>NC_137053.1:16861141-17181141 GCF_032717465.1 Coenobita brevimanus | reverse complement strand
CGACGTCCTTAAGCTCCCTGGGAACTTTCATCTTCAAACACTTGAAGAAGTTTTGTGTTTGGATCGTGACAAAATCAGCACTCTTCAAGTCCATGGGGTCCCGCAATACTCGGGGATCCACTTTCCTTGTCCTCACCTTTTGAGGAGGCTTCATGTGAAGGTTGAGGAGCATCTGAGTCTTTTCATCCTCAGGGACGAGGTTGAGGTAAAAGTCAAAGTCTGTGAGATCCTCACTCAGATATCAACCATGGTTCTGGAATTTTCTGAGCGCCTCACAGCCCACTTCCTCATCGACTTGGTTCTTGTAGATCTGTAGTGTCTTGAGGAGAGCCAGATCATTTGCATGTGCATCGATTCCATGTGGCAATGAGTACCAAGCTCGAAGGAACACCGTGACCAAGAAGACATTGATTTGTTTCAGGGCTCGTTCCTAGTGAGGGGTGAGAGGGAACTGGTCCCAGAACAGGTAAATCTTCAGTGTGTAGATCCCCCGTCCCATCCAACTGGCCCTGCTGTACGCTCCTGAATGAAAGAATCCACTGTCAAAGCACTCCATTGTTTCAAGGTGAGGGTAGCCCTGGAAGCAGAGTGGCCCTCCTGGAGTTTGGCAAAGATGAATGAAGCCAGTTCATCTCGGTGCTTCGAGATCCATTGATCTAAGGGTTGTGGATCGGAACAGTCAGCCTGAGCTTAGGAAGGCATGAAAACCTGCTGATCAGTGATATCCCAGCAATCCCTGAACAGGCCGAATAGGGGGATTTCTGAGACAGGAGGAGAAGAAAGCGTCAAAGATCGCAGAGAAAAGCTCGTGGATGTGGTGGCGGCATGCCATGAGGAGGAGCAGTTTCTCTTGGCATTCTGGATGGAGGTGCAAGCCCAGCTCTGGACACCTATATTGGTAGCAGTAGTATCAAAACAGAGGCTGGCCACTCAGACTTCTACTTGCGACCACTGCTTCAGGATGTCCAACATTACTCTTCCCATTGCCTCTCCATTCCCCCGCTACAATCTTCAGATGGCAACATTACAAATGACCCACGTGCGAAAGCAGTTGTTTTTGCCAGTACATTTCCCAAAAATTCTACCATAGACGATGCCAGCCAGAACGTCCCAGTACTTGAACTTGACTCTCCCGAAACTGTTCCATGTAAAATATGGACAAGATATGTAAAATCCATCCTCGACAATTTACCTACAAACAAAGCTCCAGGCCCAGATGGAATTCCGCCAATTGTTTTGAAATAGTGTTCCCCTGAACTTGCCTCTGTTCTAGCTAAATTATTCAGACTATGCATAAGTACTTCTTCATTCCCAAATTCATGGAAAGAAGCCAATATCCACCCAATTCCGAAGAAAAGAAGTTCCTCTGACCCCTCTGATTACAGACCAACAGCAGTCACATCTTCTCTTGGTAAGGTATTTGGAACTTTAAGTAATAAGCACATTGTTAAACATCTTGAATCCAACAACTTAAATAGTGATAGACAATATGGTTTTCGCCATGAAAGATCCACCATTGACATGCTCAATCTCCTAACTCATACCATCCATCAATCAATTGACCTACATGGAGAAACTCAAGCAATAGCCCTTGATATTTCTAAAGCTTTCGATAGAGTTTGGCACCGTTCCTTGCTGTCCAAACTCCCTTGCTATGGACTAACATTTTTTGTTCCTTTGATTTCCTCATATCTCAGTGACAGGAAAATAAGAGTAAAAGTAGATGATGTATATTCCAATTTCCACTCAATTAACGTTGGCGTGCCACTGGGATCAGTTCTGGCGCCAACCCTGTTCCTGGTTCATGTTAATGATCTCTTATATGTCATCCACAATCCCATCCACTCATATGCAGATGACTCAACACTACTTAGTTCATTCACACTCAGACACCCATTAACAAAGTCTAATATCTCAACCTCTCAGCTTAGTACAGCCATCTCCATAAATCAAGACCTATCTACGATCAGTGAATGGGGACAAAACAACCTTGTCTTATTTAATGCTAGTAAAACCAAATATATACAATTTACTAACAGACAGATATTGCCCAATTCGTATATTACATTCAGTACTACTAATATTCCCATCTCCAAAAGTATTAAAATTCTTGGCATCTAACTTTACAATGCTCTCAGCTGGACCTCTCATGTTAGATCATTTGCTAAAATTGCCTCAAAGAAACTTGGACTAATGTACAGAGTTCGTAACTTCTTCACTGACGAGACGGTAGCTATGATTTATAAGAGTCATGTGCGCTCTCAGCTTGAATATTGCTCACCCTTGTGGAATGGATGTGGAAAGGTTGCGTTAAAACAATTAGACAAAATTCAAAACAAGGCTGTTAGAATTATTAACAACCCTCCCATTATAAATAAACTACCTCCCCTACAAGTAAGAAGGAATGTTGCCTCCCTTGCATTATTTTACAGATATTTTTATGGCAAATGCTCAGACGAAGCTGCGTCCATGCTGCCACCTCTCCATGCCTTCCCTTGTGCTACACGGGCATCTGGTAGCGCTCATGACTGGAATGTCACTCAGCCATATTGCAGAACTTCTGCCTATCAGAATTTTTTCATTCCCCGTACTGCATCTCTTTGGAACTCGCTTCCCCAGAGTTGTTTCCCTCCAAACTTCAACCTACAGCTGTTCAAGTCTAACTGTTACAGATATTTTATGAAAAGAGGACACCAGTAATCTGGTGTATGGATTATTTTTTTTTATTCATTTGTTTTTCGTTCCTCTGTTCTGTTATTTAAATATATATTCATCATTCATTCATTCATTGCCAGACGCCATGTATCCCAGACGGGGTGGCCAAGGGCTTAGAGTTAATTGTTTTACAGGGAGGGGCACTAATCCTCCACCAACCCCACTTGACATGTAGGGATGCCAACAGCATCTGGTGTTCCCAGGCGGTCACCCATCCAAGTACTAACCAGACCCAACGTTGCTTAACTTTGCTGATCGGACGGGAAGCGGTGTACTCAACGTGGTATATATATATATATATATATATATATATATACAGGGTGTAATGCGACGTATGACAAAAACTTACACAAATGATCAGTCATGTAATTTTGAGTATATTTTGTTCTATAAGCATATGCTCTCTGCGACCCCAGCTAGGTACCGAGCATTCGGCTGTTTATGTGTAAAAGTTTCGTGGTATGCATGAGCCATTGGGTGGGAGCTTCGCAGGGTGACGGGAGATGAGTATTTTCAGCTTATACTGTACTCTACATGGAAATCCCATATCCTGTAAGTACAAACGAGTTTTAAGAAGAAACTTTACTTAGTCTGTTGATTCTTTATCATCAGATCATGCATTCCTGGAATTCTTTTGCACAAATCGACTTTAAATTAAGGATTAAATTCAAATTTTATAGCTTGCAAAGGATTACGGAGGAAGGCGAGGCTGGTGTGTTGTGGCCAGTTATGTGATGTTTGGTTTGTAGGATATTGCTACCAACATTATCATAACAACCATATATGTATATATATATATATATATATATATATATATATATATATATACATAACTCCTCGTTTAAACTTATTGTTTTTCGCTGCTAGGACGTTCCGCCAAAACTGCACGAAATATGAAATGTCGAAATGTGAAGTTAAGAATCATTGGGAAAAATAGAGGAACATTCTGGTGTGACAGGTACCTACCCTATCAAGTGAAGGGATGTTGAGGGTAGATGGGCTAGTAACTAGGTGACATGGGTCTCTCTGGGGAAGCCCCAACACCTCGGCCGAAGCCCTCGAAGTCGAACTAAGGCTCCAGCACCTCCACTTCCTCTCTGTCCACTTCTCCTCCTTCATCCACCCCTGCTGGCATATCCAAGTCTTGCAGAATAGCAGTCACATTCTGTCTTTCCTGAAAATATCGTGTGATCCGGGCTTGTCTCTGCTCCTGTATGTTTCTGTTGTAGACAGCCATCACTTGCGACTTCAGATCAGTCAAGGTCGATAGGATGTTGGTAGCCTCAGGCATAGTCCTGGTGTATGCATCGAATGTGGTTCCCATGTTGGTTATGATGGACAGGGTCTGCGTGCTCATCTTGCCCTCTGCAGTGTGCTCTGGCCTTTCGTTCTCCTTTTCACTAGAGTTAATCTCTTCCATTGTTATGTTTATCACACCTGAGTCTAGGTCATAGTGTGTCAAGTGTTGTCTTACAGCCGTTTCGTCCACCTCTGATGCATCTTGGCTTGTGTTTCTGATAGCTTCCACAGCGGCCGCCAGAGTGTCGTCTTCCCTCTGCCACTCACCTTCCACAGTCAGGTGCGGGAAATGTTTCTTCCACCCGTGTGCTATAGTGGCTGGGGTAACTTTGTCACCGTCGGCTGCTGGCTGGGAGCAGCGAAATGTAGGGAAATCAGCGAAGTGTGAGACAACTTGGAAACTTTTTTCTTGCGCAAAAAATGAGGCGTCAAAGTAAAATGCTTCCAAATACAAGGAGTTACTGTATATATATATATATATATATATATATATATATATATATATATATATATATATATATATATATATATATATATATATATATATACACAAGGTGAAAGAACATTATGTTGACACTGTTTTGCAGCTTAATAAAGAGTCTTACTGAAAATCATTAAAGTTTCATAATATGTAGGTGAGTAGGGAAGTGAAAAAAAAAAATAAATAAATAAAAGGCCCAAAGCAGTGAGTTGAGTGAGGTATACTGAGTACTGGTGGTGTGTAAGTGTGGTGGCCATGTGGGTTTATATACATGAATGGTATATATATGAGCCAGTTCTCATATAATGCGTGAATGTTGTCCCCAGTGGCTTCCTCTTTCTGAGAATTCCATGTTATAGGGCCATATGTTTAAATGTTAAAGGGTTTCATGATACCCAAGCCAGCCCGAGTTCGAAGTTTGGGTCAGTTTTCTTTTTTTTTTCCAGGACATTTATCTACTTAAAAAGACTTCCTCACATACAAATGCTAGAGGATTCCTCACCTTGAACTGAAGAGTTTATGGGCTTGCTGGGGGGAGGTTGAGTGCAGTTTCCGAGGCAGTGCAGGATTCCTACTGGTCCCCAGCACAGTCCTCCTTCCATGCATGTTCCACAGAGTCCTCATCTGAGGAAGAATATACTGTAAGTCCTGCACATCCCCAGTCCTCTGTTGCAATTCTTCTGCCTCCTGCACAAACTCCTCAAAGTCAAGAGAACCCACACACATAGCATCCTACTCCTGCCCTTGCTCCTCTGCTATCTGTTTAGGACAAAAGTACCTTCTGAGTAGAGTCTGGTGGCATTGTCGTATTTTCTCTTGCCTTAGGACTTCTTAGGCTGCATTGCACTCAACACAGTGTCCAACATATCAACCCTCCAAACCTCTAACACCTCATAAGCCATTATGGCTTCCTTGAGTACCTCTGCACCAGCCAAGATGTCATTTATGCGAGCCATGGTCATCATTGGTGCCGTGGTTTGTGCTTCAGCCTGCTCACCCTGCTCCTCTGCCTCACGATGTACCCTGTCCATGTCGTTGATGCGTTGCACAGCCTCCTCTGGTGTCAAGTTGTCCTCGACCACCTCCACAAAATCCTCCTCTTGAACGTCCTCCCAGCCGGGTACAGACCTGCATGCCCTCACTGGCTCCTGCCACACAGAGTGGACTGACTTAACCTCACCACCTCTAACAGCACACAACTCTGCTGCCAGCTTGCGCCAGGCATGATTTACTGTTGCTGCTGATAGCGAATCCCATGCCTTAAGAATATTCTTTACAACATTCTTCATAGCTCTTCCAAAAAGCTGTAACCGTAACAAGGCAATGCTGTGAAGGGTCTGGGTGAAACTCACGAGAAGGACGGGGAACTGGTTCAGCTGGGTCAGGGTCAGGTGCACGGGAGGGATCACGCTGGGGTTCTGCTGGGTCATCAATAACCTCCTCACCAGAAGACATCTCCAACTCATCATCACCATCAAGCACTTCATCCTGGAGGAGATATTCCTCCTCCAAATTGTCTGTGGCCTCCCTCAGATACTCAGACGTGTTGGTCTCATATTGGTACTTAAAACTGGCTATCAGTTCCTGGTCTAGGGGTTGCAAAAGGGAAGTAGTGTTGCCTGGCAAAAACAATACCATAACACACTGATGTAAACCCTCCAAGTAGGCTGGGTGTCCTGGTGCATTATCAAGCACCAACAAGATTTTAAATGGTATGCCTAACTCCTCACACCTCTTTGCATCAGGAATAAGATGTTTTTTATACCACTTATTCAAAATTTCCCTTGTCATCCACCCTGTCTTTGATTTCTCCTAATAAACCCCAGACTCATTCATGTCCTTTAATTGCTTGAAACACCTAGGCTTCTTTACTTTATTCACAAGTAATGGCCACATTTTGTGGCCTGCTCTATTGCAAGACAAAAGTAGAGTGATGCTTACCTTCTCAACTTTTCTACCCCTGCCTTGCTTGTGTTGCTTTGAGATGAATGTTGTCCAGGGCATCTTCTTGTATTGCATCCTCGTATTGTCAGTGTTATGCTTTTGTTCAGAAGTGTAACCCCCATTCCTAATCACTTCCTTAAGAACATCCACAAACATCTCCGCTGCTCCTTTACCTCCTTAAGCTCGTTCTCTGTCACATGTATTCTCTTTAACCCCTAAATGGCCGCCGACATCAAATGACGTTTAGCCGATAAATGGCCGCAGGCGTCATTTGAGCTCATTTGAGCGCAGCCTTTAAAAAACTGCAAAAGTTTTTGGGAAGGGAACGAATGTTCTGAACGTCTTCAGAGTGACCTACACTACACTCCCATACACCTCATCAAGCAGTTCAGAACCTGCTGCTGTGATGAGTGGATTTTCGATTTTTTCGCTCCTGGCCATGCATAAAGAAGCACACCTACACCCATTATCTCGATCCAGGCAGAAAATATCTTATTTGTCCTCTCTTGCAAAACACACACAACCACCTGTTTACGATTATGAATTAATACAGGCACAAAGAAGAAAGACATGATAATGACATGATAATAAGTGAAAAGTACCTTTTTGTCTTGGTACCTCCCTATTTGTTCAGGTTTGTTGTACTGATTTGGATCATTCGACGCAGTGCGACTTGTAGAAAACTATAAAAACTTTCAGGAAGTGAACGAACATCTGGAACATGAGACTGACCTTCACGCTCCCACACCTCATCTGTCACTGTCAGTTCGCTACCTGCTGCTGTGATGGGTAGATGTTCGAGTTTTTCGCTCGTGGCCATGCAAAAACACACATAGTTACACCCACTATCTTGACCCAGACAGAAAATATCATCTTTTTCCTCCCTTGCAAAACACACATAACCACCCTGTTTACGATTAAATACAGGCATAAACAAACAAGACATGAAAATAAAAGAAAAATTCATTTTTGTTTGGTATCTTTGCCTATTTGCCCAAGTTTGTTGCACTGTTTTGAATCATTTTACATACTCTTTGCCTTTTACAGGCATAACAGGATAGTTTTCTGTGTTCACGTGATGCTTTCGTGGGTGAAAAAACTTCCTTCCCTTCCTGCTAATCAGCTCGTGCGAGGTGCGAATGGCAGGTAGTCTTGCAATTCTGATGGTGAAAAGTGTTGGGAAACATCCAGCTGTACCCTTTTTCCTTACCCAGGCAGAAAATATCATACTTTCCCACACTCAGGACAGACAGGCAGCAACATATATTGCGGAAATAACAAGGTAAAATGATAAAGGTGAACATGTTATTACAGAAAAAATACGTTTTCCTCCGGCTGTAAATTTATTTATTTCTGCCTTGTCTCTGTATTCGTAATAATTAGACGTATTCATAGTTCTGAAACTGCATTACGATTCTATTTTTAGCAATGCATGTGGTGTGGGAGTGGCAAGTTGCGACTCAACTTCCTATCGCTAATCGGATCTGACCTGCCACTTTCATCTCCCGTGGGGGAGCCTAGCCTCTGGGGACGGGCAATTTTCTCATTTAGGACTGAGAACTCAACCCTTTCCCTCCCTTTTCCAAGCACGGGCACAACAATAACTTAAAAAATAACTCGATACTATCATAAACATATTTTATATCAAAAAGGTGAAAAAATATTCATAATAATTTTTTTTGAGCCAGTCCTAACATATTATGTACTGAAATCATTCGATATCATCATATCTAATATATGCATAACATTTCAGCACCATTCACGTTGTTTGGGGGGTAAAAGAAAAAAAATTATAACACATGTGACGTTGCAGTGCAGCAGCACCTCTTGGCGGTGAACATTGGTTGCTGATATTTCTGCAACTTTCGCGCTCCATTGCAAGCCACAGAATGGGTCTAGGAAGCTGGGATTTGTACTGTTAGGTGCGTCTGAACTTTCTCTTCAATATGGCAAGAAAAAAATCAATTCTTGAAACTTCAGAAAATGGCCCCGGCGTCGGCCTGGGGTGAACATAAAATTCCGGACCCATGGCCATGGAGAGGTTAAGTCCTTCTGCATCTTGAATTTTGCAAACCAACCACTTGGCCCCTTAAATCTGCTTGGAGGTCTGGACAGCTTACGACAGGCAACAGCATACAGGTGGCGAGCCATCCTCCTAATATTTATCGAGTCAAGCGGAACTTCTGCCCCTTCCTTTTGGCTGCAGTACATGACTACAAACCTCTCCATCATCACAAAAGCAGGGTCAGACACTCGAATCCTATTATCCATAGGCGATCCCACATAGGCCCGTGCAGTCATCACAATGGATTCCTTTTTCCCAATTGGTGCATATTGTGGACTCAACGACCTGATACAGCTTGACGATGTCACAGTTACGTCCTCCTCTCTCCTTTTGCTTTTTGACATCAAGCTTCTGCTCGTGGGTCAGACTCTTGCGACGTCTTGTTGGGTCACGGCGCAGTGGCTTGGTGGTGCTGGGTCAAGGTGACAAAAAAAAAAAAAAAAAAAAAGGAGTAAAGATTACACAGAGCACGTGTGCATCCAGAACGCGAAGATAAGATAAGCTCAACTGGGGCAGGAATGCTCAGTGTACCATGATGAAACCCACGCAGTCACGTGACAACCATACGTTATTGGCTGATGCAACTCATGCTATGACTAAAATTGGCTGCGTATGTCTGCTCCCACCGAGCTATGACCATGTTTTTCCGCGTTATGACTATTTAAACCATAATTTGGGGCCTGAGGCCGCGTTTTGTCTATGACAGCTGAGTAATCCGGTTCTGAAAAACATGGGCAGTTACCTCTTCCCACGTAATGTCTACCAAAAATGCATTGTGACTAAATACCGGCCTCAAAATTTGCCTTCCGTTTCATGCAAAAATCGCGTTCTGTGATCGTGCGTTATGGGAGAGCTGACTGTATATATATATATATATATATATATATATATATATATATATATATATGTGTGTGTGTGTGTGTGTGTGTGTCTGTGTCTGTGTCCTATTAGTGTCTATACTATTAAGTACTTTCTTCTCTGTTTCCTCTACCTCCTTCAGTTTTCCCATCACTCTTTCATCATCTCTCTCTCTCTCTCTCTCTCTCTCTCTCTCTCTCTCTCTCTCTCTCTCTCTGCCTTCTTTTTTCTATCACTTCTGTTTTCCTTCCTCCTTTAAATAATCGTTCCATATCCTCTTAATTATTCTTCCTTCATCCTTCCGTTCCAACAGTTCTCTTTTGTAGTTCCTTCCCCTCCTCGTTCCTCTCTATCCCCTATCTCATTCCTTCCTCTGCTCCTTTCCTCCCTTCTTTACTGCCTCCATATTTTTCCTTAGTACCTTCTCCCCCAGGTCATTTTTTTGTTTCCATCCTTCATTCCCCCCCCTTCTTCTCCTAATGTCCTACGTTCATCTCTTCCCTCCAACATTCTTTCATCTCCAACCCTTTCTTTTTCCTATCTCCTTTCCGAAATAACTCCTCTTCTCCCTCCATACCTGTGGCATTGTCTTCATCTCCCTCTCAGGTCGCCCACAACCAATCCTCCTCATGCGTCCACATGTAAGTGCTCTGTAATAATGATTGTTACATCACTCTCTTCCCTGCCAGTGCTCGTGAAGGTGCTGAGAACAGAGGGGGAAGGATGACATATGGAAGCAGATAGGCCCGCATGTGTGTGTGTGTTTATATATATATATATATATATATATATATATATATATATATATATATATATATATATATATATATATAGATATAGATATAGATATAGATATATATATATACATACATACATAGATATAGATAGATAGATAGATAGATAATAGATAAAGATATATAAGGCAGTGATAAGAAACAGGGAAGTGAGCATGGAAGTGAAAAAGTTACTACATGACAACTGTGATACCAACTCTAATGTATGGAAGTGAAGCTTGGACGTTGTTGGAAGGACACAAGTCAAGAGTGAGAGCAGTGGAAATGAGTTATTTGAGAGGAGCCTGTGGAGTCACATGGAGAGACAAACTGACAAATGAGGATGTGAAGGAGCGTTGTGGTGTAGATGTGGATGTGATAGGAAGCGTTATTAGAAACACATTGAGGTGGTTTGGCCATGTGGAGAGGATGGAGAGTGAGAGACTGACGAGGAGAGTGTATGTGAGTGAGGTGGAGGGGGAGATAGGGAGGGGAAGGCCAAGGATGAGATGGAGGGATGGAGTGAAGAGGTATATGAGAGAGGCAGGTGTGAACTGGGAGCAGGGCAGTGAAATGGCGGGGGACAGGGCAACGTGGAGGCGATTTGTTTGTGGCCAGCCCGTATAGGATTAAGGCGTCTGGCAATTGACAGATATATATATATATATATAGATAGATAGATAGATAGATAGATAGATACAGATATAGATAGATAGATAGATAGACAGATAGACAGATGATATAGATCTAGATGTGTGTGTGTGTGTGTGTAGAAGACCAGGAAATATATACAGTCCAGGTTTTTAAAAAATACTGAAAAGAAAGAGATGGAGTGGAGGGGAGTGACGGGAGAGAAAGACTGAAAAATGGTTACTACAGAGCGAGCCTGAGGTGAGAGAAGGGATGAAAGGGAAACACAGTGGAAGAATGAAAAGAAAGACTGGTGAACGACTGGGGTTCAAGTACATAAAAAAATTTTTAAAAAGAATCTTAGAATCTTAGGACTGGAGATGAAACGTAAATGGACTGTGTGTGTGTGTGTGTGTGTGTGTGTGTGTGTGTGTGTGTGTGTGTGTGTGAGAGAGAGAGAGAGAGAGAATATCGATATGTATGGAAAAGAACTTTTGAGCAAAAAATAGAAACCACGACAACTAAAAATAAAGTAGGAAATACTAATAGAGATGGAAAGTGAAAGAGGAGGGGGTGTTAGAATCAAAACCAAGGAAAAGTGAAGGGAAGGATGGGAAAGATGAACAGGAGGAATGAATTAAGTTGTTTTATGACGGAATAACGAAGACAGATACGGGATGATGATGATGATGATGATGCTTGTAATATCAGTGATGAGGTGATAACGTTATCGACGGAAAAGCCTTCAGCGACAATGATGACGATAGTGATGATAACGACAGTGGTGATTATCACAGTGACGATGTTGACAGTGATACTGATGGTGATGATGACGAGTGATAATGGGATAATAATGATGGAAGAAGTGAATTATATCAACTTTCATCTTTTCACTGTCATATACTCATCTCACGATATTTACTGCACCTCCTCTTGCCTCCGCATGTCCTCATCTCCCACATCCTCACATCATGTCCTGCTAACTTAACCTTATCTCATATCCACAAATATTTTCATAATGCCTCTCGCCTACACCTCAGCTTACATTCTAATCTGTCAGACCCTCACTTTTTACCTCGGATCCTCACTTAAACTTCTTCATCTTTAATTTCCTCATCTCCTGTCCTTAGCTTTTGTGTTCTCGTTTCCCTTCATTTCACCCTCTCTCTTCTCTTCTCCCCACGTCCTCTCCTGTCCCATCTTCACCTGTCAACTCACTTCATATCCTCAACTTATCTATTACTCCATCTCACCTCACATGCTTCCCAGCCCCCTCATCATCATTCACTTCTCCTTAAATGCTTACCTGTCAGCGTCTCACCCAATATCATCTCCGCACCTCTCACTTCACATCCTCCCTTCCCTTCACCTCTCACCCTCTCATCTCTGTTCACAGCTCCTCTTTCTCACCTAACTTCACATCCTTTCATCCTCACCTCATCCCCAACGCTCACCTTTCAATTCACATCCTACCCTTCTCTTTCCACCTCTCCCCTCAGTTCATCCACCCTCATCCTCACATCATATCCAGCCCCTTCCTCAAAGCCTCCCAGTACCCCTCACTTCACATCCTTACATTCCCTCCTTCCCTACCCTCTCTTCGCCCAACCCCACATCGTCAAGTTTCACTGGGTCAAGCGTCACCTCAGAAACCTTATTATCTGGCGGGGGAATGGAGAATACATTATGGAAATGCAGACTTATGCAAGGTTCGTTATTCCGGCTGATGGCAGGATTTTTTCCCACGTTCCTCCTTCCGCTACCTTCCCTTCACGCTCTCTGATAACGCTAAACATGGTTTCGGATAGGTACAATACTTTCAGCTTACTGTCTCTCAGCTGTCTTCTTCTTTTTTCTTGTTTTCTTCCATCGGATAATATTTTCCATATATATATATATATATATATATATATATATATATATATATATATATATATATATATATGAGTGTAGCCTATACACTGTATATACACTGTATATGGCTAGTGAGGGAGTGATCGCCCTCTACCTACACAGATCAAAAGCCCTCGGGAGCAGGGGGGTGGTTGCTTTCTCAGGCAGAGGAACTCCTTGAGAGTGAAATGGCTGGGAAGCATGCCGGCACGTGACTGGCTACAGCATAGCTGGGTCTTTCGGGTGTGGGCAATCAGGCAAGTTAGCTGCCTACTGCGACTGCAACACAATGGCGAGGTGTTCAGGAAGTTAGCCAAAGAAACCTTGATGGACTCTGAAAGAACAATAATGGCCCCCAGTCCCGTGCAGCCCTTTAATGGGCAGGGGGTGCTAAGAATCTCACGGCTGCCTCAATTACAATCTAATTCCTTTGTCAATGCAAAAAATACAATTAAAATTGGTAACTGGAATGTGAGAACGCTAAATCATGACGGTAAAATCGATGAGTTAGTGAAGGTTTTTCAAAATTATGGACTTGATATTTGTGCTCTGACAGAAACTAGATTGACTGGAGTCGATAAGTTGGATTTGGAGGATGGTATACGTTTATTGATATCTGGTCGACAGGACGGAATGCATTATCAGGGAGTAGGATTGTTGCTGGGTTGTAAGGCAAATAAGGCTTTATGTGAGTGGGATCCTATAGATGAGCGATTGTTATACGCACGGTTTAAATCAAATCATGGCAACATCAGTCTGTTTGTGTGTTATGCACCTACTAATGATGCACTCGATGAAAAGAAAGACACATTTTATGAAAAGTTGCAAGAAGGAGTAGGAAGGGTACCTAGACATGATGTTTTGATCTGCGTTGGAGACTTTAATGCAGTAATGGGCTGTTCAAATGAGGGATTTGAGGCATGTATGGGTAAGATGGGAGTTGGTAGTAGGATGAGTGAAAACGGAGTGAGGTTTGGAAGCTTCTGTCTAGCTAATGACTTAGTCATCGGGGGCACACTCTTTCAGCATTGCAATATACACAAGACAACTTGGGTGTCGCCATGTGGAAAATATAAAAATCGCATTGATCACATTGCTATCAGTAGGAGGCATAGAAGTTCTCTGCTAGATGTTCATGTTAAACGGGGAGCGGATATTGGTAGTGACCATCAACTCAGCATTGCAAAAATAAGGTTTAAACTTAAAAATCAGAAGAAGGAAAAATCTGGTGTTGGTAGATACGATATTGTTAAGCTTAGAAGGGAAGGAGAAGAAAAGGAGGAATTCAGATTAGAATGCAGAAATAGGTTTTTGGTGTTGGAAACATTGGAAGAGGGGGAGAGAAGTGTAGATGAGATGTGGGAGGATGTGAACAATGTTTTGCATGAGACTGCTGAATGTACGATTGGAAGGAGACATAGATTCAGGAGAAAGAAATGGATATCAGAGGAAACGTGGGATATGATAAAAAAGAGAGGTGAGGCTAAATTGAGGAGTGAGATGCAATGCGTTGATGAACGAGAGATTGAATTAGCAAGAGCTGCGTACTGGAGTTTGAATTCAGAAGTAAGAAGGTTAGCTAGGAGAGATAAAAGAAGATGTGTGGATGAAAAGGTTGCAGAGACTGAAATCTTAATAAACAAAAATGATGGACAGAGTCAAAGAATAGCATATGAATCGATTAGAGAACTGAGTGGTAATGCAGGTAAACGCAAGGAAATACCAGTTAGAGACAGGGAAGGAAATTTATTGACCAAAGATGGAGATATTAAAAATAGATGGAAAGAGCATTTTGAGACAGTCCTTAATAGACCAATACCACCAGAAGAGGATATACCGTCTGCTCAGGAAGATTTAAATATAGAAACAGGAGAGTTGAGGCTTGCAGAAGTGGAGAAAGCAGTAAAACAGTTAAAGAATAATAAGGCACCAGGGGAGGATGGTTTATTTCCGGAAATGTTTAAAGTGGAGGGGGATAGATTAATAATGATCTTGACCAAGCTATTCAATAAGATATGGGTGACGGGGTTACTACCATCAGTTTGGAAGAATGGTGTAATTGTTAAAGTTCCGAAGAAGGGAGACCTGAGTGAATGTGGTAATTGGAGGGGAATCTCTTTGTCACCGATAGCTTTGAAAGTTTTCAGTAGTGTTGTTAAATAGGTTGGAGCCGGTGGTTGAGGGTATTCTGAGGGATGAACAGGCTGGTTTTAGAAAGGGACGTGGTTGCAATGATCAGATCTTTATAGTTAGGCATTTGATGCAGCAAGTTAATGAAATGAGAGTACCGTTAAGTCTTTGTTTTGTTGATTTTGAAAAGGCTTTTGATAGTGTTTCGAGAGAGACTATGGGGAAGATCATGAGACATTATGGAATACCAGAGGAGTTTGTGAGGGTCATTTTGAACATGCATGAGGACACATTTTGTAAAGTGATGGTTGATGGTTGTCTGAGTGATTCGTTTGAAGTCAAGTCCGGAGTAATTCAAGGTGGTGTTCTATCGCCTTTACTACTTATATTGGTCATTGATTACATTATGAAACGCGTTGGAACAGAAACCGGTGCAGGTATACTTTGGGGAGAGAACAGGAAACTTTTGGATTTAGATTATGCAGATGATATAGTTTTGATTTGTGATGGGCCAGAAGAGATGCAGAGAGTGTTGGACTGTTTGGTGAGTGAAGGTCGCAAGGTGATTTTGGTTATTAATTGTGGAAAAACTGAAATAATCAATATGAATATGGAAAATGCACAGGAATGTGTAATTGGAGGTATGGTTGTAAAGCAAGTTGATAGGTTTAAATATTTAGCTACTTATTTAGCCAAGGATGGTTCTTTGAACTTTGAATTCGAGGAAAGGTAAAAGAAGGCTTATCAGGCAATGGGAATGCTTAAAAATATTTGGAATAATAACAATTTTTCTGTGCATACAAAAATCAAACTTTATAAGGTAATGGTTAGGAGTATCTTAATTTATGGACACGAGTCTTGGTACAGCACAGTGACTATGGAAAATAAATTCTTGGTGTTTGAAAATAAAGCACTTAGAAGAATATTAGGAGTTAAGTGGTGGGAAAGGATACCAAATAGTAGAATTAGAGAAATAACGGGAGTGCAGCCGATCGATGAATATGTTAGATTCTCACGATGGAAGTGGCTAGGACATGTGTACAGGAGACAGGGAATAGTACGAGGTACACCAGGGTGGGTGGCACTTGCTAGGAGAGGTAGAGGAAGGCCAAAAGAGACGTGGGTGAGGACAATGAGACGGGAAGCTGGAGATGAGTGTTGGGGAGATCTTGAGGAGTTAGCACAAGATAGGATGTGGTGGTGTGAGTTCATCGAGGCCCTATGCATCCCCGAGGGTGCCACAGGAAATGATTGATTGATTGATTGATATATATATATATATATTTATATGTTTATATTTATATATTTATATATATATATTTATATATATATATTTATATATATAGATGTGTGTGTGTGTGTGTGTGTAGATAGATAGATAGATATACCGATATATATATATATATATATATATATTTATATATATATAATTTTTTTTTAGGGTCTATCTATCTATATCTATCTATCTATCTATCTATCTATCTATCTATCTATATATATATATATATATATATATATATATATATATATATGTATATATATATATATATATATATATATGTATATATATATATATATATATATATATAAATCTATCTATCTATCTATGTATCTATATATCTATCTATATCTGTCTATAAATCTATCTATCTATCTATCTATCTATATATATATATATATATATATATATATATATATATAATCTATCTATCTATCTATCCATCTATCTATCTATCTATCTATCTATCTATCTATCTATCTATATATATATATATATATATATATATATATATATATATATATGTGTGTGTGTGTGTGTGTGTGGGTGTGTGGGTGTGTGTGAACAAAATAACGCAAACAGTTTTTATCCGATTTTTATCACACTTGGTCTTCGAAGTGTCAAAGTTCCTCTTCTGAGTTAGCCTACTGTACAAGAGACCAATAAATCATAGGTTAAAGTCACTGAGTAGTCCAATATTGATCTAAGAAGCGGCTTCTGTCCGATTTAGTCCAGGTTTGGTAAAATGGTCCAGAGTTCGGTAAGAACTCAGGGATTCGATTTTGAAAACGAGCAGTAAATGGTCAAGGTCATAGGGTAAGATCACGGTTCAACATACAGTATGTGTCTTGTGTGAAGGAAAAAGTAAAAGTTTCAGTTTGTACTGGATGAAACTTGGTGGAAGGGTTGAGGATTAGGCAGGAGAGTAACGTGTTAAATGATATGTCAAAAAGTCACGGCCACATGGCAGGGTCAGCATAGAAAGTTCTCCAATTTAGACCAAACTTCGTACAGAGGTTCAGACTAGGGCACAGAAAATGCAACAGGGATTCGATTTTGAGAACAGTCAGTCAGAGGCCAAGGTCACAGGGAAAGATTAGATTTCATTGTCACATGACAAGGTTGGCTTGAAATTTTGATCCGATTTGAAGCAAACCTAATGGAAAACTTAAGGGTCTGGAATAATGAAGTAGTATGATGCTGAGGGCAATTGATCGAAGGTCAATGTCACGGGACAAAGTTGAATGCTCGCCCTTTAATTCTTAACCAATTCTTGGGAGCATGTTTTGCGCTCTCGGACTGCTGTTTCCACCACATGAATGAAAGTTATCATCACTACTATTGTCTTTACCGGTAATACAACTATCATTATGTCATAGAAAAGCAGGGGGTGTAAGCTGGGAGAGAAGGCAGCCAGGTGGCGATGGATAGGGTGACATGGAGGATGCTCATTTGCGGCCACTCCTTCCTGGATTAAGTCGTCCGATTATAGATAGATAGATAGGTAGATAGATAGATAGATAGATAGATAGATAGGTGGATGGAATAGCATCATTATCATCGTTAACAGATCCATCACTATAGCCACATTTAATCATCGCTATTCTTCGACACACATCATTTAATAGCACACACCAGACATACTGTTATATTTCCACACTTTTCGCCTTTTCTCCTTGTAACTGTACCTGTGTATATTTGAAGGCACAAGCTTGTGGCACAGTGTGTGGCGTCTTATATAGGATATAACAACAGTTACAAGTTCCAGCATAAAGATCTGAAACCACTTCTATAAAGTGAACAGACTTCATATGTTACTTAAACATTCCTTATGCATCTACAAAGGCCGATAGCTCAAGCCTCCATACCAGGAACTTTTGAGCTTAACCCTATGAAGAAGGGTAGTGACAAAACATTTCAAACTTCATGTTCTAAGCCTGTGCAGCAATGAAAAGAATGTGAATCTGATAAAACTGAGCTCTCAGACTAGCAGAGAAATCTTAACTATCTACTTTATTGTACCGCCAGACTACCTTCATTATTTTAAGAATCATCAATCGTCGTCCAGGGATTAAAATTTGGTGTCTATCGACCCTCTGGAGATTACAGAAATCATTATCATTTTCCTCTTCGAACTATCCATCCATCCATCATCCAATCCTACATTGCCCCATGAGGAGCGTAGGAGCCCGGGGCTAGGCAGTGGGTTCCGACCTTTAAGATGAGAGTGACCAGCCTCACTCATCCCTGAGTCAAACGATGTTATTCATCTTAGGTGTGGCTTCTTGTTGGAGAACAGTCTTTCTCATATGTGGCTTCTTCCACTTTAACATTATCATCATCATCATCATCATCATCATCATCATCATCATCATCATCATCATCATCACCATCATCATCATCGGTTTCATCATCACACTACAGCCATGCATTCTTTCACACTGTCTTATCTTCCTCATTTTCATTGTTCCCAATTCCTCTCTGCATCTTTCCCTCCAATACAATTTTCCCATCAGCAATAAGATACAATATGTATCATCTTCACTGCATAAAGAAAGGCACGTAAATAGTACCATAAATATAAATTCTAACAATTACAAGTTCCCATGCCTTTCTTTCAGCTTATTCATCAGGCATTAGCTGGAACACAAATCTAGAGCTGTGCTAACAGTGAAAGGTTAATAGTGATATTAATACTTCTTATTAACTCCTAGCTCATAAAAAATCATCTGGAATTAGCAAGAATAGAAATACTTGCATTTCAACTGAAGGAAAAGAGCAACAGTAGTGAACCTGGAACTGACCATTACACAGCGCCTGAATACATTGCGTACTGTTCAGTACACTACCGAGAAAACTGTATCGGACATGATGATTAAAATGTAAAAATAAGAACACTTGTTTTATTGACCTTTTCTTCTTCAATGGAACACTGCCTGCCTTGCCGCGGCAAAGAAGCTTGTGTATCCCAGAATCAGTGGAACTATACTAGTCAGTTGCAACTATATTAGATAGATCTGCTGTTAGGGATCAAACAAAAAGTGTTCCCCTCACAATAAGTGCATAAGCCGGCCTTGCGAGGTACTGGCTCAACCATCCCTTCAAATCACAATGACAACTCCAACCAAACTATATGACCTCTGTTCCTCTGTAGCAATGGTGCAGCTGATCATGGCAGCAGTCAGACCTACTTGAGAGTAAGAGGTAAGTTTTATGATCCATCTGTGGTTGGAAACTGGACCTTGGAACATGCAGCTTACAATGTATATCATTAATCAGGCCAAGGATGCAAACTCCTCTGTACTTAGAAAACTGGGTTATCATCAGTGTTCTTAAGAACAAAGATCAGGAGGGATATTTATAAACTTTTATGGTGGTTTCTTATACTTCAGAGACAATGTGGAAAAGAAGGAACTTTGTGTTAAGTTTTTGAACAGCACAAAACCAGTTGGTAATACTGAAAATGAGTATTAATACAGTTTTTGCCAGAGTGACCATTGACTCAGAAAGTTGCAAAACATGGGTATAATGTAATTAGCGTATGTGTTCCAGTATCATCCTGTGAAGATAAAGAAGTCGGTAAAGGTTTATTTAGACAAACATGGAACAATGAGAACCACAAAATCAAACATGTACATGTCATGCGAGATTTTTAAGCAGCACTAGGCAAGAAAAATGTAGATGTTACTATTATAGGGTAATTTAGACCAAGTAACTTTAATAATAGTGAAATACTAATGGAATATGCAGAAAGGAGGAGTCTCAGTAATGGTTACCTTCTTTTTGTCAATTTTCAGTCTCTCTCTCTCTCTCTCTCTCTCTCTCTCTCTCTCTCTCTCTCTCTCTTTCTTAATAATCTGGTTAACTTTTCAAATGCCCACAGATTTTCCATTTTTGTATGGTTTTGCCTCAACACAGGTCTTTTCTGTGCCCCGTCGAGATAGTAGGACTTTGCTTATACCTCCATTCCCTTTTCATTAATATTATGCAGATACAGCAGCGTTCTTTTTCTATAGTTAATCACTTTTAAAGAACTACATTTGCCAAAAAAAAAAAAAAAAAAAAACTCACTTTACTATTCATAACCTCCTCACTTCAGACGTGAATGACAGGAACAAGTCCCTGGCCCAGGAAGGATGGATGTTCCTACCATGCATAGTCCAGGATCACCTGGACAAGGTGTACCACCTGTTCGCCTTCCAAAAGCTACGAGGTGTACAGTTACTATGATCCCAGGGGGTACTACAGTAACTACATGGTACGATAGGAGTGATGTGGGGCCAGTTCCCGGTATCTGGTCTTGCACAGCACCCCCAGGCAGTCATCAGAGTCTTCTCAGAGATTATTACATGAGAACATAAGATGACAGGATAACTGCAGTAGGCCAGTTGGCCCATGCTAGACAGTTCCTACAAGAGTGTGATTAAACACTAAAAGAAGACAAGGAAAGCAAAGGAGAAGAATCCTCCCCACCCACCAAACCCTCCAGCCGGAGCCAGCAGGAAAAAATGAAATGGAATGCCGCACATTATAGAGAAACTTAACGTGGAAATTTTATGGGAAACTGTGAAAGGGGAAAAGAGGGTATTGTTGCCAAACCTGAAAAGGAAAAAATAAAAAAAAATGAAAATTAGCAATCAGGTGATTTGCTATACTCAACTCTTACTTGTCATATGCTTATGTAGCCTATGCTTGAAACACTCAATGGAAGGGGCAGCAACTACATTACTAGATAGCTTGTTCTATTCGTCCACTCCTCTATTGCCAAAGCAATTTCTATCGATCACACCCAAATGGAATTTATCTAGTCTGAAACCATTAGTTCGTAGTGTGTCTTTAATGCTCATTTTAAGTACCTTGCTAATATCTGTCTGACTTATTTCTTCCATTCATTTAAGCACCTCAGTTATGTCTTCCCCTTCTCTACGTCTTTCTTGTGAGTTCAGATTAAGACTTTTCAGTCTGTCTTCACGATATGTTCCGAATATTACGTATCATTTTTGTCATTCTTCTGTGTACATTTCTAACGATTTTAAATCCATACTACATACAGTATCAACATCAAAATTGCACATCATGGTCTAAATATGTTTTCAGTGGATTCCCTCTTCCAGACAGACCATGGTAGAGCACAACAACTTCACTTCAGAACCATTTCCTACCTAGTGTTCAAGTCTTAGCCTTTCATTACATATCATCCATGTATAAACTTACAGAGAAGGTGACGTGACACATCCTTGTTTTATTTGAGAATTCGAGACGTATCTCTCAGTGACTCAACAGTTGCTCTTGCAACATATGGTATGTATTCCACTTCATACAGTTTATATCTTGCTGCCTGTTCAAGCGAGGTTGTGTGTGTGTGTGTGTGTGTGTGTGTGTGTGTGTGTGTGTGTGTGTGTGTGTGTGTGTGTGTGTGTGTGTGTGTGTGCTATTTTCTGTCCTTGCTCCCCTGCCCTAGTGTATAGCCTGGTGCAAACTACGTTGCTTTGTACCGTGTTCAGTCATCAGCTGCCAACCAGTTACATTTAGTGGCAGTGATACTGGAAGTGGCGATTGTTTTCATCGTGATGGGCATGACAGTGTATATGTCCCAAAGATAAGAGACGGGAATATTAACCAATACAACTGAATAGTTGTACCGATGATTAAACTGGTGTTGGTGGAGGTGTTGAGGCAATGGTAATGGCTTTGTAAGGGTGGTGGTGACAGTAGTAATGATGGTGATGGATGAATATTAGTAATAACAAGCGATTACCGTAGTGATAACAATGCAAGCACAGGTGACGATAAAGCAATAGCAGCGGTTGTGTTAGTGGTAATAATGATGGGAGCAACTTAATTGTCGAACTGATGATAGTTCTACTGACAGTAGTTATAATGATACTGATGGTGATGACAGTCATAATGGTTGTATTTATAAGGATGATGTTGACAGCGGTTCTAATAGTAGTGGTAGTGGTCATAACTGACTATTTTAGTCTTAGTAAAAAAAGTAATTGGAGTATCTCTAGTAATGATACTGATATTGGTAGTTATAACTTCAGTATAATCATTACTATTATTGTTATTATTATTATTTATTTTTATTTATTTTATTTAGTATTCCTGTAAGTATTATTGTTAGTGTCGTTGGTGGTGGTTGTATCATACCCGCACACGAAAACGCAAGATGTTGGTGTTGACAGATTTACTGATGGTACAGTGGTGATAATGATCATAACTGTAACTAGTCGTGGCAATGATAGTGGTTGGAATGACACTTACAGTATTGCAATGACACTGATGGTAGTGATAGTTGTAGTTATAGCAACAACAATTATAACAACAGCAAAAACAACAAAAACAATAATAATAATAATAATAATAATAATAATAATAATAATGATGATGATGATGATGATAATAATAATAATAATAATAATTATTATTATTATTATTATTATTATTATTATTATCATTATTATTATTATTGTTATTATTATTATTATCATCATCATCATCATTATTATTATTATTATTATTATTATAATTATTATTATTATTTTAGAACTCTGTCCTACGGACAATCACTATAGTCGCGGCGCACGACTCTGAGGTTGTCATTATCATACCCTGGCAACCTATCATTCAAAATGTGCGTCCTATTTCGTATCATATTATACACAGATCATATTATTATGCATGAATATATTATACACGAATATTATTATACTATCTATCTATCTATCTATCTATCTATAGCCCGACGCCCTAATCCCGCAAAGGGTGGCCGCAGACAAAACGCCTCCAAGTCACTCTGTCACCCACCATTTGACTCCCCTCCCCCCAACTCACCCCCCCCTCCCTCATATACCTCTCAACTCCATCCCTCCACCTCATCCTCGGTCTACCCCTCCCTCTCCCTCCCTCCACCTCACCTACATACACCCTCTTAGTCAGTCTTTCATTATTATACACGACCATATTATACACGAATCACATGCGTCTCATATTACACACGAAATCAGAAGCAGTTTTGAATGGTAGGTTGCCAGGATACGATAACAACAACCTCAGAGTCGCGCTCCTCGACAATGGTCTCCAGCTACAGTTTCATGGTGACCTTGACCCCACTGGGGAAATTTCGATTTTTTGTTTTGTTTTTATCAACAATGGTTCACGCCAGGACACATAACATGAGTCCTTCAGATTCCTTTGCACAGTCTCCGGTTCTCCTTATATCGTTGGGAGACTCTGAGGCCGAAATATTAATTACTGTCAGTAGTTCCCGAACTGTTCCTGTTCTTTCTAATATTCTCTCACTTGTAACTCTTTCTGTCCACGACACTTTTAAAACTCTTCTCCAGAACCACATCTCCGTTGCTTCCAGTTTCTTTTCCATATTCTTACAGATTGTCCATGTCTCGCAGCCATACATCACAGGCCACATATATGTTTTCGCCATCCTCTTTCTACTTTTTATCGATATTTTTGTTTGTCAAGAGGCTTTTCATTCTATCAAAAACTCTTTTGGCAGCACTAATTCTCCTTCTGATTTCTCTGTCACACCATGCATCTTTGGTTACCTGACTTCCCAGATAACAAAACCTGCTTACTTGATTTATTCTTTTGTTTCTAATATTCACATTGCATCTAAAATCTCTGACTTTTTTTTCATTACCATGCATTCTGTCTTTTTCACCTTTATGCTTAATCCTTTTCTTCACTAACTCTGTTCACTCCTTCCAGAAGTCTCTGTAACTTTTCCTCTTAGTCCGCAATCAACACTGTGTCATCGGCATACCTTATATTAACGATGTTGTGGCCGCCCACTTTTAAACCCTCCAGATCTTCCAGTTCTCTCATTATCATGTACCCATATAACGAAAACAGGTTCGGGGACAACATACAACCCTGTCCCATCCCTCATTTTACCTGCACCCAATCACTATGTTCTTAAATTTTTACTGCTGCTTTCTGTCCCCTGTGTATATTTGCTGCCAACCTCAGACGCTTCTCATCATTTCCTATGCTTTTCAATATTTGAATTAAATCCACATGTTTCACTTTCTCGAAAGGTTTTTCGTAGTCTATAAAACATAAATATAAATCTTTGTGCACTTCTGTCGCTCTATCAACATCCTTAAAACAAAAATACCATTTGCTATATCCTTTCCCTCTGTGAAGCCGAATTGTTCTTCTGCAATCTCCCTTCTAATCCTTACCCTCATTCTGTCCATTATCACTCTTAAGATTACTTTAGTAACGTGGCTCATAATACTGATTGTTCTATGCTTGCCGCACTCCAGTGTTCCAGGCTGTTTAGGTATGGCTAGAAACATTGACTTGACCATTTGCTCTGGTAATTCTCCCGAACTATACATGCAATTAGCCATCCACTTTATTCTCTCCAAGTCAAAGTCTTTGAGCGCTCTCAGCATCTCAACAGCTATTCCGTCTTCTCCTGTAGTTTTTCCTGCTTTCATTTTCTTTATTTCTTTCTGTATCTCTTCTTTCAAAATTGCTGGTCCCTCTAATACTCTGATACCTCGACATCACATTCTCTTTCCTCATTCACATCATTAAACAAGTCTGTTACATATTCTTTCCGTTTCAGCACGTCGTTCATCTCCATCACCGCTGTTCCATCTGTTTTCATTATCGAATTTCCTGCTTTCCAACTTTTCCGTTAGAATCTTTATCTTTTCATACATCATCTGTTGATTTTTCGTATCAGGTCTTCTGCCTCTTAACATCGCCTATTTATCCATTCCTCTTTCGCCTCGTTTCAGGGTCGTCATATTTGTCGATTTGTTTCTCTATATCACTGTTCATTTATTCCCTTGAATTTCCTTCATGATTCCATCATATCGACAATCTCGTCATTCACCCACTGTTGTCTTGTTTTTCTCTCTTTCTTCTCTATCACTTCATCAGCAGTCTCCATCATTGCCTTCCCCAGTGCCTTCCACTAACTTACTCTATTCTACTGCTCTGTCGCTTCTTCCATTTCCCCGTATATTTCTTGAACTCTTCCACTGTATTTCTCTTTTACCTCACTACTTTAGCTGAGCATTTCGAGGGATCTCCTTGGTGCTTTACTTTTCCTTTCTATTCTCTTCAGCTCCATTCTCACTCTCATCACTACCGGGACATGGTCACTGTCACAATCCACTCCTGGACTGGTCTTTATTTGAACTAACGAGTTTCTAAATCATGTGTTAACGGTAATAAAATCTATCTGGTTCCTAAAACTGTCACCATGACTCTTCCAAGTCCGTAGCTTCCCGGGGTGATGTCTAAACCATGTATTCGCAATCATTTGAATTTTTACTGAACACCATTCCACTAAACTGTCTCCTCTTATTTCTCTCCCCCAGGCCAAATGGGCCAACTATATTCTCCACTCTCTCTCTTTCCATTTTCGCGTTAAAATCATCCATTACTACTGTAAATTAATGCTTCATACACTGCTGTTTAACTTTAATTGTTGATGAAAATCTAAGTCCCCATCATCTGCGTTCTCCGTTGGAGCATACACCTGTATGACATTTATATCTATTGGTCTGTCTCTGAATTTTGTTAGAAACACTCTGTCTGATAATGCCCAATACCATACTAATGAACGGGAAAACTCCACTCTCTGCTGTCTCACCCCTAGAGTATACCATCATGGTCTCATCCGAGTCTATCCTACTCATTCCTGGCCATCTAACTTCTGACATACCGAGGAGATCGATACCTATTCGCGCCATTTCTCTTTCCACGTTCCTTAACTTTCCTGCCTGATGTAATGTCCTCACATTCCATGTGGCCACTTTCAGTACTTCAGAGTTAAGCACAGTCACTTGATAACGGTCAGTTGCTACCTGCAGCACATAGCTTCTCTGACCGTGCATTAGAGCAGATTCACTTCATTACACCCACTGATATCATTACTCAACATCTGTCATGTATGAGAGTCCATGATTATTCTTGATTATGTACGTGGTAAGGGCATCACTCCTTTTCCACGGTGACTGGCTGAGTACTCTTAAGCACCGAGTTTGCCCTCCATGTGCCACACACCTTTGCTGTTGCACCGTCGTTGCCACTGACCTACTGGTTCATCTGCCAATTCTGCTGCTCCAAACTTTGCTTAGTATGGGTTGGCGAACCCAGTTTCACTGTCTTTCAAGTAATGTCTTGCTAAGACAGCTACTCTCACCTAGTTTAGCCCATCAGCCGAGATGGTTTACCGGGGTATGGCCGTCGCCGTAGGCTAGTGACATACTTGAACCCATAGGTGAGAGTTGGGTACACTGAGGCCACCAAGCATGAGAGTCCTCCTCATGAGGAGCGGTTGACACTCATGATAAGATACTACACCTTTAGCGCCACCTCATATACCCCAATTTAGGAATAAGGAGGGATAAAACAGAAAATAGAGATGGTGATGGGTGTGAAGGCGAGGGTGAGGAGGTGGGAGGGATGAAGAAACTGGAGATTGAAGGAAGGTAATTAACTATTCTTCTCCTTTAACTCCTAATAATGATAGGGGTGGGGCGATGGGGAAGGGTGATCCATCTGTCCGCGGTTCACCTTCGTTATCCCATACTACACCACACCATATCACCTCACACCCAGAGGGGCCATATCCAGCTGCACCATACCCAACCACACCACACCAGAGTACAGCACCCTAGACCACTCGACACCATGCCACACCACAGCCAGCCACATCACACCACACCACAACACATTGAGCCATATAAAAACACAGCACAGCACAGCACAGCACACTCTTCCCCACCAAAGCCTCTCCAAGCAACATCAAATCACACCATACCACACCAAACTGCACCAAACCCTACCATACCACAACGCCAAAACACACTGGGCCATACCACACAACCTCACATCACAGTAAACCATGCTGCACAAATCACACTGTATTACTCCAAATGCATGACACCAAAACACACATCACCACACCCAGCCACATCATAACAGCACACAACAATGCACTGCACCGAGTCACATCAAAACACAGTGCACAACACCACACTATATCCAGCCGCAGTACAACACACCAAACTATACCACACCACACCACACCACGCCACATTACGTCACACTTCACCGCACAACACAGCACCACATAACATCACACCACACCACACCACACCACACCACACCACACCACACCAGGGTACTGTACGTTCAGCTGCATCACATCACACTACACCAAACTACAACACATCACATCACTCCAAACCTCAGTACACCACACCACCACAACTCACCACACCACACCTAGCCGCACCACGCCACATCATACCAGACTTAGCTGCAACACTTCATACCTCGGTACACCACACCACCGCAACTTACCACACCACACCCAGCTAAACCACGCCACACCATCCCAGACCCAGCTGCAACACTTCACACCTCACTACACTCACACCATATTACATAGACCGTACCACAACGCACAACACAACACTAATCATTACTGCACCGTATCTTATCAAACTTTATCATTGCACCATACTACACTGCACAACACCACACCATACCACACACCATATTGCACCCTACTTCAGCATCACACACTACACCACACCACAACACTATACCACATCACACAACGTCACAATCGCACATCACACCACACCACACCCAACACACCACACCACACCACACACACACCACACCACACCACACCAAATCTCTCGACACCATACAACACACACCATGCCACGCAACCCACACCACATGCACATACATCACGCCACATCACAACGCATTTCACTACACCACATCACACTTTACCACAACACATCTCACAACACCACATCAAATCGCATCGCAGGAGGGAGGGAAGTAGCGACGCATAAATTCTTTTTACCCGCGAGATGATCATGCTAAATTATAAATTGCACTACCTTGGCCTGACTGGGAGTATGATGACTTGGGTTACAAAGACAACTTCTCTCTCTCTCTCTCTCTCTCTCTCTCTCTCTCTCTCTCTCTCTCTCTCTCTCTCTCTCTCTCTCTGATCTTGCTTTATTGCCTCTCCTTTTCTTTTCTTTTAATTGTAGCGTTGCTTTTGTAATCATGTCGGTCTTGCCTTGTCTGTTATTTCGCATTTATTTATGTGTCTTTCAGTCTCTGTCCGTGTGACCTCTCATTTTCCTTCTTCCCATCCTCACTTATCTATTTTTTTTTTTTTTTATCATTCAGGATCATTTATGTCTCTCTTTCTCCCCTTTCCCTTTCATTATTCCTTTATCCGTCACCCTATCCTCTTCTATCCCACATCATTCCCTATTCCCCATCTCCCTCGTCCTCCGACTCTCCACTTTTATTTCTCTCCATTCTCTCCTCTTCTCCTCTCCCCCCACTACAACACGTAAATGTATAAGGCTCCATTCCCTCCCTCTCTGTCACCATAAAAGTTTTCGTAGTCTGCCCTCTACAACTCCCGGATTTCAAGCAGTTATGATATCCTATACCAGAGGAAGAAAAATGACTGTGTGTACGAGGGGGGTGATAAAGCTGCTACAAACACCAGATAATTGTGTCTGGAGGTTTGACTCTAGTTATAAGGATGGATTAATTACTCTCTCTCTCTCTCTCTCTCTCTCTCTCTCTCTCTCTCTCTCGTTGTGTGTGTGTGTGTGTGTGTGTGTGTGTGTGTGTGTGTGTTTTGCCATGGAAGTGACTTAACCCGTGCCGTCCCGAGGACGTACTTCCACGTCCTCACGTTTTGTCACAGCTAATCCCGAGGACGTACTTCAACGTCCTGCAATTGCAAGGTTCATAATTTCCACAATTTTCAATTTTCGCGAGTCATTTTTGGTACGTATACACGGGACACCTGCCTCAACAAGATGCCAGGCAGAGACAATGCCTTACCCAGCATGACCTCCTCCCCCCCCTGCATGCCCTTTTCTCAGCAATTCACCTGTTATCAGTGATCTGGCCAGTATAGCCATGTCATGCCACGGTACGAAATTCAGGGCCAGAGTGATTCCCCAATCAATGACAATGTGGAGGACAAACTTTACATAGCATTAGAGGAAGAAACAGTTAGAAATGATGATCAGGTAATGTGGCAAAAAAAGGTCAGGTATTAGCGAGTGAAACAATGCTTATAATGCCTATATTACTGCTTGAAAACCAATATACTTTTGTACTACATATAAATTCGTAACAGTAAATAAATAAATACCGTTTATGAGTGGTGTGAAATAGTTATCCTCCCATAGAACTCGTTTTCTTTGGCGCCAGCCTGATAGAAAACCCAGTAAAGTAAGGAGGCTCTCCTACCTGTAATGAGTATTTTAAACCTCAGGTGAGCGATTTCTCTATAAATTTTCGATGTTTCTCACCAAAAGCGAAAGTTTTAGCAAAAAAAAAAAAGGTCAAAAATTGCCCGGGATTGGGGGGTACCAGTGGTCAAAAAGTGGCCGGGACTGGGCGGGTTAAAGAGGGAAGCGATGAAAAGAATGAAAGAGAAACAGAAGAGGGGGAGGGGGAGCAAGAAAGTGAAGGAGAGATAGCAGGACGAGAGAGATAGCTTCGTTAGGTAATTTCCCGAGGAACCAGCTAAGCTGGGTCCAGGTGAAATCTCCCCAGAGGACCAGAGCTGGCCACTGTTTTCAGACTAACTTCACTATTGCCCAGGCCTGGCCCGATTCCTGGAACTCGGGATGCTACATGACTGTGTATATACAGCTACCCGGCCAATACCCCAGCTTATTCTACAAGGGCTGGACCAATGAGAAACGAAACACCACCCTTGACCTGGGTTGACCGGAGGACAGCCAGCACCCTAGCAAATCACAAGGGCGCATTTCGTGGACGTGACTTGCTCCCCACATGACGAGAGTGTGGGGCATGGATAGTCTCTCTGCCTCCAGCGGACAAGCTGGCCACTTTCCTTACCTCTCCTGCCTACCTATTTCTGCCCTGGTCTCTCCCACTCATACCTTCAGTCAATTGTGCTAGTATACTTAAGTGATTTAAGGAAGTTTCCGGGCTTCTCCAAGATCGTAATGTAAGTTTATTTCAACTGTACCTGTATTTTGTATTAGCCATTAGGAGCGATATTAACTTCATTGTGTGATCCTTTTTGTAGATATTATAAGCTACAAGCATATACGCTCTGCATCCTGTGTTTTATGTTGAATCTGTAACCCTGCGAGATTAACTATGATTCATATAAGATTCTCATACTTGTAAGATTCACTTTGATTCTCGTAACTATTTGCATTCTCAATGATTCATATTTGATTCACTTCGATTCATGTACTTTTCACCGTCCCACCATACTCTTATTTGTTTCCCTCCAGTGTTATTTATTTATTTTCTGTTCTGTCTTGGACATGTATAAATTAATGAGGCACTATATACATATAATAATTGTAAAGTAAGGTGTTTCAGTAAATTTTCCTTTCTCGCTATACTTACATGAACAAACTTGTGGGATTTTGGAGGGATTAAAGGAAGTGTATGAACGACCTCGCTACCAGACCATGGCAGTGTGTTTGTGTATTTTTCCTTCCATATTCGTGGTTGAATTTGGTGGGTTACGGCCAAGTTTGAGTTTTCTGAATTGAATGTGAGGATAAATTGGCTGTAGAATGTTCTTAGTAATTTTAATGTGCAAAAGTATTGCCTATGAGTTATTTCAAAGTATAGAATTTACAAGAAACTGTTGCATTGGTGTTGTTTGTGCTTTGAGAAACGGTTATGTACTGTACGTGTATACAGTTATGTCCTGGAATTGGGACATTCCCTTCTATGGAAAGTGACTGATTAAAGAAGGTGACCTGAGGGTGTGTCTAAGATTCATTTCTGTCTGAAGTAAACAGAGCAGTGGAATGATTTTATTAGCGAAACCATGATGTTTTGTATGCCGCTGTTACTGTATAATGAGTTCATGTTGAGGCTAGTTTGCCATGTGATAGGTTTCGAAATGTTGCTGGGTTGTTGTTAAAGTACCAGTGTAGGGGGTAAGTCTGATAGAAGAGGGCTGAAAATATACTGTACAAGAACTGGTTGAAAATGAAGATGCCTGTGGAAAGCCATTGGGGAGTATTCCGAATTAAGATCTTTGTTGATGGTTGAATACTTGAGTTGGCTGACTGTTTGTCTTAAAGAATGTGTAAGTAGCCATGTTTGTGCTTACTGTTTTGTTCATAAAGATATTTCTTGGTCCTGAGCCAAAAGTGTGTTCACGCCTGTTGCTGTTAATGTATTTCGTACTGGGGGTTGCTTCCTGTCTAAACGATCAAGAATTTTCTGAGCTAGTTTCGTTATTTTTTTTTTTAGTTATTTTTTTAGTATTCGTGTGATAAAGCATGACGAAATTTGGAAAAGGAAATGTGGGGGTGACGTTCTTTAGCCTTCCACATTTTAGGATGGCGTGTCAAACAGAAATTGTGATCCATAAATATGATGATGGACTATCGGTTAACTTGCTTGGCTTGAAGACTGGGATGATGATAGACATCTAACTGTATGAGTTATTTTTGTGAATTCAGGAAAACTTGAAGATTTTTTTTTTTTTGCCGATTTCCTGTCAACTCGGTCTTAGTAAATCTGAAATATATATTTTTTTTCTTTATTTTTAATTTTCAGGCAATTAGAGAAAACGTTGCTATGCTTCTTTTAATTGTTCTTTTTATTTTGTGGAGAGAGTTTATATGAGTAATAGAGACACGGTAGTATAAAATATCTGGCCATCATATCTCACTGCGGGTCGCTTCACATCTTCATTGTTTAGAATGGGTTCATGAACTGGTGGATGGGATTTGTCAGATGTGTGGATTTTTATTGTCGCTTCCACAGTTTGCTAACGTATATGAAGATGGATATTCACATGGGTCTTTCGGTTATCTTGTTTACCACCATGCACCATTAATTTTCAGTCTTGTTCACAGCATTCAGCGTGGTGGAGACGAACACATTGAAGCAGTGACACCGACTCCTCCAAGACCTTTTTTTTTTTTTTCACCCAGAGGGCCTAGCCCCGGCTTCAGTAATGGTCGTATGCCTGGCATTTCCCTTACCGGCTGCACCGTTCCTTTTCGGCAGTACGCTGGGATGCACAAACTGCCTCAGCCGCCGTCTTTGTGGAGTACAGTCTCCCTTTTGCTAAAGGACCTCCAGACCACTCTTACAGGATCGTGACTCGGAAATAGAGACACATATTACATGACCCCCAACTAAAACAACGGTGGGTTATCTGTGACGTGGAGGATATTCCCTTATGTACGGATGTACTTACGTGCTCACCTGTGTACATGCAGATGTATGCACATGTGAACACACTTACAGATGCAACTATATATGTACAAATATACGTACCTATGTATGCACTTACGTACTCACCAATGTACTCACTTACGTGTGCACATATGTGTGTACTTTCGTACACGCCTTTGCATGTACTTACATACTATGTGACGACTCGAGGTGCCTGGAACCACTGTCTGACTCTCTTCTTCATTTCTGCAACATTCGCGGCCTTTCCTCTAACTTTCGCTCTGTTGAGCACCACCTCTCCTCCTCTAAACCTCACCTTCTTTTTCTAACGGAGACTCAGCTGTCTGAGGCAACTGACAGCAAACCCTTTTCTGTATCCTCCTACTTTCTCTATACTCATTTCAAAGCCAAAGATGGCTGTTGTGTATACATAGGCAACGACTTAGCTTGCTCTCGTGTTCCTGAACTTGATTCTTCTGAATTCTCCACACTCTGGCTTCGGCTTTCCTGTCATTCTCTGACTAAATATATCTGTGCTGTTTACTTATCCCCTAATTCTACTGAGTATCAAAAATTCTTCGACTATCTTACTTCTACGATGGAACACATTCTGTCCATTTCTCCTTTCTCTGAAATCTCCATTCTTGGAGATTTCAATGTTCACCACCACCTTTGGCTCTCCTCTCCTTTCACAGATCCACCTGGTGAACAAGCCTACATCTTTTCTGTCCTTAATGACTTAGAGCAGCTTGTACAGCACCCTACCCGTATCCCTGACCGCCTTGGAGAGAGCTCCAACATACTTGACCTCTTCCTCACAACTAATCCTTCCGCTTACTCTGTTAATCTTTTCTCTCCATTGGGCTCCTCCGATCACAACCTGTCCTATCACTCCGGTACGGCCTGTGGACCCTCCAGGGAAACGTTGTCTGTGGCATTTTGGAGCCGCGGACTGGGAGGCCCTCAGGCAGTACTTCTTTGATTTTCCCTGGAATGATTATTGCTTCCATGGCCGTGAGCCATCTGAGTGTGCCTTGCGCATTACGGAGGTTATTCTCTCGGGCATGGAAGCATACATTCCTTTCTCATATCCTTTGACTAACGCAAGAAAGCCTTGGTTTAATCACGCTTGTTCTCATGCTGTCTGCAACAAGGAGAAGGCCTACAAAAGGTATCGGAGCCAACCCACCCTTGAATCACATCATCTTTACGTTTGCCCGGAATCGTGCTAAGTCTGTTCTTCCCTCTACTAAAAATAATTTCATCCATACTAAATGCTCTCAACTCTCCAACTCGAATTCTTCCCGCTCCTTCTGGCACCTTGCCAAAAATCTTTCTAACAACTTTACCTCATCATCCTTCCCTCCTCTTTTCTACTCTGATGGTTCTGTAGCTATTTCTTCTACTGATAAAGCAGATCTCTTCGCACAGACTTTCTCCTCCATTTCCACCTTAGATGATTCCGGTGCTGTTCCTCCATCACTTCCCCCCTCTGACTTCCTCATGGCTGACATTAAAATTTCTTCAGTTGATGTATTTTCTGCCATCACGGGCCTCAGTACTAACAAAGCATATGGGCCTGATGGGGTCCCTCCTGTTGTTCTCAAGAACTGTGCTTCTGTGCTTACACCCTGCCTAGGCAAACTCTTTTGCCTTTGTCTGTCAACTTGTACCTCTCCTTCTTGCTGGAAGTTTGCTCTCATTCAGCCAGTCCCAAAGAAGGGTGACCACTCCCAACCCTCCAACTATCGTCCAATTGCTTTAACGTCCTGTATTTCAAAAGTTTTCGAGTCAATTCTTAATAGAAAAATTTGAAGGCATCTTTCCTATCACAACCTTCTTTCCGATCGTCAGTATGGGTTCCGTCAGGGACGCTCCACTGGCGATCTTCTCACCTACCTTTCAGACTCCTGGTCATCCTCCTTTCGGGACTCTGGCGAAAGTTTTGCCATTGCACTTGACATCTCAAAGGCTTTCGATCGAGTCTGGCATAAATCTTTAATTTCCAAACTGCCCTCCTACGGTTTCTATCCTTCTATCTGTGCCTGCATCGCTAGCTTCCTTTCTGGTCGTTCTATAGCCTCTGTTGTAGACGGCCATCGTTCTTCTCCTAGATCTATCAACAGTGGTGTTCCTCAGGGCTCTGTCCTATCACCAACTCTCTTCCTTTTATTCATCAATGATCTTCTAAGCTGTACATCTAACCCTATCCACTCATACGCTGATGACTCCACCCTTCACCTTTCCATTCGGTTCCCGCAACGCCCATCTCAACAGTTACTTCAAGAAACAAGGGATGAGGCTATGGCACACCTAATGTCTGACTTGGCTCGTATCTCTGACCGGGGTAAAAATAATCTTGTTGTCTTTAATGCATCTAAGACTCAGTTCTTACACCTATCAACCCGACAAAATCTTCCACAGGTATACCCACTAATGTTTAATAATATTCAGCTTAATCCTGCATCATCCTTGAACATGCTTGGGGTTTCACTTACTCGGGACTTATCTTGGAAAGATCATATTACATCTCTTGTAAAATCTGCCTCCAAGAGATTGGGTGTGCTAAGCCGACTCCGCTCTTTCTTTACCCCTGCACAATTGTTGACTCCCTGTGTGGAGTACAACTCTCATGTGTGGGGAGGCTCCCCACATACAGCTCTTCTCAATAGGGTGGAGTCAAAGGCTTTTCGTCTCATTAACTCTTCTCCTCTTACTGACTCCCTTCAACCTCTGTCTCTTCGCCGCACTGTTGCATCTTTATCTCTTTTCTATCGCTACTTTAATGGTCACTGCTCCTCTGAACTGTCTGCTTGCATTCCTCCACCTCTACGACTGGCGCGTAGCACCCGTCTGGCAGCAAACTCTCATCCCTTTTCTGTCCAACTCTCTAATGCAAGAGTTAACCGTTACTCCCAGTCTTTCATTTATGCAACAGATCAGCTCTGGAACTGTCTCCCTCTGTCTGTATTTCCTGCTGCCTATGATCTCCAGTCTTTCAAACGCAGTGTGTCCAGGCATCTCAAAATGATCGGATCTTGAATTTGGCTCTCTATTGTATTTTGTTTTTCTCTTGGAGGGAACTGTCACTGCGGGCTCATGGCCTTTGGTTCCTTCTTCTTCGCATAAAAAAAAAAAATTACATACGCACTTATGTACATACTTAAGTGCTGTATGTATGTACTTACCTACTTGCATATGTATGCACCTACCTAGTTATGCAAATCATCATCATCATCATCGGGACCTCCTTTCCCACCCTAGGACAGGGTGAGGAGTAGCAACGTCCTGACAGGCAAGTTTGCCCAGTCCGGTGGGCCACGCTTCCATTCACTCATCATTCAAGCCCCGGCATCCTGACTCTATCTGATACGCCAAAATTACATAATATATGCACACGTTCTTACTTATTTTGCGTACGTCTTGCCTATATACTTACATAATGCCGTACATCCTAATATGCATGTTTATATACGTGTAATTACTTAAGCATGTACGTTCTTATGTATGTACGTAGTGTTTACGTACATAATTTCGTATGCATAATTTTTTTAGGTACATACACGCATAAGTGCACTGTGCGTATTTACGTACGTAAGTGCGTTTTTTTTTTTTTTTTATGCAAGGAAGAAGGAACCAAAGGCCAGGGGCCTGCAAATTCCTTCCTCCAAGAAAAAACAAAAACAGCAGAGAGCTAAACAATATCCATTCATTTCGAGATGCCTGGACACACTGCGTTTGAAAGACAGGAGATCGTAGGCAGTAGAGAAAACAGACAGAGGGAGAGCTGACCTGTTGCATACTTGAAGGACTGGAAGCAATGGTTAACTCTTGCATTAGAGAGTTGAACAGAAAAGAGATGAGAGTTTGTTGCTAGACGGGTGTTACGTGCCCGCCGTAATGGTGGAGGAATGCAAGCAGACAGTTCAGAGGTGCAGTACCATTGAAGTAGCGATAAATAAAGAGATAAAGATGCAACAGTGCAGCGAAGGGACAGAAGTTAAAGAGAGGGGGTAAAAGGAGGAGAGTTAATGAGACAAAAAGCCTTTGACTCTACCCTATTGAGCAAAGCTGTATGTGGGGAGCCTCCCCACACAGGAGAGTTGTACTCTACACATGGGTGGATAAATTCTATCTCTAATTATATAACAAGGCTGCTTCCCCAAAGAAAGGGAGGTAGCCGAGACAGGACGACACACTCCCAATTTACTCATCCACACAAACTCATTCATTCGCATCTTAGCCCCAAGGGGAGAAGGGAGAGATCCTCACCGTACCATACCACACGATGGTTAACTACACAGTGCAATCAGTGACATCCGCAGCAGGGCCCGACAGCAGAGCTGGTTTACCCCTGCCACATCATAATGGACCCACACCTGACCTGATCAACTGATCAAACCAAATGCTGAAGAATATCCCCTCAGGGCTGTCATCATTTAATCATTCATAATTTCTTTTCAATCATTTCTCTCATGCGCAGCCACACTTCCTTGCTCAACAGACATCCCTCTTGCATCCAATGCTTTCTTAACACTGTCCATCCATCCTATTCGTGGTCTTCCTCTCAGCCTTACACCTCTCACATCCGATTCAGTTATCTTTTTCACCAGTCGCTCATCATCCATTCTCTCCCTATGCCCAAACCATTGCAACACCCACCGCTCAACTCGATCAGCCATCTCGTGCACAACTCCAGTTCTCCTTCACACTTCATCATTTCTCACTCGATCCATATGCGTCACTCCACACATATTCCTCAGACACCTCATCTCCATTACACTCAAACTTTTCCTCTCTGCTACATCCATATTCCATATTTCAGTCCCATATAATGCAGTCGGTACCACAGTACCATCATACTGCATTCTCTTTACATCCATTCTAAGCAACAACATCTAAACACTTTTTTCATTCCTCCCAGCACCTTTCCTACTCCATTCATTCTAAACCTCACTTCTGCAGCTTTTCTTCCATCCACAGCAACATGTGACCCCTTGTGGCAGGGGGATACAAGCTGGCCGCACTATGGGGTGATGCTGGCTCAATCGGTGGAGAGGTGGCCTGCAGTCCTAACGGACCCGGATTCAAATCCCACTGGGGCAGGGAACAGTTTAACGATTTGAATTTCATAAAAGTCAGACTTTACTGATCTACCAGAAGACCCGCCGACATGTCGTAAAAATACCCCCGCTAATACCAATACACCAGTCCTCTATGAGACAGCCCTAGCATGTATTCAGTATGGACGGTGGGTATTAGCGCCGAAGTGGTGACATGTAGAGGTGCGCAGTACGTAGGAAGACTACTGTGCCTTGAAAGCAGGCTGTGAAGCCTATGCCCAGAGTCGGACACATAAAAAAAAAAAAAATGCGGCTAGGGTGTGTTAGGAAGAATTCTGCAACCATATTCCCCGCGTGTCGTAAAGGCGACTAAAAGGGAGGGGGTGGGGGGAGGGGACTAGGGACCTCCTCCTCTGTTTTTTTTTAGTTCCTACAAGGAGACAAGGGTGGATAAAACCAGTGTATAAAGTCAACAGCTGTGTAGGGGTAAAGAAGGTAGGGAGCCACCTAAGCACACCTAATCTCTTGGAAGCAGATATAACAAGGGAGGTTATATGTGATGCAGGATTCAGCTGGATATTGTTAAAAAGCAGAGGGTACTCCTGTGGAAGATTTTGTCGGGTTTATAGATGAAAGAACTGAGTTTTTGATGCATTAATAACAATAAGGTTATTTTTACCCCAATCAGAGATATGAGCCACGTCAGACATTAGGTGTGACGTAGCCTCATCCCTTGTTTATTGAAGCGACTGCTGAGATGGACGCTGTGGGAAGGGAATGGAAGGGTGAAGGGTGGAGTCATCAGCATTTGAGTGGATAGGGTTAGATGTACAACACAGAAGGTCAATAATGAATAAAAGGAAGAGAGTTGGTGATATGACAAAGCCCTGAGGAACACCACTATTGATAGCTCTAGGAGAAGAACAGTGGCCGTCTACAACAGCAGCTATTGAACGACCAGAAGGGAAGCTAGAGATGAAGGCACAGATAGAAGGATAGAAACCGTAAGAGGGCAGTTTCGAAATTAAAATTCATGCTAGATTCGATCGAAAGCCTTTTAGATGTTAAGTGCAATGGCAAAGATTTCGCCAAAGTCCCGAAAGGAGGATGACTAGGAGTCTGAAACGTAGGCAAAAAGATCACCAGTGGAGTGTCCCTGGCGGAACCCATACTGACGATCAGAAAGAAGGCTGTGATAGGTAATATACTTTAAATTTTTTTTGTAAAGAATAGACTCAAAACCTTTTGAAAAACAGGATGTTGAAGCAATTGGGCGATGATTAGAGGGATGGGAATAGTTACCCTTCTCTGGGACAGGCTGAATGAGAGCAAACTTCCAGCAGGAAGGAAAGGTGCTAATTTACAGACAAAGACAAAAGAGTTTACCTAGGCAGGGTGTAAGCATAGAAGCACAGATCTTGAGGACAACAGGAGGAACCCCGTCAGGCCCATATGCAATATTAGTATTGAGGCCAGGGATGGCAGAAAATACTTCAATAGAAGAAATTTTAATGTTAACCATGAGAAAGTCAGAGAGGGGAAGAGACGGTGGAACAGCACTGGAATCGTCTAAGGTGGAACTGGAGGAGAAAGTCTTCGCTCAGAGTTCTGCTTTATTAACAAAAGAAAAAGCACCAGTGCCATCAGAGTGGAAAAGTGGAGGGAAGGATGATGGGATAAACTTGTTAGAAGCAAGTTGCCAGAAAGAGTGGGAAGAATTCGAGTTGGAGAGTTCAGAGCATTTAGTACAGATGAAATTATGTTTAGCAGAGCAAATAACAGACTTAGCACAATTCCAGGCAGAAACATAAAAAAGATGAGATTCAGGAGTGGGTTGGTTCTGGTACATTTTGTGGGCCTTCTCCTTGTTGTGGACAGCATTAGAACAAGCGTGATTAAACCTTTTTTTTTTTTTTTTTTTTTTTTTTTTTTTGCATTAGTCAAAGGCAATGGAAGCAGAATGTGTTTCCATGCCCAAGAGAATAACCTCTGTAATGCACATGGCACACTTAGATGGCACTCCGCCATGGAAGCAATAATCATTCCACGGAAAATCAAGGAAACACTGCCGGAGGGCCTCCCAATCAGCAGCTCCAAAGTGCCACAGTCGACGTTTCTTTGGATGGTTCACAGGCTTTACTGGAGCAATAGGACAGGTAAAGGTAATTAGATTATGATTGGAGGAGCCGAGCAGAGAGCAAAGATTTACAGCATAAGCAGAAGGATTAGTTGCAAGAAAGAGGTCAACTATGTTGGAACACTCTCCAAGGCAGTCAGGGATATGGATAGGGTGCTGCACAAGCTCCTGTAAGTCATTAAGGACAGAAAAGATGTAGACTTGTTCACGAGGTGGATCAGTGAAAGGAGAAGAGAGCCAAAGGTGGTAGTGAACACTGAAATCTCTTAGAATGGAGATTTCAGTGAAAGGAGAAATGGATAGGATGTGTTCCATCGTAGAAGTGATATAGTCGAAGAATTTTTCATAGTCAAGAGAATTCGGGGATAAGTAAACAGGACAGATACGAGTATTTATTTAGTCAGAGAACGACAGGAAAGTCGAAGCCAGAGAGTAGGCAAGACCATAGTACACACATGGTCATGGACATGAATTCTAGAGTACATACGTGCTTATGCACTTGCTTAGGTACGTAAACACTTACGTATGTTCGTATTTATTGCTTACATCATCGTATGCCTTACATGTATCTACATACATACATACGTTCGAGTTCGTAAATAATTAAGTACGTATGTACTTAGATAATATAGTTCACCCATGGATGTATTTGTCATTATGTGAGTAAGTACGTGATTACGTACGTAAGAGCATTTGTAATTATGTATTTATGTATAGTACTTACTGGTTTCGTGGAGAGAAAGAGGGGAAAGTGAGGAATGAGGGGGAGGAGAGAGATTGGGGTTGGGCTTGTATCGGTTTAAATTCAGTTCCATGGCAGATTGGTGAATGTTTAGTGATTGGACAAATTTCACCGTGATTTTCCCTGCTCACCGAGGAAGTTAGCCACGTAGTCGTAAAGCAGTTAAGCACAGCGTTTGTAACTAGCCTTTTCGAGGTGGTTGTGGGCCTTCCAGCGACGTCATGCCACGCTATCCCTCGACGGCCATTAGTGAATCCGTTCCCTGAAGATTTCTGCCTGTCATTCCATCTTAAAGTTCCTAGTGTGGCCCATGTATATATACCCCTGCCCAGCAAACACAACTAACCTCACAAGCAAACAAAGGTCATTCGAGTTAATCTGCTGGACGGGGTGGCAACATCTTTGTAGTACCAGTCAGCCATCACAGAAGCATTACAACGCATAGTCTAGATGTGGTTGCAACAATAACAACGCATCAGCACAACACATGAAAAAACAAGTATTTCAGTACATTAATGTATATCAACGTAATAAACACAGTGTAACTGAACAGACCCACCAGATACACGCTATTTACGCAAGACAGAACAAACAACAGAGGAGGGGTTACCCTTGTCACCGTCATGCATAAAAACATTCCATTCAGAAACTTCACACGCCAGCAAAACAAAACGTACCAAATAACAGCACCGGAGAAAAATGCAATATGCATTAGAATTAGAATAATTGTCAAAATGAAACATGGTAAGCATGTGAATGGCACCACTCACTTCAGTACCAGGCCGTGTGCACTGGCAATTTACGTTGTCTTTTAGTACCCACTATCTGTGTTTTGTCGGTGCAACAGAAGTTTTTAGTACATCACCAGACGGACACTGTTGCCAATTTCTCACTGACTATACAAAGCACAGAAGATCTCCGATTTCTTTTGTATGTAAAGGCAAGTGTACAGTCATGTGCATAACCACATGCCTCGACAACATAAAGAAGTAAATCACTGTGATTCATGCGTCATAACAGACGATGAAATGCACTATCTTCTTGTACACTTTTTCGGGTCCACGTCCTCCCGGAAAGCAGTACAGTGGAAATTCACTTGAATTAAACGTTCTTGACGGTAATGCCCTTCCCCTTCTCTCTCTCTCTCTCTCTCTCTCTCTCTCTCTCTCTCTCTCTCTCTCTCTCTCTCTCTCTCTCTCTCTCTCTCAGACATCTCCTTACCATTCCCTTCCACATAATTGAGTGAAGAAAATTACCAGGAGCTGGTAAAAGAGAGAGAGCATCACACTTCTGACTACAAATGACTCTTTCTTTATTAAAACTGCCTACAATTTACCCAAACATGCTTTTGCATTGTTTGGACTTATTTCTGTCACGTACTTTGCTTTTTATCTTAATATTTCATTAACCCAGTCATTACGGCGATGTTTTGTTAGATTATTCTTGCCATCTCAAGACACTTTTATTTCGCACAGAACTAGTTCTCCTGCTGAATAGGTTGCCGGTTATGAACAACTAAATCAGCCCTAAGAGGTTCTACTTTTCTTTAAAGGCCCTGTCACACGGTCAGTGGGCAAGTGTGGTGGCCAAGCATGGTGCCGAGGAGCGTGGTTCAGCTGGAGTTTTGTGTCGTTGACGAACCTGCTCGAGCAAGGATGGTGCTTCAGTTCCGCACATCTACTCGATCATTCTCCACGCATTCTCCGCTCCCATACTGAATCACTACACTTGCCCACTAATCGTGTGACGGGGCCTTAACAAATTATCGGGTGGCAATAAATAATTCATGAAAACGGAAGCCACTGACTCTTGGTGTTGTCGAATGGCTCGGTATATATGTCACGTTATTAAATCACGTGAATTTCAGTATTTTCGGAATGAATTTGAGGTTAGCAGGTTCTTCATCAGCCCATGCTCCAAAGTGGGTTTTTTGAGGCTATTTGTGGAACAAGTGACGGGTTAGTAATTCACGTCCCTAGAGGCCACGTCAGAGTCTTACTGACAAGTCGGAGGATATTGATCCATTTCATTAACACCTTCAGTGTATGTCGCCTCTTATATTTTTCTTAGAAATCTAGTTTTCTTTCGGCTTGGGAGGAAACACGTGTAGTGAAGACGTTAACGACAACTGTCACGGCCTGATTAACTACGAGCAGCCTCGACTAAGGTAAATGTAGTCGCCGCACTATAATTAAAAAATAATAATAATAATAATGAGCGTAGTGAAACTTTTCTAGTATGTTGAAAGTGTCTCATATATTTACCCCACCTTGTCATGGTTTCTACCACCTATATATGGTACGACATGCGAAGCAGGGAGAGGATGATGATGATGATGATAATGATGATGATGATGATGACGACGACCTGACAGTCCACAGGTTTAACTCACTATGCAAGGATAACATCACAAGTCAAATGAAGGCAAAATTGTGTGTGTGTGCGTGTGTGTGTGTGTGTGTGTGTGGTCCATTCGTCTGTTTCTCAGTCTCTTCTTTTTCACTACATACTTCATATCCTGCGATGGTTTCTTCCTGAGAGTTTCTCTCTCTCTCTCTCTCTCTCGCAGCAAATATCTTGTCTCTCGTTTTAAAACTTTAAAAAATTCGTCCTTACTTTCTCGCTCTTCCTTTAAGTCATTTTGTCTTTGTCCGCCTGTTTTCTCCCACTGTTTATATTTCTGTTCCTCACTCCCTTTCCCTTTGTTATGAAGGGAGGTTTGCCAGTTAGGTAGTCTCGTACCGTAAGTTTCAGTGCGAGTCAGAGTTGACAGTTTGTCTGTTGTTTGTGAACGTAGTAATTTCGTGAGTGAAACATTCATTTATTTTTATTCTCTTTTTCTTTATAATGTTTTATTTAAGTGATTGCTTGTTAAATTATGTAATTTAAGTTCGTATGGTAAATGATTCAGTGTGTTGTGTAATGTGAGACAACTCTGTTTGTTTTGATGTGTCTGAGTTGGCAACTGTTGCCCGGTGAGAGTATACTTGTAAAATGTAGACGTTTCTCGAATAATGCAAGCTTATATAAGATGGGGTAGAGATTATTACAGGTTTAGTCAGGTTTCAGATCAGTTTCAGTGAAGTGCGGTCGGTTTTGATGTAGTGCAGTATCAGTGCAGTGCTGTTAGTGAAGTTTGTGAAGTCAGTGTCAGTGAAGATTGTATACTTTCGGTACTTGTAAAAACACTGGCAAACAGCGACGAGTTATTGAAGTTTCTGTATCATTGGTACTTGTGTAATAAGTGAAGTGTTGGCAAGCATTAAGTGTACTAACTGTGAAGTGTTGTTAAGCATTATGTGTAATAACTCTGAAGTGTTGTTAAGCATTAAGTGTAATAGCAGTTAGTAGAGTGTGTATAGTTCCAGTGCTTGTGAGAACAGTGAAGTTGGAAAGCGTTAAATTGGAACTATTTGGAAAATAAAGATAGTGAACTTTAAGGAGCCAGTGTTTATTTTTGCCTCAGCTGAACTTGTGTACTGCACACCTAAAGGCTGACCATAGGAAGAACAACTCATTGGGCAACGTCCTTCCTGTACTGTACTACTGCTTTTGGAGCCTGTGGCAGTGTGGGGATTTGGACGTAACTATGGTGTCAGGAGCGGGATTGTTATTTCATGGCTGCAGTGAGATTAACCTTCGACATGGAACCAGAAGGTGTGAAGACAAGATCTAAAGCTGGGCAGGAGGAGGAAATTTCTCTGGTGACAATCGTGAAGCTAATACAGGCACAACATGAAGAACACAAAGAACAATTACAAGCACAAAGTGAAGGACAGAAAAGTCTTGAAGAACAATTACAGGCACAGAAGAAAGAAATCAAAGAACAATTGCAGGCACAGAACGAAGAACAGAAAGAACAATATGAACAGCTTTGGGAGGCGTTACGGGGGCAACCGGGGGGGGGGGGTGCAACTGAGGGTGCAAGGACGGCTAGGTGCAATCATGGGGGAAGTGAACGAAGAACAGCAACAGCTTAAGGAGGAAGTAGATGCTAAGCTACAGCAGCAGAAGTATGAGGTAAGCAATAATGTGATGGAGTGTAAACAGCATGTAGATGACCAGTTGAAGACAATTAGTGAGGTAATAGTGGCAGAGTGCAGACAGCATGTAGACGACTAGTTGAAGTCAATTAATGAGGAAATAATAACGGAGTGCAGACGGCATATAAATAACCAGTTGAAGAATGTAGTCGATCATGAGAAGATAATTAGTGAGAATATGGAGGCTGTAGAGAAATATTGCACTACTGAGCCTCAGGTTAGTGTAAAATGAGCATATGAAAGGAGTGGAGTGTGTATGGTGAATCTTGGCGGATCCCAGGCATCTGAAGATGGCATTGCAGGGTTGAATAATCAGAATGTTGGAGGTTCAAGTCCTGGACATAATTATGATGCCTCAGTTTGTAGGCCCCAAACCAGTGAAATGCATGATTATAATGGGGATCCAGTTAAGAAGAAATCTCAAGAAAGTGATGGTAGAGTATCTTGGGAAACTTACCGTGCACAGTTTGAGTTACTTGCGGATCAGAATGGTTGGGATGATAAGGAGAAGGCTGCAGAAGACCCACCACTGAAGAAATGTGAGAGAACCTTGATGAATTGTATGCGAGAAGACAGAAGGGCAGATGACATACAGCGTAGTAGGAATGGGAATCGTAGGAAGGAATGCTGCTGTACTGTAGTGACGGTGCCAGCGTTGGATGGAGAAGACCTGGGGAGGATGCAGATGGAGGGAACAGATTTGCAACCGGTGCTGGAGTGGCTGCAGTGGAGTGCAGTGCGACCATCATGGGGAGAAGTTTCCAGGTTGAGCCCTGCGACCGGGAGCTGCTGGAGTCAATGGGGCCTTCTTCGTTGCAATGGACTACTGGAGCATAAGTGCGAGATGCCCAATGGCCTCAGCGAGTGTTGGCAACTGGTGGTTCTGAAGAAGATGAGGTCTGAGATCTTGGATGAGTCCCATAACCAGATCACTTGTGGGCACCTGGGAGTGGAGACAATTCTAAGCCGGCTGCGACACAAGTTCTACTGGATTGGCATGCATCAGGATGTTGAAGAGTGGTGTCAGACCTGTGATGTGTGCTGTGACAAGAAGAGGACCAAGACCTTCCAGGAGGAGTGGACTGTGTGGAGGAACAAGGACATCGTCGGAAGCGGCATAGAAGAAGACCTCATAACTTGAAAGTTTATTTTGTGTACAGTTGGATGTTTCGTTAGGATTAGGGTTTATGTTTGTATATACTGTGTACTTTCGTCGGGAGGACAAAGAACTAGGGAGGGGGTAGTGTCATGAAGGAAGATTTGCTGCTTAGGTAGTCTCGTACCTTCGGGACGTTTCTCGTACCGTAAGTTTCAGTGCGAGTCAGAGTTGCCAGTTTGCCTGTTGTTTGTGAACGTAGTAATTTCGTGAGTGAAACATTCATTTATTTTTATCCTCCTTTTTTTTTATAATGTTTTATTTAAGTGATTGCTTGTTAAATTATGTAATTTAAGTTCGTATGGTAAATGATTCAGTGTGTTATGTAATGTGAGACAACTCTGTTTGTTTTGATGTGTCTGAGTTGGCAACTGTTGCCCGGTGAGAGTATACTTGTAAAATGTAGACGTTTCTCGAATAATGCAAGCTTATATAAGATGGGGTAGAGATTATTACAGGTTTAGTCAGGTTTCAGATCAGTTTCAGTGAAGTGCGGTCGGTTTTGATGTAGTGCAGTATCAGTGCAGTGCTGTTAGTGAAGTTTGTGAAGTCAGTGTCAGTGAAGATTGTATACTTTCGGTACTTGTAAAAACACTGGCAAACAGCGACGAGTTATTGAAGTTTCTGTATCATTGGTACTTGTGTAATAAGTGAAGTGTTGGCAAGCATGAAGTGTACTAACTGTGAAGTGTTGTTAAGCATTACGTGTAATAACTTTGAAGTGTTGTTAAGCATTAAGTGTAGTAACTGTAAAGTGCTGTTAAGCATTAAGTGTAATAGCAGTTACTCGTATTAAAGTGTGTATAGCTTAAGTGCTTGTGAGAACAGTGAAGTTGGAAAGCATTAAGTGGAACTATTTGGAAAGTATAGATAGTGAACTTTAAGAAGCCAGTGTTTATTTTTGCCTCAGCTGATCTTGTGTACTGCGCACCTAAAGGCTGACCGTGGGAAGTACAGCTCACAGGGCAGCGTCCTTCCTGTACTGTACTACTGCTGTTTGAACCTGTGGCAGTGTGGGGACTGGGACGTAACACCTTTATACATTTCTCTGTCCATCTGATTTTTACTTTCTTTCTGCTCTTTCTCTTACGTTTACTCTGCTTTTCTCTCTTTCCCCCACAACAAGTCTATGAGTTTACCATTATTTCTGATCACTCAGTCTCCATTTTTTTTTTTTTTTTCAGGAGTTTCTTCTCTCTGCTGGTATTTTATCTGATTTTTGCCAACTCTCTCTCTCTCTCTCTCTCTCTCTCTCTCTCTCTCTCTCTCTCTCTCTCTCTCTCTCTCTCTCTCTCTCTCTCGCCAAGAGGTTATGGCAGTATACGTCAAAAATAACAAGCCATGTGTTACCGGTCTGTTTACTGCCAAATAGGACCTGCGGGCAAGGGAAGGAGGTGAAGGTGGGAGGATAAGGAAGAAGGAGAGACGGAGAAACAAAAGATAAGGAAGAAGAGACAAAGCAAAGAGCTGAGGATGAATTTTGCCTTCAAGAGAGGAAGAATGGAGAGTGAAGGGGAAGCAAAAATGAAATGTAGACCTATAGATATTCCATCAAGAATACAAGTTATTCAAAAGACGCCCAAGACATCTGTGTACTTTACTGGAAAAGGGCCATGCTCCATTCTCCGAGTCTAGTTATTCTCTGTCTTCCCTAACTTCGTCGGAACAGAAGTAAATGAGCTTCGGTTTACCATCACGTTATGCTGGATTATGGAATTCTCGGATCTGAACAGAGAGCGAGAGAGAGAGAGAGAGAGAGAGAGAGAGAGAGAGAGAGAAAGGCTTCTGAGCGTTGTCTTCCTTAGTCTGCGTATTTAGCGACAGGAAACTATCAGCACCTGTCAGTGCATTCAACCAACAACCTGCATCATCAACACACAGCAACAAACATCTGCTTACTTACTCAGTTTCCGCCCATGGACTGTTTCACATTGCCCCCAAAAGTTCAACTCCTGTCGCGGCAGATATACAGCTACTTCTAACAATGTACGAGTATATTGTTTGGGAGGGATGAACTTATCCTGCCTCATGTTTGCAACAGTCTGTAGACACTGATCAAGCATCTTGCTTTCGTGTGGTTACAAAAAAAAAAAAAAAAAGTATAAGTTTGGTAATGTATTCATTAAAGGAAGTAAATGTCTCCAAGAAACTACATCTTATGAGAGAATCCGCTCTTGAATCACCATTGTCTGGCCTCCCTCTATGACGCAGTTTTAGCATTGTCTGTTGCAAGTCCTTTGTTTGTAACAGCAGATTGGAAATCACTAATGAAATCATAAACACTAATAGCAAGATTCATACTCGTGAATTTAGGATATGATGCATCTTCCAAGATGATCCTTTGGGATGCAGGAGGTGTTGTAGGCTGTTATATCATAGTTACAGGAGTAGAAGGAGAAGGGGTGTTAAGAATAGTTATTCCTAGTACAGCTGTAACACAAGTGTTGGGGATGGTAGGAGAGGATAAGAAAAGTGAGTCTATCAGAAAGTAAATGAGAAATAAGTGATGCATTGGGGGTATGAAAAATCTAAATTGGAAAAATTTGTTGAAGCAACAGAGAAAGATATTTGTGACTCAGCTGATTGGGAGATATCCCGGGAGTATGTCTTTCTGTTTCTTGAACAGGTAAAAATATCGTGTGAGTGATATACCTCGGTGGAACCTCACTCTTTCATCTCCGACGAATATGTATCATCTTCTACTTAATTAAAATTCTTGAAGTAGGGAGTGCCATGAAGAATGAGAAGAAAATAAATTGGTACAACGAAAATATTAAAGCAAGTGAATACAAGCGAAAAGTTTCTCACCAAAAATAAACTATTATCCACAATAACATTTAAAAAAGAAGGAACTTTATGCACAAACTAATTACAAATGAAGTGTTCTTATAAATGGATGATGTAAAGAAACAAAATCGTGGCTATGAGAGATGATCTGGAGAAGTTGTTCTAAATACAATGATGAAATTGTAAAGAAAAAAATATTGCATTATGTTTATTGGTCCGGAGATAATGGTACAAACAATTCACTGAATGGTTCTCACTCACCAGCTGATTATACTGCATATGATGAGAACTGTAGTGAATGCAAAGGCGAGATGGTGGGTGAGTTCATCCACTAGCTGGCTCAGACATGACGTTGCAGGCTCGTTGACAGCTGGTCTGAGGCAAGGGGTGAGAGAGGGCGAGTTGCAAGTCACTGGAGGGCTTGACAATCAGCAGAATCCTGGTTGGCAGGTAGGATTTCAGACAGTTCTGGTGACAGACAGGCTTGATGACAGATGTCAGACTGCAGCTGTATTATATGGCAGACAGCCTTGGTAGTAGATGGCAAACAGCTTCTGTAATAAACGGCAGAAAGGCTTGATAGTACATAGCAGACAACTACTGTATTAAACTGCAAACAGGCTTGGTAGTAGATGACAGATAGCTTTTGTATAAACAGCGAACAGGCTTGGTAGTACATGGCAAACAACTTCTGCATTAAAAAGCAAACAGGTTTGGTAGTAGATGGTAGACATCTTCTGCATTAAACAGTAAACAGGCTTGGTAGTAGATGGCAGATAGCTTTTGTATTAAGCAGTAAACAGGCTTGACAGTAAATGGCAGATAGCTTCTGTATTAAACGGCAAACAGGCTTGGTAATAGATGGCAGACATCTTCTGTATTAAACGGCAGCATAGCTTAATAGTGGATGGCAGAAGCGTCTGTACTGTATGTATTATATTTCAGACAGACTGAAAAGAAGGCATGTTTTTGACTTCGCTGCCCCAAAAGTGTAAGATGTAGGCCTACTGATACTCCATCAGGAAAACAGTTTATTTAAAAGACTCCCACCTCCTCTAGCTACTTTACTGGAAGAGGGTCATACTAAACTCTTGAAGTCCAGTTGTTCTCTGTCTCCCCTAATTTCGTTGAGAAAGAAGTAGGTGAGCTTCAGTCTACCATTGTTTCGCTGGGTTAAGAAACTCTCCGATCTGTGCACATAAAACATGCTTCTCAACGTTCTTATCCTTATATTTGGCGACAGGACTGTCACTACCGTTCCTTGCATTCGAGTAAGTGCAACAAATAAAAAAACAACAACAAACACATAGCAACAAACATCCCTTCCCTTACTCTGCATATTACACTGGGATGATAAAATAATGTTTGTGGTAGGTGGAGGCGCTCACCATTCACTCACTCGATGTAGTGCTGCTTTGGGTTTCTGCCCTTTCCTCTCTTCCTTCCTTCCTCTTCTGTCTTTTCTTCCTTCGTTCTTTCCTCATCCTTCTCCCTACGGGTGACTTTACACTCCCTCTTTTGTCTTTCTTTCCTTCATTCTTTCCTCTTCCTTCTGTCTGTAGGTGACCCTACACTGAGTGACAAGCCAAATGGTCCTGTACACCAGGAAATCATTTACTACCCTGGGTGGTAACCTTATAACCAAATTTTGGCGCCTGATGGTTTAATGGGTAATCGGATTGAGCCAGTGCAGGTTTATATCCAAGAGCAGGTTGGGGTTTATTACTCATGTAATGCCACTCAGGGATGAGTGAGGTTGGTCAATCTTATCTTAAATGTCGGGACTAAGTTGCCTAGCCCCGGGCTCCTACGCTCTTCATGGAGGCAACATAGGATTGGATGATGGATGGATGGATAGATGGATAAAAGGAAGACGAAAAGGAGAGAGCAGAGAAGCGAGAGATGAAGGAAAAAACAAAGAGGCACGCGGATGATGAAAGAAGGAAGAGGCAAAGCTGATCGAATACGGAAAACGAGAGAGAGGGTAATGGAAGAATGGGGAGGTGGAGACGATAAGAGGGACAATTAAAGGAGGGAGAAGAGAAAAAGAGGGATATATTCAGATGTGAAGTGTGAAGGGAGACATGAGGAGAGAATGAGGAGCAAGAGGAGCGAAGGGCAGAGGAGGAGCAGGAAGGAAAGGAGGAAGAATAAAATGGATGAAGGAAATAGGACAAATGGAAAAAGTACACTGGATCTCAAAAGTATCGGTACACAGGGGGTGCGATGCCTACCGAAAAGGTTCGAACAACTGCTGACATTACCAACGTCTCATTGTATATCATCAGTGTCTGTCTATATAAACATTACATTTGCTATATGTTTGCAAGAGGATATTGCTAGTTGGCGATATATAACACCTCCCGACATCAGGGCTACCAACGTGTGGTAGGTCGGATACTAATATTCCAGTGACCTCCGTTCTGTGGTCCCAAATGTTTCACGCATGTTGTGCACCGATACTTTGTGACCCAGTGTACAAGATCACTGAGGATGGAGGAGAAAGAATAGGCAAAAGGAAAAGAGAAGGATTTAGAAATGAGGTGGGCTGTAAAACACACACACACACACACACACACACACACACACACACACACACACACACACACACACACACACACACACACACACACACACACACACACACACACACACACACACACACAAAATGGGTCCAAAATTATGAGAAAGCATGCATAGAGAAGGATGGAGGCAACATGGAAGAAGGAGCAAGGAAGGCAAAGGTAGAAAGAAGAAGAAAAGCAACCCGAGAAGCTAAAGACAGAGCAACGGGGAGAAACAAAGGACTGACGGAGATGGAGAGAGAGAGGAATTAACGGAGAGAAAAGCATCAGGAAAAATGTGATGTGAGGCTGACATGAAGTTTACTGGAGCTTGTTGATGTTTCTTATTGGTGCACCTGAGTACCTGAGTGGTCTGACGGAACTGCTAGCAAAGAATCTCTCTCTCTCTCTCTCTCTCTCTCTCTCTCTCTCTCTCCTTTCCCCTAAAGTTGAGTTGTTAGACCTGGCGTCAATTTGTACTGTGTAAAAATAAACATATTTTCCTCGCTAACCACTAGGTATTTCCACTGACTGTTCTGAGTTCGTGTAATTTACACTGTGAAAATCAATACAGTGTCGCAGTTGTCTTCCTCATGTATGTCGTCACTCTGTATTTTCATTTTCTGCAGCTTTTCCCCTGCTCCTCCTCATCTTCATTCTCTTCCATTTTCTGTATCATTTGCCTTTCCTTCTCTCATTTTCATCTTCCCGCTAGCTTCCTTTTCCGCCTCTTTCTCCTCCTCCTTTACACCTAATATTAGTCTCCCCATCTTCCTTCTACTTTTGCTACATCTCATTCTACATCCATTGCTACTCACTTCTTCTTCCTCCTTCTCCTGCTTCTTCTTTCCTTTTTCTCATCCTCTCCCTCTTTTATTCCTCGTATCAGTCCTTTCACTCGTTTCCGCCCTACACTAGTTTCCATGTCCTCATGTCCCGTACCTACAGCCTCACTCCCTCTTTATTTCCCATTGATCATCCCTTCCATCTTATTAATTCTTCATGTCCTTTCATTCATTTTCTCGATTTTTTTTAATCTGAACATATTCGCTTCAATAGTTGTTTATTTTGTTGCGCCTTTTTCTTTTCTTCTTGCTTGTTGCTGTTATTCATTGTTATACTCGTATTTCTTCATTTCGTCCATTGTCAAGTAAAAATTGTGAACTCAGCAGTAAAGCTCGTGATAAATAACGACGGATGGAATATTTCACATAAGATGCGAGGAGACAATGCTGTTTCTTAGTAATGCTGAAAGGAGATTTTTGTGTTAGTGCAGAGCAATATGAATAAATGAAATGAAAAGTATATCCATCTATTGCCAGATGCCTCAATCCCTTAAGGGATGGTCACAAACAAATCGCCTCCACATCGTTCTGTCCTCTGCCATTTGGCTGCCCTCCCTCCAATTCACCCCGCCTCCTTCATATATCTCTGTACTCCATCCTTCCATCTCATCTTTGGTCTTCCTCTCCTCCTCCTCGTCTACACCACCTCATTAACATATACTTTTCTAGTCACTATCTTTTTCTTCACACTCCCCTCGTGGCCATATATTTCCTTTAACACTTTCAGTCAAATCCACATGAATACCATAACTCTACTTCCTCATTTGACTCTGTCTTTCCATGTGATGTCACATGCTCCTCTTGATAAACTCATTTCCATTTCTCATTTCTTATTTGTTTCTTTCCTACAGGGTCCAAACTTCACTTACATTCGTTAGAGTGGAGATGACAATATTGCCATGCAGTGACGTTTTTACTTCCTCGATCATACCTTTAAATGATTTCAGTGAACCAGCAACTTTTCTGCCCCGCTGTACCATTTCAAGCACTTCTAAACTTTGATCCTTATTCATCATACTGCTTAAGTACTTGAATGCACTCATATGCTCCAGTTCCTCACTATCCAGTCTCAGTGTGCATGCTATCAGTTTATTTCTCTCTAAGATCATAATTTTACTCTTTTATTACAGTAATGTCAGGACACTAAAATATCATAACACACTACATAATAGCTAGTAACGTATATATTGTTAATGTGTAGTATACAGGTTAGAAGAAGGTCGTGCCTAAGCGAGAGATCTACAGTAAACAACGCTGCACATTCTGTAGCTAGGAATTTCGCACACAGCATAGTATGACACCTGATGGAAACTTCCACAGGCTTGGAGAGTTAAACACACACACACACACACACACACACACACACACACACACACACACACACACACACACACACACACACACACACACACACACACACACACACACGTGCCCTTACGCATGACACAACCTATCATATACAGGGGAAATGGGAGAGACAGAACAGAAGGGGTTGGGAAGGAGAGAGAGAGAGAGAGAGAGAGAGAGAGTGAGAGAGACGGTGGGAAAGGCAGGAACAGAGCGCAACGGAGTTAGCAAGCATAAAACCGCTCTCGCCTCGGTACTGCTCCTGTGAGATACTCCCTCTGAAGAAATAAACTGCAAACTCCAGACTCATCTTTATCTTTCTCCTGCCATCAACGACATGAACAACGAACATTCTCTCCTTAAAACCCCTACAATCTAACATACTTGTTGAATGGTTCAGCAACGGCTGCGATATTATTATTTAGTGGCAGAGGTACAGTCGGGGAAAGTTCCGCATTACCCACCTCCCGAAGCACTAGTGTGAGACTGATGAATGTGAAGAGGCAGCCAGACCTCATATGTCTGGTAACTGTGAGTGTGAAGAGGGGAAGGCGGGGGATTGGGGGCAGAGGAGGGTTTAGTTATAGACTGTGAATCGCGTGAAAGTCAGTAATGTATGACTTGGAGGGTGTGTTTGAGTCACCGGTATTTTAGTAAGGACAGATGAAATGTAATGCTAGCATTTTATGAAAAAGATTACGTAGATGTCTGTAGAGTTAGTGTTGTCAGGAGAGTTATGGAAGTTTGCTGGGTTCGGACAGAGGTTTGAATGCTTTCATTCTCTCTCGACTTAACATGAGACGTTTCCCCAGGAGATATTCGTAATGATATAACATATATCATGCGATGACTCGAAAACAAAACCTCAGTACTATCTATCTATCTATCTTTCTTTCTTTCTACATGTAAATTCTCATAAATTTGTCTATTTACTTATCCTTTGTCGTCCCACTGTAAACATCCGCCTGCAAACATTTCCACTGTTATTCTGGCAATTATTCAACTCGAACATAGAGTCTAAGGTAGTGTGTAATAATAATAACAATATTATTATTATTAATAGTAATAATAATAATAATAATAATAATAATAATGATCATAATAATAATAATATTATTATTATTATTATTATTATTATTATTATTACTATTATTATTATTATTATTATTATTAGCAATACATCCATCCATATAATAATAATAATAATAATAATGATAATAATGATCATAATAATAATAATTATTATTATTATTATAATAATAATAATAATATTATTATTATTATTATTATTATTAATACATCCATCCATCCATTCATCATCCAGTCCTACGCTGCCCCATGAGGAGAGTAGGAGGCCGGGGCTAGGCAGTTGGTCCTGACATTTAAGACGAGAGTGACCAGTCTCACTCATCCCTGAGTGGCATTAGGTGAGCAATAAACCCCAACCATCCCTTGGATATAAACCTTCACCGGATCAATCCGACTGGAGTGCAATAATTACCCACTAAACCACCAGGCGTCAAAATCTGATTATATGGTTACCACCCAGCGTAGTAAATGGTTTCCTGGTGTACAGGAAACCATTTGGCTTGTCACTCAGTGTAGAGTCACCCACAGGCAGAAGGAGGAGGAAAGAATGAAGGGAAGAAAGACAGAAGAGGGAGTGTAAAGTTACCCGTAGGCAGAAGGGCGAGGAAAGACTGACGGAAAGACAAAGAAGAGGATGGAAGGAAAGAAGGATAGAGGAGAGGAAAGGGCAGACACCCGAAAGCAGCACTACATCGAGTGAGTGGATGATGAGCGTCCCCCACCTACAACAACAACAACAACAACAACAACAAATAATAATAATAATAATAATAATAATAATAATAATGAACAATCTATATGAGTGATTAACAGGTTTCCGTTTTCCTTTAGACAGAATGACATGGGAAGTCCTAATTATAAGACCAGCCTCCGTAACTATCATTCCTATCGAACACTACAAAACGGAGGCACAGAAGCATACCTTTGACAGTAAACACGTATTGATACTGTGACGTGAGCAACTCTCCAAATCCTCCCACCCCCGGCCACCCTTCCTCCCACTCACAGTTACCAGACAAGTGGGTGTTGCTGTTGCTTCGTGACTATACGTCCACCACCAATGCTCCGAACAGTGGGTAATGCGGAACTTTCCCTGACTGTACATTCTCTCCTTCTTAAAATCCCTACAATCTAACACACTTTTGGAAACTCTCGGCGACGGCTACGATAATAATTTTCTAATTCCGCTTCGCACATACCCTCATAACTTATTCACTAAGCTTTGCAACTCACGTTCATTCTCTCTTAACAGAACAGTAAAATTAGCAAACAAACCTCTTCTCAGAATTCAGCAGTTTTCCATCTACTCCATATAATTATACTATTTCCATATTCCCTGTCTATCCAGTTTGTCATTTGCTGTCTTCATGTCCATAAAAGCAACATACAACACTTATCCCTTTTTTAGATACTTCTACACTAAAAAACTATGAAACCCCATCGTTTCCTAAAACCCCATTGTTCTTCAACTACATTCTCCGTTATTACACTAAATCAGTCGATTAGTATCCTGCCATATACTTTTCCTATTATATTAACAAGTTATAAACCCCTGTTATTGCCACACATATTTCTTTCTCCGTTTCCTGTGTCATGACTTCCAATCCTACACGACCCTACTGTCCTCCCAGGCAAATTTGTACATCTTCTATAATTATCAAGTCACAAACTTTCACCTGCTTTTCAGCATTTTCACCACACTCTCCATCCGTTCCAGGGACTTTCCCAATTTTGACTTTCTCCATTGTATCTAATATTTCCGTTATACTGATTCTTCCTTTCTGCTTCCCTCTCTTCTCCGAGTCATTCACTATCCACTTACTCTTGCCCTACTTGTGTTTTATGCAACAATTCCTTAAAGTTTCCTCTCCATCTACTAACTCTTTCTCCCTTCTCCACCAATATTCTGCTATTTTTATCTCTCACTCCTCTGCTGCATCCCTCATCACCTTGTCTTAGCTTCTTCACCTTCTTCCAAAACAGTTTCTTACTTTCCTCCACTTTACTCCCATATAGCTTCCATACTCCTAATCCACTCTTTTACTTTCTTTTCCTAGTCTTTATACCTCTCTCATTTTCTCCATTTATAACTCTTCTTTCCACTTATCCACATGATCCATTCATATACATTCTAATCAGTCATTAAACGCTTACTTTGACCACAGCTCGCTTCACCTCATCATTCCACCAAACTGTTCTTTGCACCCCTCTTACTTCCCTTCACCTTACATACTGTCCCACATGCTGCACAGATTTCTTCTGTCAATACTTGCCTTCCACCTTCCACATCTGATTTAGATCATATCTACACATTCGCTCCTCTACTTCTTTCTTGCAGTCAGTTTTTTTTTCCACTCTCCTGCAAATTGTTTATTCTTCGTGCAGAAGCTGCATCCTCCTGTCTTTCTTTTGCTCACTCAGTACTTTTGCACCTCTATCTTGGACGCTACTATGTTGTGGCCTAATAGTCCACTCCCTCAATATGTATACGCAGTACAATTTTGGTGTCCTTACTATAGAATGGATATTAATTCGTTAGAAAATGTACAGAGAAGAATGACTAAAATGATACATGACGTCCGGAACCTGTCATATGAAGACAGACTGAAAAGACTAAGTCTGCATTCGCTAGAGAGGCGTAGAGTAAGGGGAGACTTAATTGAGGTTTTTAAGTGGATGAATGGTATAAATAAGGGAGATATTAGCAAGGTACTTAAAGTGAGCATACAGGATAGAACTAGAAATAATGGTTTCAAACTAGAAAAATTCCGTTTCAGAAAGGAAATCGGTAGAAATTGGTTCGGTAATAGAGTAGTAGACGAATGGAATAAGCTACCTAGTAAAGTAGTTGCTGCCTCTTCCATTGAGAGTTTCAAGCATAGGCTAGATAAGCATATGACAAATAAGGGGTGGATATAGAATAAAGAAAATATTATAACCAATACTAATTCAAAAATAAATTTTCTTTTCAGGTTACACTATGATAGTCTCTATTCTCCTTTCACACTTTCCTGTAAAATGTCCACGCCAGTTTTTCTATACGGCGTGGTGTTCTTTCTGACTTTTTCCTGCCGGCTTCGGCTGGAGGGTTTGGAGGGCGGGGGAGAGCCTTCTTCTTTGCTATCCTTATCTCATTCTAGTAGTTCAGTTACTCTTCTAGGAGCTGCCTAGCATGGGCCAACCGGCCTACTGCAGTTATCCTCTCTTCTTATGTTCTTATGTTCTTATGTTCTCATCCACTCATCCGCACACACATAAGTAATAATTCCTTATGTTCATCCAACTCAACACCCATCCTCCTCATTACTTGCCATATATACATGTGGATGATTTTGTGCTGATGAAAAGGTATTGGTTATTGCCAAGCTCTTCCCAGCATAAATGTCTACCAGAGCACTACCTTTCCCAGCCACTTCAGAAGGTAACCCCACTTACCAATCACCCCATCTACCCTGACTTTCCCCGCCTTTCAGTCAAAAGACTCTCTCATTTCATTCAACCTTATCTACGCACGCTTGCACTTTCGTCTAAAACTTCTCTTTCATTCTACTCGTTTGGTCTTCCATTAGGGCATATACAAAAACAATCGTCCATATTTGTATTCCCACTTTCTTTCTTACCCATACAATCAGAGGTCAGACTAATCCATACTCCCTTATATTCTTCTTACGTCTCTTGGATACAACAGTACAAATGACTGGTAAATGAGAAAAAAATTGCAAGAGAATGAAAACACAGTGTGCTTTTTTTAAATGCGATGAGACTAAAGTGTAGCAGATTTTAGTGTATTGAAAGAGTAGTCGAAAGAGAAAATGTGTTAAAGAATCTGAGAACTGAATGGCTTAAAATAGTGAAATGGTTTCTGCTTGGTGGCCTTGATACGGAAATGAGGTCTCAGGGGAGAGCTTGGAAGAGGACTTAATGAAGGTGTAATAAAGACATAGAAAAGTCATTAAGTATATAAAAAAAAAAAAAACGAGAATTAAAGCAGTAAAAACAAGAATTTTACTAGGAAAATGTTGGCTGCGTTAGCACAAAAGAAATCCAAAAAAAGCATGGATGTGAATACACTGGTGAAAGGGCCACTTATTTACTTATGTCTAAATAAGTGTAAGATGAATATTAAGGAAAAAAAGAACATTGCGATGAATAAACAACTTTAGGTGATTTTATGAAGATGCACACGACAAGGGCCGGACTTTATTTCTCAGTACGAAGATGAGGGAAGGACTTTATTGCACAGGCATTATCGGGCACATTTTTGTGTTTATCGTGTGGCCAGCGAGGAGGAATTACGAAGGCTTCAATGAGCAGTGACAGGTTGTATAACTCTTTACTGGACAGGCTGGTATTTAAATTCCAAATATTGCCCTTTCGTTTTCCTATACTTAGCGAAGAACTGTGCTGCTGCTGCTGCTGCTGCTGCTGCTGATGATGATGATGATAATGATGATGATGATGATGACGTTGATGAAGATGATGCCGTTGGTGAAGATGATGTCCATTCTAAATCATGTATCAGTGAAGGGACAGGGTTAAGATGATGATAATCTTGTATTTTCCTGCCATTTCTTTCATTGAATCTTTCGTGAATCTCTCTCTCTCTCTCTCTCTCTCTCTCTCTCTCTCTCTCTCTCTCTCTTCTCCTACTGTTTCAATCACCATTCCAATTTTCTTATCTCCTCTCCTTCTCCTCTCCTCATCTGTCCTCACAGCCCATTTCTTCTTCCTGATATCCCTTTACCCACCCCCAGCCGGATCAAAGCGTTGAGTGTACATGCTGGAGGTGATACAGGTTTTGCCCTTTTCACATCCCATTTGCCATTATACTCATAATAATAGCCTGCCTAGGTGTTCGATATTGTACCTACACGCAATCATCTTCCACCTCTTCTCTTCCCTCCTCTCACCTGTGGTCTCACCCTTTGCTCATCTTCACACTCACAATTGTTTTAATTCTCAGCCTCATATTTACCTTTACGTCCAGGCTTAAGAGACTTTGTAGCAACTCCTTATTAAAAGTTGACATTGACTGTATAAGTAGCACGGAAGAGAATACTAACGTGCAGTATAAACAACAAATACTGGTAAGAAAATGGTGGAAGGAAATCTTAAGTGACGAGAGTACAGTTCACGGTTTCACTCCTGCCCTCACCCTTGCCTTTATCATCCCATTCGCTTACTCCCTCCCGCACCTGCAATACACCCACCTTTTTACCTTCTTCCTCTCCGCTTAGCGTTTTACCGCATGGTTCTTTTTTACCCTTATCATTGTTGCTATCTATAAGAAAGCAACAGAATGGGATCGATGGTTTTTGGTGTGTGTGTGTGTGTGTGTGTGTGTGTGTGTGTGTGTGTGTGTGTGTGTGTGTGTGTGTGTGTGTGTGTTGAGGTGGACTGACTGTTATATTCCTCTTTCGTTTCTTTGTGGTCATGTTTTTCTAGCACAGTAAAACACCTTTAGGGTAAGCAGGTATCCTTATGAGTCAGATTACGGAGTTAATTGAGGTGTCTTGAGGCAGGAAACAGCGACCGCCTCCAGTGACACAGAATAACTGGATGGCGATGATGACATTCTGGCCTGGCTCAGAGACTAACACACCCTGAGGGCTGCAGAGGTGTGGAGCAGTGTGGGGAGGAGGAGGCAAAAAAAGGTAGGGACGGATGAGAAGAAGGATGGTACGGATATGAGGAGTAGGAGGAAGAAGAGGTACAGGTAATATTTGTATGCGAGTATTATGATGATGATACAAAGGAGGTAGGAAGAGGTAGGCGTGGAGGTGGAGGAATTTGGATGAGGTAGGGAGAGAGGAAAAGGGGAGACGAGGAAGCAGATAGAGGACGAGGAGAAGGAGCAGAGGGAAGATTTGGGTAGAAAATGGGAGGAGAAAGAGAATAAGAGGCGGGAATACGGAGATGAAGAAAAAAAAGTAAGGGTGTGGAAGGTAGAGGAAGGCAGTAGAAAGAGGAAGGAGTGCAGAGGGTGATATTGAAAGAAAGAGAAGGAAGAGGAAGAAAGAATATTCGAACAAGAAACCTAGAGGGCAGGAGAGTTAAGGGGGGATGTTGTGTTCCAGATGCTATTCAGTCCCGTTCCGTCTAATCGAGCGGATCCGTCAATCGCAGGTAAGCATCTGCCCTATGGAGTTGTCCCACAGGTTCCCTACACCACTGATGATGCGCCTGCGTCTTAGTGTAGTGTGTGCTGTGCAACGCTTCATTATGTGTACCATGTTGTATGGCCCTATTCAACACGCTGGACACGTGTCGTCTGAAGTTCCACCACTCAACCCAAACCTAAACTGGTAGCTGAGGAGAGTTTGTTGATGTACTTCTCTAAACCTATCCAGATGAGCTGGATCATATCTATTTATGGACATCTCCGATGGGTGGATATCAGAAAGGGGGTTTGTATAATAGAGTTCTGATCAAGGTGTTGTACTGCCCTGCGCGTGAAGCGAGTGTTTAGATGTTTCTTCAGTGCTTGTGTTGTAATGTCTGGATGAGTAATAATGTTATAAATGGTTTGACGATATTTCCGTGGTGATTGTTATATGTGCCTAATTGTGTTGTTTCTCTGTTATGTAATAACAGGGGTGTTATGTATTGGCACAAACTGCCGCATAGAACTGTGTGCCTGTCATACAAAGGTAGTCTTTGACGACGAGTACATTTGTTTCAGAATGTGAGCTCTGGGAATGGTTTTAGTGCAGCCAGTGGTGATACGTAGGACGTTGTTCCTTATGGTCTGCAACACATGTTTGCCGGGGAAGTATAGGACATTACTGATCTAATGTACTGATTGTAGAGTAAGGGGATTCGATCTTTTAGGTGCCCAAAGTCTGGCCCTGTAGTTGTCCTCAGTGCATTGAGTCTGGGGATGCACCACCTTTTGATGTCTGGTACGATAGGTCACAAAAGTATTGGTGCACAATATGCGTGAAACATTTGGGACCGTAGAACGAAAGTCCCTGAAATATTAGTGTCCGACCTACCACACTTTGGTAGCCCTGATGTCGGGAGGTGTCATATGTCGCCAACTATCATAATCCTCTTGCAAACATATAGGAAATGTAATGTTTATATAAGCAGACATTGTTCACACACAATGAGACATTGTTAAACATCAGCAGTTGTTCTAAAGTTTTCGGTAGGCATCGGACCCCCTGTGCACCAATACTTTTGTGACGCATAATACATGGTCCTCGAAGATGAGTCCAGCGTTATTTGTCACACCAAGGATCTTTGTTAAGTGTGATGTGCAGGGAGTGCCCGTGTTCATGTTTACTGCTGGTGATGAATGTGGTGGTGGATTTGCCTAGGGCGACTGTCAGCTTGTTGTCATGCTATGTGTTGAGGTTCCTGTTGCGGTGTGCAGGCTGTGTTCGCAGCGTGGTGTGCTGTTGTTGTGGCAATGCCTTTTAAAGAGGGGTCTGAAAGAGGAAAGTGGGAAGGAGAAAGAACAGAAGGATGTAAAGGATGATGATAATGAGAAAGGATCATGATCATGATAATAAAAAAGTGAAAGAAGAAAATCAGGTTGAGGAATCTCGGCTATGACAGGGACGTTCCACTGGCGAGTCATTTACTTTCATTTCTGAATCTTGGCCATCCTCTTTTCAGGATTTTGGCGAAACCTTTGCCACGACACCTGACTTCACAAAGACTTTTGACCTATGTAGCACTAATTTTTAATGTCCAAACTGCCTTCTCACGGTTTATAGCCTTTTATCTACGCCTTCATCTTAAGCTACTTTCTGGTCGTTCTATAGCTGCTATTTTAGACGGCCACTAATCCTCTAAAGCAAATATTAATGGTGTTCCACAGTTCTGTCCTGCCAGAAACTTTTCCTTACACTCATCAATGGCTTTCTGAACTGCACACTTAGCCCTAAGGCCTATTTGGACGGGGCAATGGGATCGGATTAGGATTGAGGCGGATTGCTGATCCAGAAGGGTCTCACCAAAACAGTTCAGCAGTTTCGGATCGGCTTGTCATGTTGTCATGGCGACACCCCAGTGTCCCACCTGACTATAAACAAAACGATGACGGTTGAAAGTTCAAACGGATGATTTGGTCAGCAGTAACTCTGGTCTCATTTTCAGCAATACTGTCCCATTACTGATGAAAGCACAGTTGAGCCTCTTATACCCACGTTAGTAACTGGCAGTAGCATTTTGTTAGTATAGAATTAAAAAATAAGCAAATACGGCACTTACAATGAAGGAGCTGACGCCATATTTGTTTTGGTGTGACGTCACAGTCCAGGATCTTCCAAATCAGTCCACCTCGGGGAGGTGGACTGTCTCAGATCGATCCGGGATCATCTTTCACTCCAACCCAGGACCAGGACTGTTCCTCATTAAAACGAGATCAGCTGTCGGGATCGACATTATTTCGATCCGGGATCGATCCGGGTTTAAACTTTCTCTCGCCAAAACGTGCCTCTATCCACTAATATGTTGATGACTCCACCTTTTACATTTCCACTTGCTCCTCTCATGGTCCACCAAAGTAGTTTCTTCATCAATCGCGGGATGAGGCTATGACACATCTGATACTCATATTTCATTAGGAATATGATATACATAGAGAGAGAGAGGGGGGGGGGAGAGTAGAAAAATATAGATAAATAGATTGATGAGTAGAGATGGATAGATAATTAGATAAAATGCAACAAAAACTTGTTCCTCCAACTTTCAACTTGCCAAAATCTTTCACAGGAATATCCATTAACATTTAGATGCACACGGCTCAGCCCTTCATCATCTATTTATATCTTTGAGGTTTCGTTTTCTCAGGACCAATTATGGAAAAATCATATTACATCCCTCGCAAAATCCTCTTTTAAGAAATGAGACATGTTATGCAGACCCTTTGCTTTCTTTACCCCTGCACAGCTACCGAACCTTAAACAAGGGTCTGCTTCGCCCTTGTGTGGGGTATAAGTAGCAAGTATGAGGGAGTTCTGAACATACACTTCTTTTAACAGGATGGAGCCAAAAGTTCTTTGTCTCATCAACTCACATCTGCTCAGTGGCTCCCTTCAACTTCTCTCTTTTCTCCACAGAGTTGCATATTTATCTCTACCACCGCTACTTCATTGGCGATTGTTTTTCTGAATATCTGCTTGCATTCCTCCTCCATTAGGGCAGGCGTTTAGTATCCGTTTGTATTTCTGCACGCACAGTCTCACTTCTGTTTTGCCTACTCCCTGATGAAAGAATTAACCGGTATTCTCAGTTATTTATGTATGCAGGAGATCAAAGCTGAAACTGTCTTCCTGAATCTGTATTTCCCTTGGCCAATCTTATAGCTGCAATCGTCTAAACGTAAAGTGCCCATATAACTAGAAAACAATGTACTGTGTTTTGAGTTTCCAATGTATCCTGGCTTTTCTTTGCAATGAATATATATATATATATATATATATATATATATATATATATATATATATATATATATATATATATATATATATATATATATATATATTCAGAGGTGGAACAAAGAGAGGGAGGAAATACGTAGGTAAGGGTGTTAGGGGTATAACGTGGGAGGGATTATGATGTTGATGTGATGATGATGATGATGATGATGAGAGAGAGAGAGAGAGAAGGGGGGGAAGAAGAAGAAGAGGAAGAAGAAGAAGATGATGATGATGATGATGATGATGATGATGAGGATGAGGATGATGAAAGGGAAGCAAAATGTTTCAGAAAATTGGAAGACAAGAACTGAGGTCGGGAAAAATAATGCAGAACAAGATCTAAAGTGAAGGAAAATCATCATGGTCGAAGATGGGAAGAATAAAAGAGGGGATTAAGCCTGAAAATTAGGCACGAAAGTTTCAGAAATAGGGAGGCGAAGAAGACAAAAAATAAAACGAAAATTAATGAAGTTATTTGAGGCGAGAAGGAAAAATTAAGTTATGATGGAAATTATGTATCAATGAAGTAAAGAAATTACAAAAGAAAGGGAAGGAAATAAATTGACGAAGAAGGGGAAAAAGAGAAAAAGAACTAGGAAGCATGTAATAGATGATAAAACAAGGAATAAAGATCTAATGGAATGAGACGGAAGGGAAGGTAAATGGAGGAGTAATGGCAAAAGAGTTAATTGAATAGGGGAAAAATGTAAGAGGGAAGATCCATGTATGAATAAAGACTAAAGAGAAGAAGACACAGAAAATTAAAAACGAGATAATAAAAAGGAGCGTATGGGGCACAAACATCAAAATAAGAGGTAAATGACAAAATAGGTGACAGATTAAGGAAGAAATGAAGAGAAGAAAATATAATAAAAGGGTCAATAAATGTATATAACGTAGATGAGTAGTAAAGAAAATAGAAAGGAGGTGATAAAGCAATGAATAAAAAAAAATGAAGAACAGGAAAAAAGGGTCGAAATAGAGAGAGAGAGAGAGAGAGAGAGAGAGAGAGAGAGAGAGAGAGAGAGAGAGAGAAATGCAAAGACTGAAACAAATCTCCTTGCATTTCCAACAAAGGTATCTACATCCTGCCTTGAGCCCACCGCCATGGAGATGAAAAGCAGGAAGAGGAGGAGAAAGAACAAGAGGACAAATTGTTGGAGCTGAAGGAGTATAATGGAAAGGGAGAGAAGAATATGCAGATCTGAAAGCGAAGAGGAGGAGGAAGAGGAAGAGAATAGGGAAGAAAAAAAATGGTTGGAGCTGAAGGAAAAGTATGATGAAACGGGAAGGAGGAATGTACAGATCTGAAAGCGAAGATGAGGAGGAGGAAGAGGAGGAGGAGAACGAAGAAAATAAAGAGGAGAAGGAAAAGGAAGTTAAGACTTGAGGATGAGGTAAGAGCTAAAGAAGGGAGTGAGTGAGAGATAAAGATAAAACTGATGTACAAGAATAGAAGAGGAGGAGGAGAAAAGTAAAGTGAAAGAAAAAATAATAATATGAAGAAAAACAGAGATGGAGTTCAGGAATGGTAAGTAGAGGAGGAGAAAGAAGAAGAAAGATGAAGAAAGAGAACAGAACTGCAGGTTAAGGAGAGGAGGAGGGGAGGAAAGAAGGCCGTTGGAGGAGCGTGCAGGGGTAGAGACGGAGGTGAAACAAGACGAGTATGAAGGAACGAGGAGGAGGAGGCAAAAGAAATGAGGAGAAAAATAATCAAGAAGAAGAGTAAAAAGAAGGGGAAGAATTATTTAAAGGTAATAAAAAAAAAAACAATGATTGGAGACAAAAAGAAAGGGATGGGGATGAGACGAAGCATAACTCTCTTGTAATGAAAAAATACCAATACTCTGATGCCAGACGATTCTTTTCACTTGGGAGTGAGTCAAAAGAACCTAAAACTGTTAAAAGAAGTGCGCGAAACATGAAAAAGGACAGAAGAACCAGAGAAGGAGAAGGGGTAAGGGAAAAGTGGGGAAAAAAAAAATGCGGCGAATGAGATGGTAACAACATAAGAGAGAGAAAATACATTAAGAAGAGGAGTATGGGAAAGGAATGAAGTAGAAGACGAAGGGGATGAAGAAAATGAATACTAAAGAGAAGAGGGAGATTGTGATGACAGCCAGAAAAGTAGATAAATAAATAGGAACAAGAAAGGAAGAAGGTCGAGATGAAAAGGAACAGCGAAAAAAAGAAATGAAAAGATCTTGAGGACAGATGGGCGAAAAGGAGGAAGTAAAGAAAGCAGCAGAGCAAAAGTGCGAGAAAAAAAGAGAGGGACATTTTATGTTAAAAAAGAGAAGCTGGATAAAACAGAAATGAAAAATTACAGAAGCAAGTGAAGAGAAGGAGGAAAAAGTAAAGGGAAGTAGAAGGAATGAAGAGATAATAAATAACTGAATGGAGTAGAGGAAAGCGGAAACAAATGAGAAACAAGAAGTGGGAATTATGAAGACTAGGAAAAAGAAAGTACGAAAAGAAGAAATGGTGATTTTAAGGAAAAAGAAGATAAAAAATGAACCAGATTAAAATATGAAGAAAGCGAAAGGAAAAGGAGGAGGGAAGAATACAAAGGAAAATGGTCAATGATAATAATGAGAAAAGAAGACACAAAAAAGTAGAGGAACAGGAGCAGATGAAGGAAGGAAAGGAGAAGGAAGAAGAGCAATAGTACGTCTTGGAATAACACGATCTGTGTCTGTGCCTTTCTCCCCTTTGTCATTTCCTCTCTCTCTCTCTCTCTCTCTCTCTCTCTCTCTCTCTCCGGATCTATTCTCGTACCCTTCTTTTCAAAATTCCATTCTTTACACCACCGCTTGCTTTCACACTCCATGCCTTTGTGCTTTTATTTCATTTTTCAAAATTGTATTGTGCTATAGTTATTCATTTTCACGTCTGCATTGTGTCCTAGAGATCAGGTATTCTGGTGAAATTTTCAGCCAGATATGTGCGTGTGTGTGTGTGTGTGTGTGTGTGTGTGTGTGTGTGTGTGTGTGTGTGTGTGTGTGTGTGTGTGGTGTGCTTGTTTTTATCTATTTGTGTTTATTCTTCTGGACTCTTTCTAGGTGTCCATGTGTTTGTGTTCATGTATCTGTTTGTTTGTCTGATTCGGTATGTGTTTGTAACTTTGCTTCAACCCTTGCTGTAATCTGGAAGTTAGCTTATTCTTAAATGAGAGTGCGAGTATATTGATTACCCTAAATATTATTGTTCTCCGTCTCTGTCTTCCATCTTTGGTCTTTCTGTACCTATGTTTGTTTATCTGTTTATCTATCGATCGACACGTCTCTGTCATTTGTCTACCTGCCTAACAGTCCACAAATCCATCTGTTTAAATGTATATCTATCTAGCCACCTGCCCATGAGTTCAGATAATCATCTTTACCATCCCTCTCCTTCTCTCTGCCTATTTGTCTTTTTATCTCTTAAAGTATGATTATATCTATTTATTTATTTATTTTCTATGTGTTGGTCTGGCTGTTCCTTTTCAACTCTCTACTGCTTTTCCCTTTCTTTGACTTAGTAATTTTTACCCTAATTCTAATTTTATTCCATTTTTTCTTTCCTTTCCTTCAGTTTCGTAGTGTCCCTGTACTTCTTTCCTTCGCTTAACTTCATTTCCCTTCAGATTATATTCCTTCTTCTCCCTTTCACTCATTCTCTCACTCTCCGTTTTACACGTCTTCCCTCATTCCTTCACTCAGATTCTGGATTTCTCTCCTCAAAGACTCTCTCAGTTCTCCTTATTCTCTCTCTCTCTCTCTCTCTCTCTCTCTCTCTCTCTCTCTATCTATCTATCTATCTATCTATCTATCTATCTATCTCTATCTCTCTCTGTCATCACCTCCAAGGGTGCTCTTATTTCTGATAAGAAAGTAATTGCGTCTACTGTATACTTTTTTTTCATCAGTTCATTATTCTCAAATGATGCCAATGACACCACTGAAGAGCTACGATAAATATACTACAACGTACTAAATAATACGGTATGCATAGTAGTCCCAGTGAAGTCTTAGAAAAATGAACTGAAACAACACTCCAGGTTCAGACAATTTTTAAATGCTTAGTGAACGTAATATAATTTTGATCCCCTTACATTATTTTATTCTTAATAAATCTCTGCAGCAAGAAGAGGTTCCAGATGATTGGAAACTGGGCAAGGTAACCCCGGTGTGTGTGTGTGTGTATACATATATATATATATTGTTACGTAGCCTATGATTTCATCATCCTTTGTGTAATTTTAACGCACAGTATGCTGCATGTTTGATCACGAGCGTGTTCTGCCTCAGTTCCCCCCTTCTACCGTTATAGTAGAGTAAGTCGACATCTCTGTTATACTTTGCGGGATTGTCATCTCTTTGTCCCCATGGCTTCATTTGCGCGTCCTTATTACAAGTTGTATCAAGCTCTCCTGGCCCCTATATAATGAGCTCAGTCTCTGCATCATTGCCACTTAGATCTGCTCCTCATTTTGTTCACAACTCTGTCCTCTCCTGTACAGATATTATTATTGTGAGTGCTCAAGAAATCTCCAACCATCTAGCAGCTGTGTGTAATTTGAGTATAACTGTTGTTGCATTTTTTCTTGTACTGTATAGCATAAGTTTAATTTGTAGGCCTAGTGAAGTTTTTGTGATTCGTGTGAGGTTCTTTATGTCAGTCATTTTTGATAATAGTTTGTATCTGTAATTATTTATCTGGCATTCACTGAGTATTATCTGGTATCTCATTTTATCAGGGCTGACTTAGATAAATTTATTCTTGCTAATTTCGTGTTAATAGAGGCTATTGCAGTTAACCATATATTTAACCTGTTTTTGCCATTACATTATCCTTATGAGTCCTGAATGTTTTGTTGTTAGTTTGAGCATTAAACTTTAACTTGTAATTTTACCTAACTCTTTTGTTTTGAACCTGGAACTTTACGGGACAGTAGTGATTTTTAGCATTCTCACTTAAAGTGTACGTTATCTTTCTCTGTTCCGTAACATAAATTTGGCGACCTCATATCAGGATATTCAGGATATTATCATAAGGATATTGTTTGATATTTTGTGACTGTGATATATTCATGATGGCTACTATTTCTACACTTGATGAAGCCAAAGATTTTTTGTCAAATGTGCAAACAGTGTGTGATATAGAAAACAGAACAAAGAATGAACTTAAGCTTGTTGCTCAACAATTGGGAATTGCAGTTCACTCTCATCATTCTAAGGATCAAATTGTTGGCATGATTAATAAAAGCTTGTTTAATGTAACTCCTCCAAATGAGCAAACGCAGATTGAATTAGCTAAGTTACAGCTAGCTCTGCAGGAGGCTCGTGCTAAAGAAGCTGAATTTCAGGCAAATGCTAAGCAGGCGGAGTCTCAGGCTCGTATTCAGGAGGCTGAATTTCAAGCACGTGCTAAGGAGGCTGAATCTCAGGCTAAGGAGGCGGAATCTCAGGTTCGGATTCAGGAGGCACAGATACAGGCTCAGGCACAAGTTGAACTTGCCAGGATTCAGGCAGACCATGAGTATCGCATGAAACAAGGTGGAACTGGATCATCTAGCTCTGATGATTTTGATGTGGCTAAAAATGTTAAACTTGTCCCTCCTTTTAATGAATCTGATTTAACAAAGTATTTTCAGTTGTTTGAGAGGGTAGCTACAGGTTTAATTGGCCTAAGGAGTATTGGACAGTACTCCTTCAAACTGTTCTCACCGGTAAAGCTCAAGTAACTTATGCATCTTTGCCTCAGGATCAGTCTGATAATTATGATGTAGTTAAGAGCTTGATTCTTAAGGCCTATGAGCTTGTTCCTGAAGCCTATAGAGTAAAATTTAGGACAACTTACAAGCAAGATAAGCAATCCCATGTTGAGTATGCAAAAATCAAAGAAGATTTGTTGGAGCAGTGGTTAAATTCTAAGAATGTGGATTCTGATTTTGGTAAATTTAAGCAGATGATTTTGCTGGAGGATTTCAAAAGGTGTATTAGTAAAGATGTAAGCCTATATCTTGAGAAGAAAAAAATAGCTAATTTGTCTGATGCTGCAGTTTTAGCTGATGAGTATGTTCTCACTCACAAGAGATATTCTAGAGAAAAAGGGAAAGCTGAGAGTAAGTACGTTGCCTCTACTCAGAGTACAGGTAACAGGAAAGAGAATAAGGATGATGTTTCTCAGGAAGTAAATACCAGCTTCACCTCTAGATTTCAGAAAAGTAAATGTACTTGTTGTAGTAAGCTTGGTCATACTACGGAGAGATGTTTCAGGAGACAGCGTGATGTGAACAAAAAGGAGTCTTTAAATATTCAGTCAATTGGTCTAGTGTCCACTCTTGAGAGTTCCCAGAATTCTTTAACTGAGTTAACTGAACCTGCTTTGAGGGGTAACTTAAATTCTCATGATGGAGCTCCTCTTTTGAGCAGTAACGTGGGTGACACTCTCAAGAGTTCATGTGCTAATTTCCTGTCTGATGGTTTTGTCAGTCCTCTGGACAGTAATGACAGGAAATCAGTTAAAATATATCGTGATACAGGTGCTTGCCAATCCCTTATGCTGACCAGTGTTCTAGGCTCTAATTTTAATTCCTCTGATGAAACTGTAATCTTACAAGGTGTAGGGAATAATTACTTCTCTGTTCCTCTGTGCAGAGTGAATTTAGAGTCTGGTTTTGTTAATGGTTCTGTTATGGTTGGGTTGGTTGAGACACTCCCAATGTCAGGTGTAACTTTCTTACTTGGAAATGATATTGGTGGAAGTCAAGTGTGTCCAGCTCCTCAGTTGTCTAGTGAGCCAGTGGCTGTGTCCCAGGATTGTGATGTCCCTGATGTGTTCCCTGCATGTGCTGTCACTAGGGCTAAGTCTAAAGTTACTGGTGATTTAGAGGATAATGATGATGATGATGTTATCCTAGCTGACACTTTTCTTGCTAATTTGGACCACTCACCAGATGAGGCAGTACCCCGTAGTGTTGATAATTTGTCTCGTCAAGAGTTGGTTGAGTTGCAGGTTGCTGACCCTGAGTTGAAAGGTCTAGCTAACTCTGCTTACAGTGAAGAAGAGTCAGCCGGTGCTTCTACTTGTTATTATGTAAAGTCAGGAGTACTTATGAGGAAGTGGAGACCCCCAACAGCATCAGCCGACTGTGAATGGGAGGTTGTACATCAAGTTGTCATCCCTCGTGTTTGTAGGCAGGATATCATTAGAGTGGCTCATGATTCCAGTTTGGCAGGACACCTTGGAGTGAGGAAGACTGTGGCACGCATTTTGAAACACTTCTACTGGCCAGGTATCTTCAGGGATGTTTCCTGATATTGTAAGTCTTGTCACACCTGTCAAGTTGTGGGAAAGTGTAATCAGACCGAAAAGGTTGCACCTCTAGTTCCCATTCCTCCTTTTGAGGCGCCTTTCACCCGTGTGTTGGTGGATATTGTGGGCCCTCTTCCTAAGACTTCTTCAGGATTTTCTTATGTGTTGACCATGATTGATATGGCTACTCGTTATCCTGAAGCCATTCCACTTAGAAATATCTCAGCAAAGAACGTGGTTAAGGAAATGCTAGGGTTCTTCACAAAGTTTGGTCTGCCTAAGGAGGTACAGTCAGACCGGGGAAGTAATTTCATGTCGAATGTTTTCAAGCAGTCTCTGAAAGAGTTGGGCATCACCCAGATCACGTCTTCAGCTTACCATCCCCAGACCCAAGGAGCGTTGGAGAGATATCATCAAACACTCAAATCGATGCTCAAGAAATACTGTTTGGAACATCAGAAAGACTGGGATAAAGGTCTTCCATTCGTTGTGTTTGCTGCAAGAGAATCTCCAAATGAATCACTGGGCTTCTCACCTTTTGAACTACTGTTTGGCCATGAAGTAAGAGGACCCCTTAAGTTACTCAAGGAATGCTGGCTGTCGGAGGAAGATGACGTCAACCTGCTGGAGTATGTGATGAAGTTCAAAGAACGGCTGTCCACTGCTTTACAGCTGGCGAGAGAGAATTTAGGAGCTGCTCAGGAGAAGATGAAGACTTGGTATGATAAGAAGTCCAGGTTACGCCACTTTCAGCCAGGAGATCAGGTTTTGATTCTGCTACCAGTTCATGGGCAACCTCTTCAAGCCAAGTTTAGTGGCCCTTATTTCGTGGAGAAGAAACTCAGTGATGTCAACTATGTCATCGCCACACCAGATCGTAGAAAGAACAAGCAACTATGTCACATCAACATGCTAAAGTTATATCACAGGCAGGACGAAAATAATCCAGTCTGCACTGTAGCTGTTCCACCCGAGTCTGCAAGTGAAGCTCTCCCATGCAGTATGAGCCTGAGTGATAGTTTGGGGAAGAATCCTGATATCATGAATGATCTCCAGACTAAGCTTTCTCATCTACACTCCCAAGGAAGAGGCAGGAGTTTTCGGCATTACTGCAGGAGTACCCGCAAGTGTTCCGTGCTACTCCAGGAAGAACCACTGTGTTGATGCTTGATGTCAATGTTGGAGACGCAAAAGCCAATTAAATTGCCTCCTTACCGTGTGAACCCAGTGAAAGTTCCTCTCATCCAGAAGGAGCTTGGCTACCTGTTGGACCACAAGATGATTGAGCCCTGTCAGAGCGAGTGGAGTTCTCCTGTCACTCTAGTCCCTAAGCCAGGTGGGTCACAGAGGCTTTGCATCGACTACAGACGTGTTAATCAGATAACCAAAACAGACACTTACCCTCTCCCTCGTGTGGAAGATTGCATAGACAAGATCGGAAAGGCTAGGTACATAAGTAAGTTTGATTTGTTAAAGGGATACTGGCAAGTACCTATGACTGAACGTGCTAGGGAGATCTCATGTTTTGTAACACTAGGAAAGGCTTTTGCATGTTCGGTAATGCCATATGGTATGAAAAATGCACCAGCCACATTTCAGAAGCTCATGAATGTTGTAACAGAGGGTTTGGCAGGGTGTGTTGTTTATATTGATGATGTATTAATCTTCAGTGACAACTGGAAAGATCACCTATGCCATGTCAGTAAATTTCTTGACCGTTTGGTTCATGCTAATCTTGTAGCTAATTTATCAAAGTGTGAGTTTGGTCAAGCTAAAGTTCAGTACCTTGGGTATGTAATTGGTGATGGACATGTTGCACCACCAGGAGCTAAGGTTCAGGTTATAAGTGATCTTCCCAGACCTAAAACTAGGAAAGAGCTACAAAGATTTTTGGGAATGGTAGGTTATTACAGGAGATTTGTTCTTAACTTTTCAATTCTTGTATCACCACTTACAGACCTACTGAAAAGGGAGTTAAATTTGTCTGGACCGATAACTGTGAATCCTCTTTCAACAAACTTAAAGCTATTTTATTAAGTCAGCCAGTGTTCGCTACTCCAAATTTTGCTAAGCCTTTTAAGATGGCTGTTGATGCAAGTGATACAGGAGCTGGGGCTGTTTTGCTGCAAGAGGATGATCAGAGTGTTGAGCACCCTGTATCTTATTACAGTAAGAAGTTCACTCCACCTCAAAAGAACTACTCAACTATTGAGAAAGAGCTTTTGGCCTTGATTTTGGGTTTACAGCATTTTCATTTTATTTGTGTTCTGGTTTTGACCCCATAGTCATTTATACCGATCACAACCCACTGAAATTCCTTAGTAAGTTTAAAGATAAAAATCAGAGATTGACAAGATGGAGTCTACTTCTTCAGGAGTATTCATTAGACATACAACATGTCAAGGGGAAAGAGAATGTTATTGCAGATTGCTTATCTAGACTTTAGACAGATTGTTTTAGAGTAATAAGAAATTTCCTTTGTAAATTTCTTTTTCTTTGTGGGGAGGTGTTACGTAGCCTATGATTTCATCATCCTTTGTGTAATTTTAACGCACAGTATGCTGCATGTTTGATCACGAGCGTGTTCTGCCTCAGTTCCCCCCTTCTACCGTTATAGTAGAGTAAGTCGACATCTCTGTTATACTTTGCGGGATTGTCATCTCTTTGTCCCCATGGCTTCATTTACGCGTCCTTATTACAAGTTGTATCAAGCTCTCCTGGCCCCTATATAATGAGCTCAGTCTCTGCATCATTGCCACTTAGATCTGCTCCTCATTTTGTTCACATCTCTGTCCTCCCCTGTACAGATATTATTATTGTGAGTGCTCAAGAAATCTCCAACCATCTAGCAGCTGTGTGTAATTTGAGTATAACTGTTGTTGCATTTTTTCTTGTACTGTATAGCATAAGTTTAATTTGTAGGCCTAGTGAAGTTTTTGTGATTCGTGTGGGGTTCTTTATGTCAGTCATTTTTGATAATAGTTTGTATCTGTAATTATTTATCTGGCATTCACTGAGTATTATCTGGTATCTCATTTTATCAGGGCTGACTTAGATAAATTTATTCTTGCTAATTTCGTGTTAATAGAGGCTATTGCAGTTAACCATATATTTAACCTGTTTTTGCCATTACATTATCCTTATGAGTCCTGAATGTTTTGTTGTTAGTTTGAGCATTAAACTTTAACTTGTAATTTTACCTAACTCTTTTGTTTTGAACCTGGAACTTTACGGGACAGTAGTGATTTTTAGCATTCTCACTTAAAGTGTACGTTATCTTTCTCTGTTCCGTAACAATATATATATATATATAGGCTATATATATATATATATATATATATATATATATATATATATATGGGACAGTTGAATTTCCAGAACCCAATAACATAATTAGGAACAATGAGCAAAGTTTTAGGTCTTGGAGATCATGCTTCACTAATGTATCTTAGTTTCATTATAACCTACTTACAGTTAATAATCGTACGAGGTCCCCTAGATATAATCTTTTTGCATTTCAAAAAACCTTTGACAAAGTACTACCCAATAAATAAATGAGAAAGATATCTAGGAATCGACAGAAACATTCTTAGGTAGGTAGGTAGCTTTCTAAGTGACAAAACAACGAGTCGTATTACTGGAGTGGAGTCAGACTGGGTCCCAGTGACTATAGTCGCGGCGCACGACTCTGAGATTGTCATTATCGTACCCTGGCAACCTACCATTCAAAACGGCGTCCGATTTCGTATAATATTATTCACGAATCATATTATTATGTACGAATATATTATACACGAATATTATTATACACGAACAAATTATACACGAATCACATGCGTCTCATATTATACACGAAATCAAACTCACAGCTTAGAGGTAAGTTGCCAGGGCAAAATAATAACAACCTCAGAGTCGCGCGCCTCTACTATAGTAGTGTTCCTCGGGAATCAATCTTAGGTCTAGGTCTGTTCATACCATATTTTAACATCAGTATTGGTCAAAACAACTTCATTTCTAAATTCGTGGATGACAGAAAAAGGCAATGCTGTATTAAATGAAGAGGAGATAATTAATCATCAAATTACCTTGGCAAAATTGTAGAATTGTCAGAAAAAATGGATGCGTGTGGAATAGAATGGGGTGGGTTTGCGAAGAGGCAGCCGGGCGTATGGGGTGTCAGTGGTCAGACAGCCTGGTGGGTGGAGTGGGTGAGTGGCAAGGGTGGAAGGGAGGGTAGTGGGTCCATGGTATGAATAGGTCAATGGTAGGGATAGGTCCATGGCAGAAACAAGTTGGTCATAATGGGGAAAATGGGTCCACGGGAAATAGATTTCTGAGGAAGAGAGCTCGAACAGGAGCACAAGTCCAGTGGGTAAAAACAGGTCCAGGGAGGACATAGCTATATGGGAGAAGGGGGTTCATGTGCAGTTTCGGTGTTTCCACTTGTGGAGAGACAGTAGTTCCAAGACTGAAAAGGGATCCTTAGGAGAAACAGATCTTTGTGGAAAACTAGGTCAAAGTAGGAAAATAAGTCAATGGGGAAAATTGGTCTTCGGTGGAAAATATTCCTATTGACACAATGGGTTCATGGGGGAAATAGGCCCATGGGGAATATACGTCAATGGAGCAAGTGAGTAAATGAAGCGAAGCAGGTTCATATGAAAAATGTCTCCATGTGTAAAACCATGTCCATGTTGGTAGTAGGACCATGGGCATAAATGGTCCATTGGGAAAACAAATCTTTCTGGAAAATATCTCCATGAGCGAAAAGAGGTCTATGTGGAGAACAGATCCATGGGGATAACAGTTTCGCGGGGTTAAAGGAGTCTAAGGAGAATAATAAGTCATAGGGAAAATAGGTCCAAGGGAGAAAATAGATCCGTATAAGAAATCTGTTCATGGGTGAACAGGTCTCAGGGGGGAAAGTAGGTGTTTGGCAGTTTGTCATTTGTAATGTGTAGCCAGGGGTGTGTGTATGACCTAGTACAGATGAAGAGGTAAGATTAATGGCTAATTCATCTAGTACAATTTGGGCATAAACAGGGTGACTGTGATTATGGGTGGAATCTCTGTGTTAATGTTAGCATTTTTCCTTCTTCATTCCCCTTCTCCCTCTCTCCTCTTGCCTTCCCCTGTCCCTCCATCTGGTTATTACTCTTCACCACTTCTTTATTTATTTATTATTTTTTCTTGCATACTAGGTCTATTCAAAAAGCATCCAACTTTAGGCTCTTAAAAAATAAATAGCTATACTGCTGAGCTAGGACAATAATCCTCCTCAAAGTATGTCCCTTGTGACGTAGACCGCTGCCTAAAACATTATTCAAAGTCGGTTTTCGGTATCTCCTGCAGGTGCTTCCTTGCGTTCGTCATGATCTCTTCTCTCGTATCAAACTGAGAATCCTTCAGTGGAATTTTGAGTTTGGGGAATAACTAAAAGTCACACAGAGCCATGTCTCGTGAGTAGGGAGCCAACGGACCTGCGGGATGTTGTGCTTGGCCAAAAATTCCTGAGTCAATTGAGTAGATCGTGCAGGGGCGTTGTCATGGTGCTACTTCCAATTTGCTGCTTTCAAAAGGTCTGGTCTTTTCTGCCGAACTGCGTCACAAAGATGACGGATAATGCTGAGGTAGCAATGTTTGTTGACAATCTGACCGTGTATTCGTGATGCGCATCACCATAGTAGTCGAAAAAAATAAAATCGAAATGCGAGTGCATTTCACCTTGCAGCAGACCTTGTATTTGCTTTCTCGGCTGAGGAGACCTTGCATGCTTCCACTGGGACAGTTGTGCTTTGGTTTCTAGGTTGTACTCGTACGTCCAAGTCTCATATCCAGTGATAACAGTCTTCAGAAAGTCTGGATTGACATTTGCACACTCCAACATGTCTTGAGCAACGTTCATCCAAGAGAAGAGGTGACGAATACGATGAAGCACCTGCAGGAGATACCGAAAACCGACTTTGAAAAATGTTTCAGGGTGTGGAACGAACGCTGGGCTACGTGTGTCAAGTCAGTTGGGGCCTACATTGAGGGGGATTGGTGTCCTAGTTCATAAGGTTACCTATTTATTTATTTACTGCCTATGGTGTGATACTTTCTAAACAGACCTTGCATTCATTTCTTTTTCTTTTACTTTCCTCATCATAGTTTCCAGCCATTATGTGATTCAGAAACGGATGCCAGAACTTCCTTATTCTTTTAATACTTCTTCTTTTTTCCTTTTTATCTTGCATTCGTCTTATCCTATTCTTCTACTATATCTCTCTCCGCCTTTATTCCTCTCTCTTGGTGTTCGTTGTTCCTCAGCTCATTCGCCGCTTTCATCCTCTTTCGTAAGATGAAAAAAAAGTTAAGATTGTTCATTTGTCAATGTCTAACCCCTTGAGTCCGAGGGTGTCTTATGATATTTTATTTTGGCTACTGTCAGATGTTTCTAATCAGCTTGGGGTCGAGACTTATCGTTTGGAAGTGGTAAATGGAATTTTTCAAACCCCTTCAGACCCAGGCATGGCTCATAAGCTAAATAAAATGATCTTATGATGTCAAAAATAAACTATGAGAGATGTCACTGCACTATATGGATTAAGACTGACAGGTGCAGCGTTGCGTAGATGGCAGATGATATAAAATCACGGTGATGAAGCTGGAATCCTAAGAGCACCACACAGAACGAAGGGTAAGTAATATGAAAATACAGGTACTGGTAATGTTGGTAACAGGGACAGAGTATTCAGTTAGAGCTAGAACAATGAGATCTTTCCCTTTCAATCTGATGACGTACTTTTTCTTTTATGCATTTTTTTTTTCTTTTCGCTACCGCCAGGCAATTTTAATAACTTTCAAGAAGACATTCGTGGTAACTGGTAAGAGAAGCTTTATTAAATCCTCACAACCTGCTCTCTCTCCCTAGGCTGAATAAAATCCGTTGTGATAGACAGTCAGTTGTGACAGGCTGTTAGACGAGAACCTAATGAACCACCATTGCACGATGACACACACAGAAGAATTGCAGGAGAATCCACATGCAACCTTTTTGAACCAAAAAAGTTCAAGAGGGATGTCACGAATCAATTCGCGACATTTCCTTTTTGTGAGAAGCCACGAACTATTAGTGGAAAACTCACTGTGTATCGCTCAGTTAACCGTTTCTCTCTCCATTTCGGGGTATACTTTTCAAATCATTCGTCACCGTTTTCAGGGGTGACCGATTTGATGCACGTCACTAAGTGCGCTACTGAGCGATACAATTGTTTCTTTATCGTTCGCCTCTGCTTCCCTCAACCGTTAGCCACGCCTTGCGTCCTGCCCATACAATGTATTTGAATTTAGTCTAGTGGTGGCTTTGACGGAGAGAGGTCCTGTGCTCAGAAGTGAAGAGAGGTCAGCTAGCATCCCAAGCTCCACAGAGTATCAGTTTCTTCAAACTCCCACCCCCTGGGTGATACAAAGCATTCATCGACTGGTATTTCTTTTGTGTATTTCCTAGTTTTAAGAGTTTAGTTAAGGTGTTTTTCCTAGGCGTAAGTATTTAGCTTCTGTGTGAGTGAGCGAGTGCGTCTCATTGATTTGATTTGAAATGTAATGTTAAATTTATTTTTGTAATCAATAAATTTAACAGTTCTATTTCTTGAGCTTAATGTAGAGTAAGATCTTGTTTCATTTCTCCATAATTAAGCTTATTTTCCATATAGCTCCTAGCTTGCATAAACGTTTGCTTTCATAACTGGTACTTAGACCAGTCTTGTATTAACTTAAAATCCGTTGTGCCAGGAGTTAATGCATCAGCAAGAACCTGATGTTATTATTATTAGTATTAGTTATTTATTGTCAGGGGTGATGTAACTTTCTCCAGAGGCTAACAGTACAGTAATTCAGCAATTGTGAGTAATTATTCTCTGCTGTGTACTGTTGAGAAAGTTTATAAATTCTCGTTTTCAGAGAATCGTGCAAAGCCAGCGTAAAGTAATCGTTGCTTGATGTAGCAAGACAACCATTGTCTCTGCTCTTCAATATTATTGAATATTATTATCAGATTAAATAATATTTAAGCATTTATATATCAAAATTACCGTGATATTTTAAAAACCCCGTGACAAGGGATATCAGTAACCCCAAAGAATTTCAGGAACTTTCAAAAACCCAAGAGAAACAATATAGCCCCAAAGAATATAGCATCTCAACGTACGAGAGCCCACAACTCTCCGTCCCCCAGATCACAGTACTTAACAGAATCCATAACAGAAAGAAAAAACACATAAGCCCCAGAGAAATTGCAAACATTCGACAGATCCACAAACTACCATGACACGGCAGTAACCCATAAGAACTATATAGAAACCACTCGACCCCATAAGAACCAAGCGGCATAGGTGGGCAGTACCGAGGTACAAAAGAGCCGAGTTACATTATCGAGTTACAATTCGAGTACCGGTAGCAGTAATGACACTACTTTTTTCATCATGCAGGATATCGAAATCGGTACCGACGGTACATTTTAAGCATATTTTGTAGGTACCCTGTACTGATACATTTTATTTATCTATATTCACGCATCGTTTGATAAAAAAAAAAAAAAAAAGTTTTGAAGACCGCACATGGTCGGTATTGGTAGTATCATTTTGAATTTGGCGCGTGTTGTCTGTGCCGCAATGTTTCCACTTTAGGATAAAATACCCCATTTTAGGGTATTTTGACCATATTAGGGTAACATTCAGAGATTTTATGTTAATGGTAAAGATTTCATTTAATAACATGTTGTATACAGCGTAGTAAAATTTCAACATAAATGTTAATTTGATGAATCTAGGGTAATCTCTCCAATTTTAAGGCATTTCAAGAAGAGGAATTAGGATAGAAAAAAAATATTTACTCGTGGAAGCCCTGAGTGGCCGCGTGTCATGTGGTGTGGGGTGTGGTGTGCTGGGTGTGATGTGGGGTACGGTGTGGTTTTTTTTTATCATTTGTCTGTCCTTTTTCTTGTTGAAGCATCTGGCTTATTGTGTATATAATGACACGATGTAGTCATAAAATTGTGTTTATTTTGATAAACACTAAACTAGGTGTATAAGAATGTGAATTACAGTGGCCACTTAAAGTTTAGCAATCTATGTATTAAAAGAAAAGGATTCAAAGGTCGCAAAACTTTATGCTTTAGTCACCCCATAGTTAATTCTCTGACAACATTTTTCATCTCTCCTCACGTCCAGCTTTGCTGACAAGACTGGTCTCTGGGTCCTCAGTGTGGTAAAAAAAAAAAAAAAAAAAAAAAAAAAAAATATTGAGCCAGTTTACTCTATTTATACTGTATTTCATGTACCGAGTACCGAGAACCGAGTCGGTACTCGGTCCTTTTTTATTTATACCGGTACCAGTAGTGACACTACAATTTTTGGTAAGTACTGGTACCGTTACCAACGGTACTTTTTGTGTCCCGGGTGCCCACCTCTGTCAAGCGGAATCCACAAACCCCCAAAAATAAGCAAAAAAAGAATTTACAAAAACTCACAGGAGCCCAAAAAAGTATAGTACAAGCCATAAAACACAATAGAGTCCCTCAATAATCAACAAAAACAAAATGAAACCTAACAGAGCCCACAAAAACTCAGCAGACCCCAGCGAACGCCAGCAGACTTATACATAAATAAAATACACAAGATCCCAACTGAACAAGAACCCAACTGTATCCTAAAGACAACCTAACCCAGAATCCTAATGAAACTTCCCCCAAAAGCCTACATCCCCACAAAGAGCCCAATAACCTTATGAAATGAACATAATACAATCACTCGCACAGAATCCAAGAAAACTTAAAGTTGTAAGTGAGCAGATGTTTGTTTGTGACATAAAACTCAGCTATGGAAGGTTATATTAATGAATCGAGTTGTATTTCAAGAGTCACCCTGCCCTTCACATAAAATTCTGAGCCGTCAACAACACAGAGGTAAATGTCAGGCGGCTCAAGGATCCAAACCCGTTTGATCTTTCTTTTATAGTGTCTAGGAAGGAAGCAGGTATTAAGTTCACCACAGACCCAGTCAAAAAATAAATAAAAAAATAAATAACTAATGTAGAATCTCTTTCACAATTACCTAAGATATCTATACCTACGTGAATCAGATGGCCAATCTGGCGTAATGGGAGCTCAGAATTTTGCGTCGTTATAGAGGGTTCTGTTGGTTCTGGCGCAGAGTTTCCCCTGACTGTGTGTTGGCAAGGACACGGCATTCATTAGTGGAGTGATGAGTTTTGTAAGAAGTACAATAGTTGTTACTGAATCGCTGATGATCTACTATCACGCATGTGTCCTCGTTCATCTCCTTGTCTTTTGTAACAGTGCGCTACTCGATTACATAAATGTTTACAGTACCAACAAATTGTCTTAGTTCAGCTTTCAGATCTGGCACAGTCATGAGAGAATCTGTTTTGTGACACAGATCTTACATGTGACATGGCTGGAGAACGTGGTGTGACATTTTGACTGTTAAGTGGGCATGAAACGTGTCCTTGTCCATGAGACCTATTACAAGCCAACACATTTCAGTTTGCAGTGAACTAACATGAATGACCTTTTCATCTGAGAGGAGCTGCAGTTTTCCTTTTTAAATGTCTGTGAAGTTTATGTCACGGGGTTTTATGAATATGCAATATTAAAGAATAATTATTCAATAATCTTGAGAGGAGGACAATGAATTGTCTTGTGAAAATCAAGCAATGATTACTTTATTGCGGCTTACTTCGCCGAGTCTCTAAAGACGAGAATTTATAAACTTTCTCAACAGTACACAGCAGAGACTAATTATTCACACGTGCTGTTTATTAGTACTGTTGGCCTCTGGGGAAAGTGATTCCACCCCTGACAATCAATAACTAATGGTAGTAATGATAAACAAGTTCTTGCTGATGCAATTAAGTCCTAGATGGCACAACGGATTTGATTTAATACAAAAGGACTGGCCTAAGTACCAGTTATGAATAGCAAAGCGTTTATGCAAGCTAGGAGCTGCAACTAGAATAAGCTTATGGAGAAATAAAACACGACTTTACATTACGTTAAGCTCAAGAAAAAGAACTGTTAAATTTATTGATTACAAAGAAATAAATTTACGTTACATTTCAAAATGAATTCAAAATAAGGAGATCGCACTCATTCGCTCACTCAAAAGCTAACTCTTAAACCTAGGAAAAAACGAAAAGAAATACTGGTCAGAAAAGTGGACAAAGCGGATGACTGGGCGTCGTTACTGAGGAAGAACACTGCACACGCTGAGCCTCTCTCCAATCATGCTAGGTGGGAATATGGCTGCGGCGGGAACTAGGCGTCATTGCTGAGGAAGGACGCTGCCACACACACTACCTGCTTCCATGGCGCACAAATCTTGACTGACTTCAAATCGTGAGAGAGAGGCAAGTGTCGAGCCGCACTTGCTAACGGCTAGAATGAGCGGAACACGCCCATAACAAAGTACTCAGTGGAGGTGCTAAAGTCGCGCACAAGGACAATCATTTATGACACAGTGAAGAATTGTTCTGAAAACACTCCCGATCGGGTGAATACTTGGCGGTTAAACTGAGCGATAAATACTGGGATTCCACTAGAATTCGCGGTTTCCCACCAAAGTTAATGTCACGAGTTTATTCAAATACTTAATCGCGCCGACTCGTGACAGTTTATGGTATGCTTAACGATTCACCAGTAACTAGAGAATTCTTGCTTACTAATCAGGTAGTCATTCATTCCCTGAGAGATGATTTTTCAGTCAGAAAATAAATAGCAAGGTAAATAATGTTTTGAAACCAATAACTACTAAGGAACTGTGTTAAATGCAGTACTGGACACACTATGTTTGACTGGAGTTATGATAATTCTACAAGCTACTAAATAGTGTTACCTTTGTGGCGTGCAAAGTAAGTTTGGTATTTTGTCAAGCTCACCATTACCGTTGAGGGCTATGGTCATATAACATTGGGGGATGAATGGCAGTTGAGCACTGCTATCATATCCATGGAAAACGAGATTTTGTAATGTGACCAGAGCAGCAGTTCTGCGTGTCTTCAGATATGACAGTTTATAGAATTTCAGAAGTCATTAATTAAAAATTTTACTTTTGTTGTGTTTAGTTTATATTTTTAAGGAAAATTAATGTATCATATGTGCAGAATGTATGGAGATCAGTTTCAGAAAAGCAGTCTGATTCGATTTTACCTAAAATGGTTAAAGTGTTTTCAAAACTAATGCTCCCTCACCTTGAATCCTGATGGACTGCACTGAGTTTCCATAATTATTCCTCAACTATAAGGATGCACTAAGTGATCCCACCCAACTAAGAGGGATAAATACGCATCCTGGCATGTTTATACATAGAAAAATTTGATGGTACTGTTGTGTTAACCATGTTTCATCTTATCTGTGATACTGTATGTACACACACACACACACACACACACACACATATATATATATATATATATATATATATATATATATATCAGAGCTTGGAGGAAGCTTGATATATTTAATGCCTATATTGACTGTGTAATTTATATCTAAAAAGTGTCTGCATGTCCACTAAATCTATCGACTGATCTTGCAGTTTCCATGGCCTTCTTCCTCATCTTTCAGTACCTAGAGTTCTAAGGAATACAGTTTAGGATATTATCAATAGTTTACTGTGGGAGGAACTAGGAAATGTCAACGTGTGGGCTACGCGGCTGTGGGCCAGAAGGCAAAAGGTGAAATGCTAAGTACCTTTCCTCATAATTCGCTGTGTAACAACTTCGAGCATTAATGGATTAATGTAATGCATCAGTGACCAATTACAATGAAGTGGGCTTAACTCATACAGTATGGTGGTGCATAGTGTATCCAGTGCCATCTCTAGGCTCTTTTTGTTCTAAGAGAAACATAAGGATGCACAGTGGTTAACAGACCTAGTCTTATGCAGGTCGCCACAGGGAGTTTCTCTTGGACTGATTTAAATAATTCTATAGTGGCAAGAAAGAAACTGATAAAAAATCCATAGTTATTCTCTCTGTCTCTCTGACCAAGCAGACCCGTCGATCATAGGCAAGCAACTACTTTTATGGGGATGGTCTACAGGTCCAGTACTGTACATACACAGGGTCAGGATCTGCATTCCTTGTGGCTCTGTAACCTTTGGTGCACTGTTCTCAGAAGCAGTAGGTCAGCCTCTTGGCTGTCTGACGACCCTTTCAACAAGTTTGGTTAATATTTGATAAAGCATAGTTATTTTCACACACACACACACACACACACACACACACACACACACACACACACAACATTCAAAACATTACTCACTTCCCCCTTGCGAGCATGGAAATACTAGCATTGTACAGTATATGACATGGGAATACAAGCATTGTATTTGACACTTGAAAAGAATTTCATTATTATGAAGGAAATGAACATAAATATTTGAAGGAATATTATATATATATATATATATATATATATATATATATATATATATATATATATATATATATATATATATATATATATATATATGTGTGTGTGTGTGTGTGTGTGTGTGTGTGTGTGTGTGTGTGTTAAACACGACAGCATTTTTGCATTTGTTAATCTTCTCTCTAATATTTTCAGTTTTCCTTACAAATACTCTTCCTCCGTAGGAGTGAGAGAAAGCAAAGTTCCCAAAGCTGTTCATTTTTATTTTTTTATCACTAGCAAATATCTCGAACGTTATGTATATATATATATATATATATATATATATATATATATATATAGATATATATATATATATATATATATATATATATATGTGTGTGTGTGTGTGTTAAACACGACAGCATTTTTGCATTTGTTAATCTTCTTTCTAATATTTTCAGTTTTCCTTACAAATACTCTTCCTCCGTAGGAGTGAGAGAAAGCAAAGTTCCCAAAGCTGTTCATTTTTATTTTTTTATCACTAGCAAATATCTCGAACGTTATGTATATATATATATATATATATATATATATATATATATATATATATATATATATATATATATATATATATATATATATATATGTGTGTGTGTGTGTGTGTGTTAAACACGACAGCATTTTTGCATTTGTTAATCTTCTTTCTAATATTTTCAGTTTTCCTTACAAATACTCTTCCTCCGTAGGAGTGAGAGAAAACAAAGTTCCCAAAGCTGTTCATTTTTATTTTTTTTATCACTAGCAAATATCTCGAACGTTATGTATCTGGCAAACCTAAACTCTTATCCAGTGACATTGCTGTGTTTTACTGCGACAGTTTTACCAGATGAAAAGGCTATTAAGAACATTGTGGAAAGAAACTGTCCACCTACTAATGAAAGTTGTAAGATCCGCATTGTCATCTACTACAAGAACCCGAGTACTATGTCCTATTTGATTGACCTGTGCAGGTGAGATGTATGGGGCAAGTAGGGTGTATTTGATTAGCGGCTGCTGATTGGCCGCCGATGATGTAAATCTATGTACAGTTCTTCTTCTTTTAAACATAAGAACATAAGAAGTGAGGATAACTGCGTAGGCCGGTTGGTCCATGGAAGGCAGCTCCTAAAAGAGTAACTGAACTACTAGAATTAGATAAGGACAACAAAAGAGAAGGCTCTCCCCCGCCCTCCAAACCCTCCAGCCGAAGCCGACAGGAAAAAGTCAGAAAGAACACCAAGCAGTATAGAAAAACTGGCATGGACATTTTATAGAGAAGTGTGAAAGGAGAATAGACACTGCCATAGCATAACCTGAAAAGGAAAAAGTATGAATTAGTATTGGTTATAAGGTTTTTTCTTTCCTATACCCACCCCTTATTTGTCATATGCTTATCTAGCCTATGGTTGAAACTCTCAATGGAAGAGGCAGCAACTGCTTTACTAGGTAGCTTTGTCCATTCGTCTACTACTCTATTACCAAACCAATTTCTACCTATTTCCTTACTGAAACGGAATTTTCCTAGTTTGAAACCATTTCTTCTAGTTCTATGTTGTATGCTCACTTTAAGTACCTTGCTAATATCTCCGTTATTTATACCCTTCATCCACTTAAATAACTCAGTTAAGTCTCCCCTTACTCTACGCCTCTCTAGTGAGTGCAGACTTAGTCTTTTCAGTCTGTCTTCATATGACAGGTTTCGAACATCATGTATCATTTTTTTTCATTCTCTGTACATTTTCTAACGAGTTAATATCCATTCTATAGTAAGGACACCAAAATTGCACTGCGTAGTCTAAATGTGGCCTTGCTAATGCTAGATAAAGTTGCAGTATTACTTTTGATGACCTATTGCTCACACTTCTCGAAATAAATCGTAGGACCCTCTTGGCTTTGTTTCTCGCAATAATACACTGTTGCCTTGGTTTGAGGTCGAAACTAACCATAACTCCTAGATCTCTCTTGCATTCCGATTTACTATTTTCTTTGTTAACTAACCTGTATTTAGTGTCTCCAGTGGTCTTGTCTATGTTAAGTACTTTACATTTTTCACCGTTCAATTCCATTTGCCAAGCTTTAGATCATTTGGACAATATATCGAGGTCCCTTTGTAAGTTATGGCAATCATCAAGCTAGTTAATGATAGGCCCAATTTTTGTATCGTTGGCAAATTTGCTGATACTGCTAGTGATTCCTAAGTCTAGATCATTTATATATATAAAATAAATAATAAGGAACCGAGTACTGAGCCTTGTGGTACACCGATAGTTACTAATCCCCAGTCTGACTTAGTTCCATTTATTAATATTCTCTGCTTTCATCCTTTCAGCCAGGATTCTATCCATTTTAAGATATCGCCGTCTTAACCGTGTTCTCGAACCTTTCTAACTAACCTTTAGTGTGGGACCCTATCAAAAGCTTTACTAAAGTCCAGATAAATAACATCATAAGCTTTATCGCTATCTACTGCCTCATACACCTCCGAGAAGAATAACAAGTTTGTGAGGCAGGATCGTCCTTGCCTGAAACCGTGCTGACTTTCGTTTATAAGATTAAATCTTTCTTTGTGTTCTCTAATCTCATTTGCCAAGATTGACTAACATTTTTCCTACTACTGATGTTAGACTTATTGGAGGATAATTCAGCACAGCTGATTTATCTCCCTTTTTAAAATTGGGTACTACGTTTGCGGTCTTCCACACCTCTGAAACTTCTTCTGAAATTAGTCATTAAATAAAGTTAAAAATGGCTGGCATAATTCTTCTTTGGTTTCTTTTATAATTTTTGCATATATATCGTCCAGACCTGGCGATTTTTGAGGTTTTAACTTATTAATTTCTTTAAATACGTCCTCCATACTAATGGTATTTTACTAAGAATATTTTCCTTATTATCATCGTAAATATTTGCCGCTTGAGGGACCAATCTAGATTTTCCTTGGTGAATACTGATATGAAGTAATTATTTAGGATGGAGTACATTTCTTTATCTTCACTGGTAATGTCACCCGATTTTTTCTGAGTGGTCCTATCCTATCTTTATTTTTCGTACGGTACATTTGATAAAAACCCTTGGGGTTTTCTTTCGATTCACTAACAACCTTAATTTCATAAATTCTCTTTGCTTTCCGTATCTTCCTCTTTACCTCTCTTTAAAATCGGCTACCGGTTACATAAGTGTTCCTCTCCACGTTTTTTTTTCTATATATTCCTTTCTTTTCCCCTATGAGAGGTTTTAATCTGTTGTTTAACCATCTTGGTTCTGAATTATTCGTTCTAAACGGTTTTGTGGGGCTATATCTATCTTGGCCTCAGCGTATTATATTTACTAACTCGTTATATTTCTCACTGGCCGAACGGCTGCTTGGTACTGGACCTGAGTTAATCCCCGTCACCTGTACTACATTCTCACCTATGACCTCACCTTCCCCGGAGACCTGGTGCACATTCCCACCTGTTTCCTGCCCCTCCCCTATGACATGGGGTTCCCCACTGACCTGGCACTCCTTAAAACAGCTATTCTCCCTAATGAATACCATTCTAATATAAGCTCTAAATCCATCGACATCTCCTAGATGAAAAATAGGAACGATGGAGGTATTTTCAGAGGAAAAGACATCCAAAATAATCTTGAACTTAATTTCTTAATGATTGCTGTTACCAAGTCGTCCACCAACTAATGACATTTTCTTTATTAGCTAAAACCAAATCTAGCATATTATTACCTCTGGTGGGCTCCCTGTATACAGATAAAGGAAATTATCCTGTACTACCTCAAGAAATTCCTCTGACTCTGCATCCCTTGTTTGATTTCGCCAATCTATCCTTGGCAGATTTGGGTCCCTTACAATTATTACTAAGCTGGACCGTGATGCTTTCCTAATTTCCTCCCAAAGGTATTTACTATCTGCTCTACTTAATTTTGGAGATCTGTAAACAGCTCCTAAGACTAATTTCTCCTTATTGTTACTAATTTCAACCCAGACACTTTCGGTGTCCCTAATTACTTTAATGTCTGCTTTATTGTAACAGTTTAATGAATCCTTTACATAAATAGCTACCCCGCCCCCCTTTCTTCCCAGAAGGTTTGAAAAACATAAATATTATAGCCCTTTATATGATATTCTGCAAAAAATTCTCGAGTGTATGTATTCATCCAAGTTTCACTAATAACGGCAATGTCTATTTTCTCTTTACAAATTAAAGCCCTCAGCTCATCCATTTTATTATGTTAACTCCGGCTGTTTGTGTAATACACTTTCAGGTTAATACGAGTAGTTAAGCCTCTACCTTGAGACCTACTATTGTTTATTTTATTACTAACTGGGAATCTGTTTACTTTACTAATGTAACACTTATTTGTCCTATCATTTTTCGCCCCTCTATCATCGCTTGTTCTGTCCTCTATCATCGCCTGCTCAATTTGAGGTGCCTGAGTGGATGTATCTACACTTACGGTTAAACTGTTGTTCTTACTTTTGCATATCTTGATGCATCTTTGCAAACATGGTAATAATGATTTCTAAGTGTAGTTGCTGTAACTTCCTGTACGTCTACTTCTCAACCTCAAAAAAAAATAATAATAAAAACTCTAACTCCCTATCTATCATTCCAGCTAAAACAGTGACTCCCTGCCTGTTATGAGTCCCATTCCAACTATATATGGCACTCCATCCATAAAACCGGTCCCAGCTGTCTATGAAAGGTATTGCATTATCTTTGCAAAACCTTTCAAGGCAGCAATTAAAACCTATTGCCCTGCTCAACTATTTCCTCCCAACCCGCCTCCTAGGCAGAACACCTAGTACTACAGGGGTCCCTTTCCTCTCCCTAACCTTCTCTAGCATCTTCTTGTACTGTTCCCACAGCACATCACTCTTACACCTACTAATATCATTGCCTCTTACACTGAGGCACACAGTGGGTTTGTCTCCACAATCCTTCACGATATATTTGAAATTTTTTCTATCACATTCCCCACCCTGGCCCCTGGATGACACACTTTAGTGAGCAGAGTGTACATGGCTCTGTTAAGATACCTTACCTGGGAGTCTCCAACAATGACAACATTTTTCTTACCTTTCTTGTTCTCACTATACTTACCTGTACGGGAATTTCTCTCACCGTCCTTCTCTACTTCCATCTCTGCCTTCCCTTCACATTCGTCCCGTAGTGCATTGAATGCATTAGTGGTCTTTATTTCCGCTTGCTTCTTAAGGGTGAACTTCGCTACACCCTTGTGAACAAATGTCCAACCTTCAGCCTTTTTCTCTCTCTCCTCCATTTCCTCCAACAATTCCCTCATTTGTGACTTCTCCTGCCAGAGAACCAGTACCTCCCGCTTCAGTTTGAGAAGTTCTTCCTTTAAATCAAGGTAGTCCCTCTCGAAACTTACAGCGGGGATACAACTCTCCATAGAGGAAGCCATCACGCACAAATTCACACAGGGATATCACAGGTCACTACAACACACTAACAACACTATCACAGATCACTAGCACAACACTATCACAGAAGACGTCTGAGGAGACTGACCTCAAGAGAACAACTGGACTGACCTCACTGGCTTAAGTTTACTGTTATCAAAGAAAATTAAAGTTGATTATAAAATACTGTAAAACGATGGGTGACATTTGAAGTAAATTATCCACCCACGGTGTACATCCACGTCCGCATGTTGCACTACAATACATGCCTGCATTTACTTCATTGACATCATTGGCAGCCAATCAGCAGCCACGAATCAAATACACCCTACTTGCCCCATACACCTCATGTGCACAGGTCAGTCAAATAGACTATAGTCCCATGGGAATGAAAAACAACTTAACTGGTCAGACTTGGATGGTGTCTAAAACCAGTGTAGTGTATGAATATGAATGTATTACTGAGGACTGCGTGCCTCGTAATAATACTTACATAGGTCACATGACTTGCACCCTAGGTCGTCGGCTATCTCTGCATGTACAGGATGGAGCCATCAAACATCATCTAGGACAACATGGAACTGATGTTGACACAGACAGTACAGCCGAGAACACCAAAACTGTCGCACATTGCAATGACCGGAGAAAACTGAAAATGTTAGAAGCAATATATATAAGAGAAAGAGCACCGATGACTATTATACAGACTAAAATGGCTACAAGCATATCCTTGTTTGATAGTGCTACATGTAACTGTACAAGTGACAGCGACACTCTCACCTCAGGTCAGATAATCATCCCAACCCTTCCCCTGTCCCCTCCCACGTCAACCCCACCACCCACATGCTTGAAATCAGCCCACATCCGGTCTAGCCGCGCCCAAAGTCATATAATTTGCCCAACCTTCCCCCTGTCCCCTCCTCCGTCTACCCCACCCCCCACATACCTGAGAGTGTGTTGTGTTGAAATATTCGCCCCGCACTTGTTGGGGCACGGACAAACAGAAGAGCCCGTCAGGGAAAATGCAGGAACAAACTCTCCAATTAGAGCATAGCGGGGACAGCAAATTGGCGAAAGAGGGAAAAGCAGCAGAGGCAGGGGAAGGTGCGATGGTTGGTGGTGAGATCGGCTGCCCGACGATCGACGAGTCAGGGCGGGCCTTGACGGTAGTGATGAGGCCGGCTGCTCGATGGTCTAGATGAGGGCAGGGCAGGACGAGAGCCGGGTAGACAGCGCGGCACTGATGGAGGAGGCCGACGAGCTCAGGTGGAAAATGCCCCGACGCTGCCCTCAACTCCCACGCCCCTAATGGAAAGGGCGATAAAGACTCACCCAGCTCTCCAGCAGCAGCATGTGGAAACACAGAGGGGAGGCCCAGTCCTGGTCGTCACAGATGGCACAGCCCCGGTCCAGGTCGTGGCGGAGGGAGGGTCGTCGGCGGGGTAGTCTAGGGCGGAGGAGCCTCGACCTCCTGGTGGGCAGACCAGACCACTCCCTCAGATACGAGTAGAAACGACGGGCCCGTCTCTCAGCTAATACGGCTGCTGTGAAGAGCTGGTCCTGCTGGGAGGTCTTTCTGCGACGAGAGATGGGCTGTGAGTATACTGTATAAACCTGAGAAGATCAGCCAGCATCCAGTCTGGCTGCGCCCACGACCCCCAACCTGTGCGTCGGGTATAAATACAGAAGTAGAAAAAACAACGCATGCTTAGTTTTTGGTCTGCAGTATCAGTACGTAGTATATGATGTGTCATCTTTTTTTTTTTTTTGTGTGTCCGACTCTGGGCATAGGCTTCACAGCCTGCTATCAAGGCCCAGCAGCCCTCCTACATACCATACATCTCTACATGTCACGACTTCGGCGCTAACACCCACCGTCCATATTGAATACATGCTAGGGCTGTCTCATACAGGACTGGTGTATTGGTATTAGCGGGGGTATTTTTATGACATGTCGGCGGGTCTTCTGGTAGATCAGTAAATCCTGATTTAATGAAATTCAAATCCTTAAACTGTTCCCTGCCCCAACTGGGATTCGAACCTGGGTCCGTTAGGACTGCAGGCCACCTCTCTACCGACTGAGCCACCGCCTCCCCAAAGGTACGGTCTGGATGTATCTTTCCTGTATAGAATAATTATATGTATGGTGTTTTTATATTTATAGGTACTTTATTAGCTAAAAATATCAAATAAATTATATTGCAGAGATTTGTGTATGTATACTTTATATTATTCCTTCTGTACATATAATTTCCTGTAATTTAGGTAAAAAGTATATTTGAAAAGTTTTGATAATTGTCTTGAAAAAATTTCTCTCAATATACTGGCCACTTGAGTAGGTTGTGTGTGTGTGTGTGTGTTTTTTTTTTAATGTGAGGAAGAAGGAAACAAAGGCAATGAGCCTGCAAAACTGTTCCTTCCAAGAGAAAAACAAAATACAAGAGAGAGCCAAATTCAAGATCCATTCATTTCGAGATGCCTGGACACACTGCATTTGAAAGACTGGAGATCATAGGAAGCAGGAAATACAGACAGAAGGAGACAGTTCCAGAGTTGACCTGTTGCATAAATGAAGGACTGGGAGTAACGGTTAACTATTGCATTAGAGAGTTGGACAGAAAAGGAGTGAGAGTTTGCTGCTAGATGGGTGCTATGCGCCCATCGTTGAAGTGGAGGAATACATGCAGACAGTTCAGAGGAACAGTGATCATTAAAGTAGCGATAGAAAAGAGATAAAGATGCAACATTGCGGCGAAGAGACAGAGGTTGAAAGGAGTCAGTAAGAAGGGGAGAGTTAATGAGACGAAAAGCCTTTGACTCCACCCTATTGAGAAGAGCTGTATGTGGGGAGCCTCCCCACACATGAGAGTTGTACTCCAAACAGGGGCGGATAAAACCCCTGTATAGAGTCAACAATTGTGCAGGGGCAAAGAAAGAACAGAGTCAGCTTAGCACACCCAATCGCTTGGAAGCAGATTTTACAAGAGATGTAATATGATCTTTCCAAGACCAGTCCCGAGCAAATGAAACCCCAAGCATGTTCAACGATGATGCAGGATTAAGTTGAGTATTATTAAACATAAGTGGGTATACCTGTGGAAGATTTTGTCAGGTAGATATGTGCAAAAACTGAGTCTTTGATGCATTAAAAACAACCAGATAATTTTTACCCCAGTCAGAGATACGAGCTAAGTCAGACATTAGGTGTGCCATAGCCTCATCCCTTGCCTGTTGAAGTAATTGCTGAGATGGACGTTATGGGAATCGAATGGAAAGGTGAAGGGTGGAGTCATCACCGTATGAGTGGATAGAGTTAGATGTACAGCTTAGAAGGTCATTGATGAATATAAGGAAGAGAGTTGGTGATAGGACAGAGCCCTGAGGAACACCACTGTTAATAGATCTAGGAGAAGAACGATAGCCGTCTACAACAGCGGCTATAGAAGGACCAGAAAGGAAGCTAGAGATGAAGGCACAGATAGAAGGATAGAAACCGTAAGAGGGCAGTTTGGAAATTAAAGATTTATGCCAGACTCGATCGAAAGCCTTTGAGATGTCAAGTGCAATGGCAAAGCTTTCGCCAAAGTCCCGAAAGGAGGATGACCAGGAGTCTGAAAGGTAGGTAAGAAGATCTCCTGTGGAGCGTCCCTGATGGAACCCATACTGACGATCAGAAAGAAGGTTGTGATAGGAAAGATGCTTTAAAATTGTTCTATTAAGAATAGACTCAAAAACTTTTGAGATACAGGATGTTAAAGCAATTGGACGATAGTTAGAGGGTTGGGAATGGTCATCCTTCTTTGGGACTGGCTGAATGAGAGCAAACTTCCAGCAAGAAGGAAAGGCACAAGTTGACAGACAAAGGCGAAAGAGTTTGCCTAGGCAGGGTGTAAGCACAGAAGCACAGTTCTTGAGAACAACAGGAGGGACTCCATCAGGCCCATATGCCTTATTAGTACTGAGGCCAGCAATGGCAGAAAATACATCAGCTGAAGAAATTTTAATGTTAGCCATGAGGAAGTCAGAGGGGGGAAGTGATGGAGGAACAGCACCGGAATCGTCTAAGGTGGAATTGGAGGAGAAAGTCTGTGCGAAGAGATCTGCTTTATCAGTAGAAGAAATATCTACAGGTCCATCAGAGTAGAAAAGAGGAGGGAAGGATGATGAGGTAAAGTTGTTGGAAAGGTTTTTGGCAAGGTGCCAGAAGGAGCGGGAAGAGTTCGAGTAAGAAAGTTGAGAGCATTTTGTACGGATGAAATTATTTTTAGCAGAGCGAAGAACAGACTTAGCACGATTCCGGGCAGAAATGTATAAAAGATGTGATTCAGGGGTGGGTTGGCTGTGATTCAGGGGTGGGTTGGCTCCGGTACCTTTTATAGGCCCTCTCCTTGTTGCAGACAGCATTAGAACAAGCGTGATTAAACCAAGGCTTTCGTGCATTAGTCAAAGGATATGAGAAAGGAATGTATGCTTCCATGCCCGAGAGAATAACCTCCATAATGCGCAAGGCACACCCCGATGGCTCCCGGCCATAGAAGCAATAATCATTCCAGGGAAAATCAAAGACGTACTGCCTGAGGGCCTCCCAATCCGCAGCTCCAAAGTGCCAGAGATGACGTTTTTTTTAAGGGTCCGCAGGCCGTACCAGAGCGATAGGACAGGTTAAGGTGATAAGGTTGTGATCGGAGGAGCCCAACGGAGAGAAAGGATTAACAGTATAAGCAGAAGGATTAGTTGTAAGGAAGAGATCAAGTATGCTGGAACTCTCTCCAAGGTGATCAGGGATATGGGTAGGGTGCTGTACAAGCTGCTCTAAGTCATTAAGGATAGAAAAGGTGTAGGCTTGTTCACCAGGTGGATCAGTGAAAGGAGAGGAGAGCCAAAGGTGGTGGTGAACATTGAAATCTCCCTTGTATAAAGAATATAAAAGTGTTGCTTAATTATACTTAAATTATTTTTGATGTGCAGTACCTTTAAATTAAGTATTCATTTCCTCCATACGCATCTATGTAAACATTTCTTTCCCAGATGTGGTTGTGGTCTTTCCATTCATGATACTGTCTCATATAGACGAAAGGTCGAAGAAAAATGAACAGCCCTGGAGAGTTAGTTTTCGCTCACTCCCACGAAGGAAGAGTATATGAGGAAAACTGAAAACATTAGAAAGAAGATTAACAACTGCAAAAATGCTGTCTTGTTTAACTCAACATGTATTAACGAAAATCTGCTCCCAGCATTCACAAATATATATATATATATATATATATATATATATATATATATATATATATATATATATATATATATATATATATATATAAGAGATCAGAATGATTAAGATGATGGTATGCGAATTGCTGACAATGATCTACTGCAACAAAAAGCTACGAAAAAGATGTCTTAATTAGACAATATTAATTACTTGAAGTTAATCCCTTTATATGAAAGAGAATCTCTGTAGGTACAAGTTTCTAGAATAATAACTCGTCGCCTTAAAACAGTAATAGTTATCCTTAATTGAAACAGGTCTCACTGAAAGTAGAATAAATCTCTACTCAGTATTAAACACAGAACAATAAAGAGTCCTGGTGTTGGAAGGGGTTAATAGAGTTGGTTTTCAAACTCTCTGTTGTCGATTAAGGTACGAGTATATCTCCTAGATTAAGATACGAATATATCTCTTCATCTGAATAAAATCTTTCGTGCAGTAAGAGGGATATCAATGAAAAGATAATATGTTGATGAAGCTAATGTCTTAAATAATTCACTGAATTATTATGAATGGAAAATAAAGAATATGTTTTACTTACAATTGATAATATTGTTCCCGAAGGGATGACCACTGCTACGAGATTTCAGTAAAAATTATGATATTGAAAGAGGAAATAAAAGTGCATTATCTGCCGTTTCAAGGTGCATGCTATAATTGGTAATGGCTGCAGCAGTTTAAACCCTGAGGTATAATATAATGAAATCCATAAAGTCGATTTTACTGTACCGAGAATGACTAACATTATCACTAAACACCACAGCTGAAATGGAATATAATATAATTAAAATAGGAAACAACCAACTTTTTTATTTTACTGTCATGGTGGCGTGTCTCAAGTATCTTGTTCCAACTAATGTTAAACAATTTCAGTCAGCTGAACCCAGGTCAAATCTGCCTGATAAAGATGACACTGACATTATGAACACTTTCATATTTGGATCAAGTTGGTGTTCTATTTTACCTAGCACCAGACGATTACATTCATAATGAGAACGCAAGAGTGAAATATCTGCAATGGATAACTATGAAAGTGATAAAGTATCTGCATTGGTTTCAGTTCTGTTCTCTTACCTACACAGCTTGGGTAAAGAGGCAGTTTGGTAGAGAAATCTTTTCTTTTTTTTCCTTATCTTTTTTTTTAAAGGAAATGACCAATTCACATAATTCAGAAGAGGATAAAGTAAGTTACCCTGAGTGAAGAGTATATTGTGGTTTTATAAATAATACTTTTACGAACAGAATATCAATTGTTCTTGAATTTCGAAGAGCATTGTGTACAAGGCTAATTTTATTTAAATCACCTAAGAAATCTTGCAATAACACTAAAGGCAGGTTTTAAGTCCTCTGGAAGTCAAATGCTGTTAAGGGAATAATTACAGTCATAGTTTTAAATGTCCAGGACAAGGACAGCCTAAACTCGGGCTCGATGACTATGAGACGTATTCTTTGGGACTGGTTGTTATCAGTTAACTTCCGTTAACCCTTTCATTACAGTGACCTTTTTCTTGTTAAATTCTTACAAACATCAATTTTTATCAAGATTATGGGAAACTCTTCGAAAGATAAGAGATACACAATATTATACTCTACATTATTCCATTCTGTACGAAAGACTTTTCACAAATTATGTTAAATCGTATGGAAGCCGAAAGAATATAATAAAACTGTCATCTGGTTCAGGGAATTGCATTCCAAAAAATAAAATGCGATGCCGGTTTTTCTGTCTAAACAGAAGAACAAATTGATAGGTATAACATTACTTGTGAGGTCATGAACAATCACATCAAATCGGAAAGAGTGTTGCAGTATCTACTCTACTTCACCCTCATAACTTCATAAAAAAATGCCTATCGCTACAGGGTTGGCAAACTCATGGATAGTGATACTAAATTTCGAAGTTTTAAGTGCCAGCAGTGTTTTACCTTAACTCCAATTCCCTCGATGACAATGTTGATCAATTAGCTAAAATGATCACCTAACCCAACTTTATATTGAGTCCGTAGCTCTTACTCTGATGGCGGAGAGAGAGAGAGAGAGAGAGAGAGAGAGAGAGAGTGAAGGTGATGTGCCATGATCACATTTTGTCCCTCTCCAACTCGAGTAGCTCAGTAACAGATATGTTAGCAGGTAGATGTCTCTCACACACACAAACACACACACACATTGGTTCTGGTTCATGCCGTTTACCTTACATAATTTCTCGCATAAGGAGAAGCAGGGTTAATATCACTGAGATACAGACAAATTCAGTACATTATCTCTCTCTCTCTCTCTCTCTCTCTCTCTCTCTCTCTCATTAATTGTATCCCACCAGGGGGCAAATCTTGTAATGGTTTAAATATTTGGTCCCTTCCTTTAATTCTTAAACTCAGTTTTCTTTCTTCTCTCTTTTACTCTTCTCTCTCCCTCTCAGTCCTTACTTCGTTTGTTGTCCATGCACTCCCCAGTCAGCTCATTCATTCAGTACATTACCACTATGCCGAATCGAACCCGGGACTCTCAGGCGACAGCCAGGTAGCAATCCACTACTCAACGCCCAGGTAAAAGTTATCTCACATTGTCTCAGTCTTGTAAGCAATGTCCCTCCGCCCCCATTGTGGGCCTGAAGAGAGTGAAATAACCCCCTGGCACTCTGGCAAGTTGATGCTTTTAATCTATCAGAAGCACTTACGGCAAGTCAGAAGGAACAGAGAAACCTGACTTGCTCTAAGTGCTTGGGATAGATCAAAAGCATCTACATGCCAGAGCGCCAGGGAGTTATCTGAACCTCTTCAGGCCCACAGAGGGGGCGGAGGGACATTGGTTACAAGATTGTGACCATGTAAAACAACTTGTATCTGGTCGTGGCGTAGTGGATTGCTGCCTGGCTTTCACGTGAGAGTCCCGGATTGGATTCCCGGCACAGTGGTGATATAATGGATTATTTTTCCTGTGTAAAGTATTGGTTTCTCTATTCAGCTCATTCACTGTTCATTCGTTCTTCCTTTAGTTCCTTTCTTTTCATTGTATTCATTTTTTATTCCTTCCATCATTCCTTCCACCTTTGTTCTTCATCTACCTTTACTTCCCTCTGCCTTCTCTCCTTCCTTTTTACCTTCCTTCCTTCCATCCTTCCTTAGTACACTTCTGTCCTTTCTTCCACCTTTTCTTCTGTTCTTCCCTACTTCTTTTTTTTTTTTTTTCGGTCATTCATTCACTCCTTCGCACACTCAGTCATTCATTCGTTTTACCTTCTCAGCGAATGCAGTTTCCACGCTCCTTATTCTCATTTAATGTACTCTCTCTCTCTCTCTCTCTCTCTCTCTCTCTCTCTCTCTCTCTCTCTCTCTCTCTCGTAATCCACGTTCTTTTTTTTTTTTTTACTTTATGCATGCGTGTACCATTTCCACTCTCATTTTTTTCATTTAGTGTACCGTAAATTTCTGCAGGGGCTTTTCTTCAGGATTTGTATTAATGCAATTTTATATATTCCGAGTAAAATAAGGCAGTCTGGATAAAAACAGGAAGAACAGAAAACAGGAATCGCCTGCCTCCGTCTGTCTGCCTGTCCATCTGTTTGTTTCTTTCCATCTGTTTATCTATCTCTCCGTCGATCTTTTTACCTTCTGATCGATCAATCATTATCAATCTATCTATGTGACTGTCTTTTAAATCTTGTTCTTTCTGTCAACCTATCTGGCTTTCTACCTATCCATCAACTTATTTTATGCCGTTTATTTCTCTATCTAGTTTTTGCCAGACATAATCAGTGAATCAAAAGTAATAGCGACAAAAACGCGTCGAGCTTTCGCTGCCTTACTCATCGTCACTACATTCTTCCTCTCTCCAGGCCACCCTCCCTCATGTATTCCCTCACTTTCTTCCTCCCACCTGGTTCTCATGCTTCCTGTCTTCATACGTCTGGCCACTTCTCTTCACTAGCTTCACCGTGTTACTCTCTTGCTGACTGTACTTTACGCATAATCAAAGCTTTGTTTTCTTAATCCCTTTAACTCAGGTACGCTATTTTTTTTTTTTTCATTCCTGCTTCCTCGTGACGATTTAATTAAACTTAGGAAAAATCTCTTGTGCTGAAGAGGCTGTTACTTAACCTCTTAAGTTTGAACAGCTTTTCCTGACCGAAATAAAATCATCTGAAGACAGCAAGAAGGGAAGATAAACCGCGTCACCTGAGTTAATTAATTAAAACTTTCACAGCTAATATTTAGCCTCCTTAGGGTACTGATTCAGGATAATAACAGACGATTTTACTCACCAGCCAGAGAGTTAAAAGGAATCTTTGTATCTACTTCAAGAAACTTCTTAAAATCACATATAGTAATATATATGGATGTAGTACAATATGTAACTGCATGTGATATGGTTCATTTATCAAAAATCCTACCAATCAAAGGGTTATGGATGTGTTAATTATACCCAAAGATTTTTTTTTTCTCATAGAGTAATAACGTTCCCCAGCTTTTTTCTCTCGGTGATATATTTTCCGTATATCATAATAACTATCTATCTATCTATCTATCTATAGCCCGACGCCCTAATCCCGCAAAGGGTGGCCGCAGACAAAACGCCTCCAAGTCACTCTGTCACCCACCATTTGACTCCCCTCCCCCCAACTCACCCCCCCCTCCCTCATATACCTCTCAACTCCATCCCTCCATCTCATCCTCGGTCTACCCCTCCCTCTCCCTCCCTCCACCTCACCTACATACACCCTCTTAGTCTTTCATTCTCCATTCTCTCCACATGTCCAAACCACCTCAGTGTATTTCTCCTAATCTTTTCAACCACATCCCTCTAACTAAATACTTCAATTATGTTATTTTAGCTGCATACCATTAATGATTCACTAACGAGGGAATTCCACAGTGACATAAGTAAAGGTGAACTGGTGAAGAAGAGATGGTACGTAGGTCTACTACACAAAACTGAATGTTGGCCAAATTTTATATTGGCGTGTGTTAGCTCAGCCGATCAAATATGCAGTCAATTATGCATGCAACAGTTCAGCTCTGGAACTGACTTCCTGTGTCTGTATTTTACCCTGCTGGTGATCCCAATCCTCCTAAAAGCAGTGGGTCCCAACATTTCGGTATGAACGGATTTTGAGTTTGACTCTTTTGTTTAGCTTATCTCTGAAGAACATTTTGCTGATATTAAGTCTGCTACTTCAATGCCTAAAGCAGCATACCTTTAGACCCCGCTTCACTGCTGCTTCACTCCTTTCTTACGCTGTCCCTCCCCCCCCTCTCTCTCTCTCTCTCTCTCTCTCTCTCACTGTGGATCAAGAAAGAGGTGAGAGCGTCTTTACAAGCAGCCTTATTCCCCGTAGCTCCACACCTAACTGAGTTACTCCCGCCGCATACTAACACCTGGCCCTCTGTAAACACTGCAGGAATTTCGCACACTAGAGCCCTCTGCTTCTCTCTCTCTCTCTCTCTCTCTCTCTCTCTCGTTCGTTTTCGCTCTTTCACTACCAGTACTACTTTTGACTATTCTCATTTTCTTTTTGTTCCCCCTCTTAGTGCTCTCTCTCTCTCTCTCTCTCTCTCTCTCTCTCTCTCTCTCTCTCTCTCTCTCTCTCTCTCTCTCTCTCTCTCGCTCACACACACATAAGTGCTATGTTCCCCCTAACTTTTATTCCTTCCCTCTCATACTATCTCAAATTGTTTCTAGCTCATTTTCTGTCTGTGTACTGTCAGTGTATTTGCTCTTAGTTTTACGTCTTTTTCGTCTGTTTCTTATTAATATTGTCATCGTTTGATTTATGTCTTCCATTTGTACTGTCCTTTCTCATATTTTTATTCTTCCTTTCTTCTTGCACTGTTGCTCAGTCTATCAGTTTCACCCTACTCTTTTCTTTCTCCCTATACATACATACATACACACACACACACACACACACACACACACACACACACACACACATATATATATATATATATATATATATATATATATATATATATATATATATATATATACATATATATATATATATATATATATATATATATACATATATATATATATATATATATATATATATATATATATATATATATATATATATATGTATATATATTGTCCCAGGTTCTCTTTTTTTAACTGCCGTAACTTTCTTCGTATAATTGTTCTTTCCTGTTCCTCTGTCTTTTTCTCTATCATTGTTTGCCTCGTTTGTTCTGTCTGTTCCAGTAATAAACTGTCATCTCAATTTTTACTTTCTTTTCTTTTTTCTTGACCTCTTTCTTTATCGTTTTCTATCCTTTCCTTCCTCTCTTCTCCTCCTTCCTCTTCTTCCTTCTTTTCCCTCTTCCTTTTCCTCTCTCTCTCTCTCTCTCTCTCTCTCTCTCTCTCTCTCTCTCTCTCTCTCTCTCTCTCTCTCTTTCCTTCTTCTTCTTCTTCTTAACCTGTGGCATGTAACTTATTCCATTTGAGTCAATTCAGAGGCAAGTGACCAACCTCAAAAGAGCAGGATTTTTAACAACGCACCACAAAGTTTCTTGCAGGAGCAGCTTCACTTAGTTTTATGGAATATTAGGTTTTTAACGTCTCTCATCCCCAATCCCTTCCGGAAAGATGAGCCCAGAAACAAAGTAACAACAGGTACCATGAGCAAAATTCATGCACCTCCTAATTCATCTACTATGACATTAGCGCCGTAGTACAGTGCAAATCTGTTTTTGATGATGAATGAAATACCGACAGTGACTATGATAGGTAGGGGAAAGAATAAATAAATTATTATCAATAGTAGCAGGTCATGCACAAGTTTGAGTTTATTCATCTAATTGGTAACTTACTGAAGCTTTGACAGGAGCAAGTCCCGCTTCTATAGTTGCTGGTTTCCCGTCAGTTGGGATGGTTCCGACCACAGTAACTTTGCTTTGTAACTAGGGTGAGTTGAGCAAAAATATTTCATGTGTAGGTGTGCAATTCCATTTCCAATATGATGATGCACACTTTAAGTCATTTTGCAATGGTCGCTAATTTAGTGGCATTTGCCCCACCAAAGAACCTGGGGCCGGATACTCGAAAGGATTTACACTGAAGTTTCTCACTGGGTTCAAAGTAACTCAGGCAACAATGATGCGTGTTCTTAGAAGCCTTAATCGAAACTTGGAAGCAGCCATTTTTTGCTGTAATTCTGATCTGCTGTAGCTTAAAAGGGGTTCTTACAACTCATAACAGATCTGCAAAATTAGTCATTAAAAATTGTTTTAATTATGCGTAGTTATTTTTTGTTACACTTATGGACACAATAAAAAAATACATTTAGAATGTTTCCATCACATCACATTTGAACACAAAATTATAAAGAATTTAAATAAAACAGCAAAATTATGATTACTAATCGATCTATACAATACCGTTCTAAATTAAGTGAAAATGAAAATATTTGGTCAACGTAATTTCTTAAATATGTACATAATGGAAACAACATACATTCCCTGACTCATATATAACTTTTTTTTTTTACTTTTTTTTTTTTCTCCAAAACTTCCTTTGGTGGCCAGTCGTTTCTTCACTTATCCAGTGCGTCCCTATGAATCATCCACCAGTAGTCGGCCACCATACTGACATCCCAACGTCCCTGGTGTCTTCTCTCTATGTCCTTGATATGATGATGGAATCTTTCACTCTGTTCTTGACGCACCACTCTAAGATTTGGGGGGTAAAATTCCAAATGCAAATCTTATGTTGCAACCCAAATCCTTAAACTTGACCACCAAATTTCTCACAATTCCTTTGTAATTTGGATCCTTATTACCTAAAAAGAAAAAACAGAAATTTCTTGTCCGAATGATACCCAAGCCTCTCGTTCCAGGTCGGTTGTCACATCATCAAAATCTGCATCAGAAATCAGTTTTCTATTATCATGTCCAGTAAATAGGCCCTCTTTCAGTTTAGCTTTGGACCAACCAGGAAACTTTTGGCACAAAGACATAAAACAGTCTCCATCTTTTGACAGGGCTTTGACAAACTGCTTCATTAATCCATGTTTAATATGAAGCGGTGGTAGTAGCACTTTATCTGGATTCACCAAGCTAGGGCTGGGGATGTTTTTAGTACTACGCTATAGATTTTTGTTCTATTTAGTCACTCCCTCCGAACCCGATGTAATTCCTTGGCTGTGCTGCCCAACTCACAGACAAAACATGGGACTTTTGTTTACCTGGACTGATGACTCAGTAAGATACACAGAACTTTCGCGTCCCAACATATGAACCAATGGTGTTCAATGTAGTTGATTCTCTCGAGATGATTTGCCAAATTCTGGTACGTTTCTTTTAAATGCACAGAATGAGCAACAGGTGCTGATGCATATTTATCACCATTATGAAGAATTACCCCTTTCGGACATCTTTTATATGAATCTTTAAATGGTCTTCATTCTTCTGCATAATAATCTCAGCCAAGTTTCTGTACTAGGACACTTATGTCTGTGCAATAAACCAAGGATCCATTCTTCTCGTAATATGGTGCAAACTCTTTTTCTCTATTTTTGTACCGAGAGAAACGTGTGTCAGGATGCAATAAATTTTATTTTTTAATTGGGACCCCAAGAACTCTGCAGCATCTTTTGGGAGACAGAGGTCTCTTACTATATCATCGTCTACTGCAGCACGTACATTCTCTTAGTGAGTTTCTACATAATCAAGACTGTCAGGTGGAGTAGGGTTTGGTAGATCAGGTGTATGTGGTACAGGTCTCATTGCTAATGGAAGATAAGGATAAATAATTCCTTTGTGATTCTTTTTGTTGTATCCTTGAATTTTGCAGGAACAAAAATAGCAATCGTTACTATGATCTGCGGGTTCCCTTCATATCGTCGGAATACCAAAAGCAAGATGCTTCTTTTTACCTTTTGCCCAGTGCCTTAGTTCATCAACACAATCAGAGCAGACACTGCGAGAGGTCCACACTTTGTCCTGGTCACGAAGTTTTATTCCAAAGTAAGTGTAATAAGCTTCTTTATCTTTTAAAGAAAATCTTTTATGTTCTGTCTCTGTTATTTCACTACATATTTTTTTGGCAAATTTAGCAGAAAAGATCAGGAGTTTTCACACATCTAGACGCCATAATATGAGAGTTTAGAGTACAACAAAATTTTAATTTCTCTGTAAAGAAAAAAAACAAAAAACAATATACATCATTACTTCTTTAGTAAAATACCACTATTTTCAACAAATATCGCTGTGATAAAAAGAAGAAGAAGAAGGAGAGAGAGAGAGAGAGAGAGAGAGAGAGAGAGAGAGAGAGAGTCCACTGAAAGTAATTTACTAGCACACTAGTCAACTGAGTCACACTGAGAAAATGTTTGCTGCACTCCAGTACGGGTATGACTCATCACTGTGTTATGTTCCAGGTGTATTCCTGCTTATTATCACATAAAATAACTGTTGTTTTAAACATGGATTTTAATATTAGAAAATACTAAATGCAAACATATTATCACTGTAATGAAATATCCATATGTACATAATTACATAGAGAAATTATTTTAAAAAAATTATAATTGAAAACTATAAAAAAAAAAAGTATTGTGAAAAATGTCACGTGATGGAGGAAATAGTTTTCATTTCTGAACTCAGCACTCAAAAATATATAAACATCACATGAAATAAAACAATTGCTTCAATGTATACCTGTGTAATGAAAGCATGACCTCCATCATATTGGCCCTTAGCTCGTGACCTTCAGCAGGGTCGAAGGGGCTGAAAGTCCCTTTATGTGCAGGATTGGAGTCCCGTTTCGTCCTAAATTAAGCCGATAAACGTTTAGTACAGGTGAACAGTACAGCAGAGATCCTTACAAAAGAAATCTCAAAGAGTGTAATGAAAACATACCATGAAAAAGCGTCAGATAAGGGCTACTTATGTGACAACAATAGCAGGTTCTCACAAAGTGTACTGACGACGAGTGTTTGACTTAAGTCGCTAGGATAAAAGCCCCTTGAAACAAAAACACTTAACTCATCCAGCACAACAACCTAATCTATTCTGTACTATCGTATCTTACCCGATGCTGCCTTGAACTTAACCTACCCTACCGTAACCTAGCCTTGCCGAGCACAAACCAGCTTAACCAAAGCTAACCTCAGTTAACCTAACAAGGGCTTTATCTTAACAGCTTTTGTCTTGAGAGGCTTTTATCCAAACATGAGTGAGGATAGTATGAAGCCATGGTGTCTGGCATCTAGCACAGCCACCGTTTAATGTACTGTAATGTACTTCTAGAAGTAGTTGTTAAAGGATATACCAGCCTTAAGACTGAAGAAAATAGGAAACATATGACCTGCAGCAAGTCTAGTGCAAGAAGTAATTAATTCTAGTGCCACTTGTTTAAAATTTCTTGATCAGGTTTCGTATTTATTCACAACAGGGGAACCGTTCCTCTCAATCCTTCATGTATGCAACAGGTCAACTCTGGAACGTCTTCCTCTCTCTGTATTCCCTACTGCCTATGACCTCTAGGCTTTTAAACGCAGTGTGTCCAGACATCTCGAAATGAAATAATCTTGAATTTGGTTCTCCATTATCTTGCTTTTATTTTTTCTTTGACAGCACAATCTTGCGGGCTTCTAGCCTTTGGTTCCTGCTTTCTTGCATTTAAAAAAAAAAAAAAAAAAAAAAAAAAAAAAACGTGTGCGGGAAGAGAAGCATTATGTGTATCATGTAAACAAATTCCATAAATGCGTTCGCAAATGCAGCAGTGAACAGAAAGGTGAGATGATATAAAACAGTGTTTGGTGCGGAAGTTAAAAGAGGAGGTTGACAAGTTTTGGTAAGTGAACTGGGATTCGGTTCAAGGCGAACCTTATTGGTAGATTTGCCTGTGTATGTGGAGGGGTTGAAGGTGCAATGTAGTGTGTGTGTGTGTGTGTGTGTGATTTGACTGACTACTCAGAAATAAGATCTCTTGTGTGTGTATATTATTTATGAATTTGTGCCCACAAATATGTACACGCGTGCGCCTGTGTGTGTGTGTGTGTGTGTAAGGTTCATAGAGATCCAACCTGCTGCGATGTTCTGAGTCTGGGCTTACACAAAAATTTATTTTTGTAATGACTTTAATATTTGTGTAAAGACACAGGAGGAAAATTAATATAGTGCGCTGAGAAATATCTTCTATGCCAAGTCACTCTGCATTTGCTATTAGTGATAATAATAGAATGTCATTATATGCAGTAGGAATATTTACAGAGTTTTTTCACTATCGGATATTCCCATCTGGTTGGTGCAATCTCATAATGGGGAGGCTGCACATTGACTCTCGCTGAGGGCTTACTGGTTTGGCTGGTTGGTATGATTGTCTTTTCGTCTTTTTTACGTACCGGTATCTCAGTTTCTCTGGTTATCTTCCTCTGCTTCTCTGACTGCTTAGCTGTCTCCATCTCCTTTTTCTTTTTGTCAGTCTGTTTCTCTGTCATTTTATCTCCTTCAGATTACCTCTGGCTGTTAATCTTTCTGTGGCTCATTCTCTTTTTAAGTTATTTTATTATCAGTCTATTTCCAAATATTATATATCACTGTCATCATTCTCTCATTTCCAAGATCCGTGAAACGTTACAGAAAAAGAAAGGAAGTATTATTAGCATTATTTTTCGCATTCTTTTCTCCGGCGAGCAGCTGGACCATCCCTCACTCCCACACTAGTCCCTTCCTCCCATCACCCTGCCTCAGACATCCCCTCCCCCAGACATCCCTTCCGCCAGACACCCCCTTCCCTCTCTTCCTGCTTCAGACATCCCTTTCCCCAGATACCTCCTTCCCCCATCTTGCTTCAGACATCCTTCCCAAAAAATCCTCCTACCCCCTCTTCCTTCTTCAGACATTCGCTTCCCCTCCACTGCTTCCCACAATCACTTTTTCCCCTCCCGACACTTGCTGTTCTCCAATCCATCACCCGCCTCTCCCATTCCCCCTATACTTCATTCACACATTTCTTTTCTCCCCCACACACCAACACATCCTCTCCTCCCCTCTCCCTCCGCTCGACTGTCTCAACAGCGTCACACACTGCTCTCTCTCCCGTACTTTATGCACACGCTGTCTTCTCTACCCCTATTTATGCGTCATCAGACGCTCTACTCCTCTCTTTCTCTTCCCTGCTTCCCGTACCCCGTCGACTATTCATCTCAAACTCCTCACTAGCTCTCTTCCTTCTTTGCACCCAGTCATGTTTCGTAATCATTTCTCCTTCGCTTCACACACACCCTCCCAGTTCTCAACCTTCCACACAACCATCTTTCCCCCTCCTCTCTCCGCCTTTCCACACGTCTAACCTCTCCTCTACTTGCATTCCCTCCCCTTCTTCTTCATTTCCTGCTTCTTACCTTCAGCTCCCATCTAACTATAACTACCCGCCTGAGCCAAATTTTTTCTGGGAGACAACTGCTTCACCACTTTTTTTAGTGTCACGTTGGCACCTCGTTAATCAACCTCAAAAAATATCAGTGGCGATGATGAGTGATTAGTGGAAGAAAGTTAACAGACTTCTCACAACATTCATTTCCTCCAGTAGGCTACATGCTTTTTTTTCAGTAAAAACAAAAAAATAATAAAATTAGGAGCCAAACCAGTGCGTTAATATTGAATTTATCCTTTTGAATAGCAAACAGCAGCTATTCAGTTAACACAAGAAAACTAAATTCCGGCTAATACTAATTTACTGTGTTTTCCGCGAGATGGTCTGGCGGCTTTTTTTTTTTTTTTTTTTTTTTTGGATAATGAATGGAGGAAAGAAAAAAAAATACGTCCCTGTGCCTAAAGGCATCCTCCATTCATAAAACACTTATAACAATTGGATTTAAAATCGAGAGGATTAAATGTATGTGGGAAGCAACTCCCAGAAGTGAATTGCAGAGAGTAGTAATTTTGGGGATAAATGAATTTTGATAAGCAGAGGTTCTGCATTGTGGGGGAGAGAATGTGAGTTCATGGGCGTTCCCAGCTGCCCGAGTATTTCGGGAGAAAATGTGAGGGGGAGGCACAATTGAAGCCAGTTCGTTAGAGCACTTACGGTAAAAATATCGATAAAATAGTGCTAAAGAAGCAACGTGTCTACGTACTGATAACGCAGGAAGGTCCTGCGTTATGGCAGGATTATTGATTAATCAAATGGCTTTATTTTGAATTTTGTCCAACTGCCTCAATGCAACCGCTCCACATCCACTCCACAGTGGTGAACAGTATTCGATCTGAGAACGCACATGACTTTTGTATATTGTGGCCATCTGCTCGTCAGTGAAGAACTCATGAACTCTGTAAATAAGTCCCAGTTTTTTAGAAGCATTTTTAGCAAGGGATTTAACATAAGCTGTCCAGCTTAGGTTGGAGTTTAGAGTAACACCTAGGATATCAATTGTAGTGGATATGGGAATACTGACATCATTTAAAATTATGTGAGAGTCTGAAGGATTCTTTCTATCTGAGAAATTAATGTATTTAGTTTTCTGAGCATTAAATGAGACCAGATTTTTTTGTCCCCGTTGATTAATTTTAGAAAGGTCCTGGTTCAGAGAAATTGCTGTGTTTATTTGGGAATTTAATATATCAAATTATGTAAAGGAGGTACTAAATGTGAAAGAACTATGAAGGGTCGAGTCATCAGCATAAGAGTGTATTGTGTTGTGTGTGACAGATAGGAGGTCATTTATATGAATGAGAAAGGGGGTTGGCGCCAAAACTGATTCCTGAGGTACGCCAGCATTTATGGAATGAAACTGAGAATAAATTCCATCTACCATGACCCGTATTTTTCTTCCATGAAGGTAAGAAGAAATTGAAGGAACCAGTGATGCAAGGCCATAGTGTGACATCTTAGACAATAAGGCCTGGTGCCATACTCTGTCAAATGCTTTTGAAATGTCAAGTGCTACTGTGTGTGTTTCACCATGTTGGTCTATTATTTTGTTAATCTGATGGGTAAGAAGGCAAAGAATATCTACATTTGAACATTCCTGTCTAAATCCATACTGCCGATCATTGATCAATTTATTGAATTCTAGATGCTTGACTATGTGTTTGTTAATTAGTGTCTCAAAAACTTTACCGAGAACGGAAGTTATTGCAATTGGTCTATAGTTTGATGGATCAGAAGTTGTCCCCTTTTTAGGAACAGGATGGATATTTGGTTCTTTCCAAGGGGCTGGAAAAATTGAGGTACGGTACGGATGCATAAGCAGAAAATTTTTGCTAATACAGGAGCCAAAACTGAGGAGCAATTTTTAAGTACTATTGAAGGAATTTCATCTGGACCAGTGGCTTTGTCTGCTAATAGATTCTGTAATACGGCTTGTACGTATCTGATCTGAGTCATGAAAGGAGGTATTTGAAGGGAATCAAAATCAAGTACAGGAATATTATGATATTCTGAATTTAGGGTTGATTTTGTTGAAAAAATGTCAACAAGAAGGTTGACTTTACCACGTGGGTCACTTACTACATTTCCATTAGGGGACTGTAACGGTGGAATGGAAGAGGTGGTAGTGAAGTTAGTTTTGAATGAATTAAGAGTTGACCAGAATATTTTGTTATCATTTGGACTGTTTAGTAGTTTGTTAGCTTGTCTATGTAGAAAGTTTGATTTAGAAAGATTGATAATAGTTTTGGCATGGTTTCTGATATTTTTATGATAGTTAAAGGCTTCTTTGGATTTGGTCCTTGTATAAGTGTTATAGGCTATTGTTTTATGTTCTGTTACTCTAGCACAATTGTGGTCAAACCATTTAGGAGAATTACATCTTTTTCTGTAACTGTGATGGGGAATGAATGTTTCCATGCCGACTTTAATGAAATCCTGTAGGTGGCCCAATGTGGACTTTGCATCATGGGAGAAAAAGGAGGTCCAATGAACATTCATGAGAAAATTTTGGAGACCCTCCCAGTGCCCTGTCGTAGTGCCATTTAGTCATCACGACAGGTTCAGAGCAGGAGGGTGTGGTAGGTGTGAAACTGGTGGCTTGAATCAGACAGTGATCCGAGGATCCGAGGGGGGACTTAACTTCGACATTATAATTATCTGAATTGGTTGTTAGAAACAAGTCCAATAGGTGGGGATTTTGATCGGAGTTGTCTGGAACACGGGTGGATTGACTGACTAACTGGGGGAGATTAAATGAGTCTGCAAATAGCTCACATTCAAGACCGGAGTCATCAGTTCTGGCTGAATAAGTGAGCCATTCAACATTATGAACATTAAAATCACCCAGAATAGTAATTTCTGATGCAGTATTAATGTTGAGGACACTTAGTTGTGAAGACAGAGAGTCAAATAAACTCGGCTCTGAAGGGGCATTAGGGGAACGATAAACACAACGGAAATACTTAATTTTACCAAAAGAATTTAATTTGTATATGGAATAGTCGAAATAAGGACAATTAAATTTAGTAATCTCCTCCAGGGCAATTTCTGATTTAGCAAGGCAACATATATTTCCTTTGGGTCTGAAATTTTGAATCAAGATATAACCAGGAAAATTAAATCTAGCTAAATCAGAGGTGGAGCTTACTTGTGTCACTGTCAGAAATAGCAGATCAGGGGATTCAAACTGGAGGAAATTTTGAACAGAGTTGATGTTGGACTGAAGTCCCCTAATATTGCAAAAGAAAATTTTACTGCACTGACGAGCAGATTTAGGGCGCCACAACACTGGAGGTGGCACAGTCACTTGATGATGACCGGGAGGGCCCTGTGCAGACAACCCAGCCTCGCCGGTGGTGGTCATCCGAGAACACACCGCACTGATTCCCAGTATAGTAGCAGCCATGGTTCTTTTTATGGGGGGGAGAACAGGGATGTGTTGTGGAATGGGTATGATATGTAAATACAAGATTGGTGTTTTTTTGGAGAGAGGATAGCTGCTTTAAGGTAATGTAATATGATGTGGATGTGTGTGTTGTGTAAAGAGGGCAGCCTGATGCCCTCCGGTGTGTGAGACAGAAAGATGTGTAACCAGCTACCAAGGCCTAGGAGAGAAATTGGAATCCAGGCTATTCGTTGAGTCTCCCGTAACCTTGGCGGTAGTTCTTCCCTGGGAGGGGCTGCCTACCCCTACTACACATTTTAACTGTGAAATCTAAATATTCATGGACCTCCCTGTTATTTTTATGCGATGAAGCATACATTATAGCAAACTTGTGTACCAATTTTCAATGTGATTGGATAATAAATATTGACTCTAGATATTTTTTTCATCTTGCACGCTCAGTAAATTTTGACCTTTAACCTTCTACTTATAAGAGGGTCCATGTTTACACAAATTTTGGGTTAGAAGGAAAAATCTATTTCGAAGGTTTTGTAGGTCAGAAATCAGTAATATGTGAAAACTCTTTCTGTAACAATTCTTTAGAAATTATATACAAACTTTTCTCTTTTTTTTCTCATCCCTGCCTCCTAGAAACAACAGTACAACACATAGGGATGTATCCAACCTACAAAAGAAGCTCCAGTCTTTTGTCTTTCAATAAAAATAATAAAATATACCTACAACTTTACTTTAAAGTTGCTAAATTGTACTTTTGAGATATCAAAGCGTTAGCGTTCGCTGTGTTTGTAGAGCTACTGTATGACGTAAGTCTGATATATACCATTTCCTTTCACATATTAGATAAATACATGTGTTTTGTTTGTAGAGCTACTGTATGACGTAAGTTGGATGTATACCATTTCTTTTCACATATTAAATACATGTGTTTTGTGTTCATATGGCTCCTTGTCCCTTCCATTAACTGGATATTAGTCACACGAAGGTGTGGGTATATTGAGGCGCCACATCGCTCATTGTCACAAGGTGTTGAGTGTCCTCCTGCAATGGCTGTTGAACAAAGCTTTTTCAATCTCCTCTTAGCTTTGGCAACTTCCGAAGATCTCTTTGGCTTGGCTCTGAGGCCAAACTTCTTCTCGGACTTGGGCATGACGAAACACGTGGGATATGGCAGCAACAAAATGTGTGCCGTCACACCTTGGCTGTTTTGTATCTGATCCATCAATATATATACAGTACAAGTGGATACTGCGTCGCCCTCTGGAGTTAAGGCCAGCGGCTGCTATCTTGGTGGTCCCAAGACAGTCGTCGACACACGTATTTACTCTTTCAACAGTGTACGGTTTGTGTGTTTCTTGCTTGAAGCTGAGGCTACGCATGCTAGTTTGGAGGTAAAACAACCAGTACAGCTAATATCCAACACCATGCCATCGTGTGCAGTAATCAAGTGCACCAACAGGCGGTTTAAGGACTGTGATCAGACATTTCATCAGTGAGTATGCCTAGAACTGATTTTTATCTACTACCTACCTATCTCACTATATTCTTCCACAGTTTATATCTTAAGGCACCAAGGCATGCGTAAGACACACACAATGTCCTGGTTGAGGTCTTTTGGAAAAACTGGATTAATGAGATGTCGAGTACAATGTTCAGTTTAGACACTTCATCAGATCCTGTTTCAGAAATCTGCCACTAGGTTCACTTCCGTCGCCCAGCTCTGATGCAGGGTAGGCATTGAAAAAGTAGCCAGAGCTTAATTTCTTTATAGTTTTGACACAACGTAAAACACCCCAAAACATATTTTACTCATCAAATTATTCAGATGGCATGATATGCTACAAAGAAATTACAATATGGGAGCCTTTTGATTATATATAATGTATTATAAGTGTCATTTTGTAAACTCAGCTTTCGTCAGTTTACTCATCTTTGTAAACATAAACATAGAAACAAAACCTAGGCAATTTTACTAGAACCATCAATACAGCAAGATAAAACCTAGGCAATTTTACTAGAACCATCCATACAGCAAGATAACAGTGATTAAAGTATTTGTCATTCGTTAGTATCCACAAAAGATAGGCCTATGAAGCCGCAGAATTAGCAGCACCTCTCGATATTCTGCCCTGGCGGACGTATGACTTTTCATAACAATACGGACCTGTTGGACGTCTTGATCATCTTAGTAGCCTAACATAAAGAATTCTTTTAAATGTTTCCCTGGCTTTAGTACCTTTACACTTCAACTCCTTGTACTCTGCTATGGTTATAGTGTCGTACCGCACTGCCGTTTGTTCGGATTTATATGGCTGATGCACCAACCAAGCATTTGTTAAGTACATTATTTTCAGTGGAACAGCTTACTTCTTTAAAGCATGCTAAAACACACATATCAGAAGTCCTAAAGGTAATCTCCCTTTACTAACTGCACACGATTTATTCAAATATATGTAAATAGACAGCACACTATTTTAGTCCCCATGCTAAGATTCTCTGGGAGCCTTGTTATTCTTTCTTTTCGCGTATATATATGCATTTGATAGAATAGGAAAAAAGATTCCTGTAAATAACAATATTATTATTATGTACTTAATATTGGGTACAGTTTCACAGGTCTTTAAAACCCCGAAAAAATATTTAATCAAAGCTGGGCGACACTATACCACCTGGTGCAAGGCCTCTGAAACAGGGTTTGGTGAAGCCTCTATGTATGTGTTCATAGAGAGCAATTCTGCTGACAACACTCTAATGTGCTAGAAAATTACTGTGATGCAGCATACCTGGCACTGAATTTTTTATCCATGCTTCTCTATTCTCTCTGTCAGCGTATTTGTTGGTTACATATTCGAATAGAAGGCCAAACGGCAAGAACAAAGTATGACTCTTCTGACTGTCAGTGGCCACTCACACCAAAAATGTAATGTCATTAAAATTGTTGCACACTACAATTGTGGTGCTTGTTTATTCTCACTTAAACACTGTTGTTTGATGATTAAACAGGCAGAGTTTGATTAGGCAATATTTGACAATATTCATGTACAGTGGCCCATATACATTTTAGTTGAAAAATAGTGTAAAGCTGGAAGTGCCACCAGCGTCCGTGGTAGGCTACATATTTACTGACTAAATTTTTTGGTGCAAGTGCCCAGTGTGGGAGACTGCCATTTAATTGTCCTGATGGCTCAGTAAGCCATGACATACATGAAGGATTTCATGGAAATTGAGGGTACTTTCTACCCATGTAGGGTGCCTTGCCACAGTCACTGCACATTATGTCAGTGCTTGCTACCACCGTGTTGGACGATGTTGGACGGCACAACTGTTTGAGCAGTTGCATGGGCACATGCTTGACTGTCCAGCAGATCATAACCATTTATTTGCGGTGATCAAATGTATCACATCTTCTTATATCAAATTTAGGATGCAACATTTGGCCAAGAACTTCCTGGAGAAGCTGAATGGAGCATTACCTAGGAAACAACTGACCAAGTTGATCCTTTTAAGGCATGAGTGCTTGTGTATGCTATTTTGATATATGTTGGATTATGACTATTGTATTACGCTATATGCGATCTCTTGCAACTCCACCAATATAGAAGTTTGTCAGCAACACCTACTAGCTCACAATATGCTCGGATATTTGGCTTCTGCTCTTCAATAAATTGTGATTGTCTGCGTGCAATTTCAGTTTTAAAAATGGCCGTACGCTTAAATAATACTTGACAGCACTAGAAAGGCCGGTGTAGACGCATCCAGCTAATCGGGAGTTTACCGACGGGACACTGATAGTGTTCAGATTGGCGTCATTCAAATTATGATACCATAAAGGGCAGCAATGGTATAGTAAGTGTTTGTTTGTTTTTTTCATTACAAATGAAAAACTCCAAAATTAATATCTTAGGTGCCTCAGTTCTGATGAAGTTCTCCGATTTTCGGGTCGCGTTACGTGTGTATGCACGCAGGCGCTTGGGATTGATGGGACCAGGAAGGTGGCAGCCACTGCTGCGCCCAGGCTTCAGCAGCCCGCGTGTAGTCGTACGTGGCATGTCACATCCAGTGTATATGTATCAGTGGTCTGAGCCCGCATAAGCACTCTTCCACGAACGAACAAACCACAACCACTAAAAGATGCAGTTTGCTCCAGAAATCAATACTGTCTCAATGATTTTGAAAAAATATATAACGCACACAAAATATGACTCAGGTGGCATGCATGCTTCAGCACCAGGAAAGTATAGCTCTAAATAACGGCAGAATAAGGCAATATATTATCTAAGACATGTCTCTTTAGCTACACTGTCTTTGGTAGTGTTCTAAGAAAACAAAAATTGATATTTTGACATACATCCCCCGCTTACTGGCCCCATTAACTTACGAGTAACCTGTCTGAAATAAGTGACAAATAACTGGACAAACAATGTGTACTATAATTTTGGGATATGCAGTACCTGTTTCAGTTAAACCAATAAGAAAATAACCGTAAACTCCAATATTGGGTTTACAGAATATCATCGTCATCAAATCATCATCAATTTCATTATGATTGGCTTCACCGGGGTCATTGTGACTGCCAATGTGTTCGCCACATGTCACTCGACGGTGGCTATACCATGTCTGGGGCATCTTTCACTGTATGAACAGGATTGACAGGTATTTGTTCTTCTTAACTCCCTTATTCTTTCCTTCCTCGCATCCTCCTTCCTTTCATCCTCCGCCCTCCTTGCTTCCTTTCTCGTTCTCTTCTTCCACTTTCCCTCGGTTTTTCCTTTATACTATCCTAAATCCATCCTTCCTTGATCGTTTCTTCCCTTCTTCCTCGCTCCCTCTCTCCTTCTTTGATCAGTATCTCCTTCATATATTGGTGGCTTCCTCCTTCCTTCCTTCCTCGGTGCCCCCTTTCTTCCATCCTAGGCCCATCCTTCTTTCCTTCTTTGGTTCCTCCTTCGAGCCTAAGCAACAATTTCGGTCATTCTTTCCTCACCCCCTCCTTAACTTACATCGTTAACTATTACATCTTTCCTCCGTCCATCCTCTCTAGTCTCCTTCTTCATTCCTCCCCTCCCTTCCTAGTCTCCTTCCTCATTCCTTGATTCCTAATCTCCATCTTCTTTCCCCCCAGCCTTATTCCTTCCCTCCTTTTATCCTTCCTAGTTTTCTCCTTCAGCAGTTCCGTAATTTCCTTATTCTTTCCTTCCAGTATTTTCAGTTCCCTTTTCATTCCCTCATTCCACATTACTTTCCTTCTTCCCTCCTCGTCACTCCAACACTTGGCTCCTTCTTTCTAATTTCTTCCTCCTTCACACCTTCCTTGCTTGATTCCATTCCTGTCAGTTCCATTTTCTTCGGTTTCTCACTACATGGCTTCTCCTTCCCTCACTTTATCTACCTTGCATAATGATTACAACCGCACTTCGGGAGCGATAGCGGGTTTTATTTTTTCATCATTATGTCTGTCTGTCTGTCTTCTTTGTGTGCGCGTGCTTACAAATAACTTACAAGTTTAAGGCAGCTTTAACCAAACTTGGTGAAAGGGTTGAGGGTCGGACAATGATTGACTTGTTCTTTTTTAAAATGTTAGGTCGGTTCAGGGTTAAAGGGCTATGTTAAAGTTAACCTAGATCATCAACTTAAACAATTTTTGTCCACTTTAAATCAGCCTTTGGTAGAGAGATGATGGTAATCAAAGAATGAAGTTTCTCAGGTTTCAGAACAATCAGTAAAAGTTCAAATCACAGAGCAAGGCCAAAGTCCGGCTTGTGGTTGCCCCCCCCCCAAAAAAAAAAAAAAAAAAATCAAATAGTTTCGAATCTATTTCAGCCAAACTTGGGTGAAGGGGTGAAGGTTAGCCTAGAATTAAACCTATTATTCGGACTTAAAAAGTCAAAGGTCGAAGTCAGTTGGCAAGATCAGTTCATTTTTTTTTTTTACTCTGTGTGTGTGTGTGTGTGTGTGTGTGTGTGTGTGTGTACTATAGTTTTAGCAGCTTTGATCCGTTCAGGATCGGCCATGATGGATCCGAGCTGTGGGTGCGGCAAGAGTGAAGTGGTTTGCCTTTAAAACAACCTATAAGAGGTTAGCTAATTCACATTGTATTCACGTCCTTCCGAATTTCCTTGTAACTTGCTATCCATGTACAAAACTATCGTTACAGGGGGGTCCGATGTGTTTCATACTGAACAACCTGGCTGTCTCGCTAGGGTTGGTAAGCCTGACAGTGGGTGAGTTGCCAAATAGGACGAGGTAGAAATATGCATGGGAGAAGCAATGGATATAGCTTAAAATAAATATGCAACAAACACACGCAGGGATACCAATGGAGGAGGCTGTTATCAAAAACCTTCATTCGTGTGTCATTTTATATCGCGCAGAAGGTGTAACGATAGTTTTTTTGTTGTGTGTACCTATGATTCGTGACATTTGCTTTCTCCTCGCTGTGTGTGTGTGTGTGTGTGTGTGTGTGTGTGTGTGTGTGTGTTTAATCTTGGATTCTCGTGCAATTCTTTCCCTCCTCGAATTATTCTGCATCACAAAATTCTCCTTCCATATTATCTTATTTTTCTTCTATTTCTCCTCCCCCGATTTCTCCTCGGAAGGTTATTCCGTTTTTAAAATTTTAGTCTCGATGTTTCTTGTCGTTTCCCCTTCCCTTTTTCACCTTACTAGATTCCTCCTTCTTTCCTTACCATGGCCTCTTCTTCTTCTTCTTCTTCTTCTTCTTCTCTTACTTTCACATAACAGATGCTTTAATTTTAATAACAAGCGGCCCCTGATAATAGGCCAGTGGCTTTCTTGGGTCAGTGTGTATTTTGTCATATTCGTTTTTACGTCTTGCTCGTTTCCCCTCTGCTTGTTTCTCAGTCTCCTCCTTATTGTTTACTTTCTCCGTTTCTTGCACTTTTTCGGTTACTACCTTTGCTTGTGATTGTGTTAGGTTGGGGGGGTTCCCATCATTCGCTCTCTTAATGTACAGTTGGCCGCACTCCCGCGAGGGCCACCTTAGTGTTGTCAACGCTGGCCGAGATAGTAACCGCGAATCATTAGTAGTGAGCTCTGATCGAAGCATTCACAGGACTGAGGGAGGGAGCGGGTTTGAGGTGGGTAGGTGGGTGCCTGTACACGAGAGGCGAGATATGACGATTGTTGAGGCGACAGAAAAGTGTAATATTTATTAAAAGAATTTTTTTTTTTTCGGTGTTACTTTTGCCATCATGAAAAGTAAAAAGATCAACTTTAAATATTATACTGCAAAACAAAGACAACCGATCAAGATTCATAATTGTAGACTTTAATCGTATTTTATTTTATTGTCGTTTCCAAGCAATGGACGTTGTAAAATACAGACAAAAACTGCCTGAAAATAATGAATCAGAATGCTGTTTATTAATCACATGTAACAAATGTAAGTAACTTCATCCGGAATGTGGCAGCTGCTGACACCACTGTCACATATCAACATCGCCCATATCGAGCGTTACCTAACAAGCAGTTTAAAATCGCATCGTTGCGTCATCGCATCGTGGAGTTATCAGGGCTCCCATTCACCTTCACATGATAGCAGATTAAATATATATATATATATATATATATATATATATATATATATATATATATATATAGAGAGAGAGAGAGAGAGAGAGAGAGAGAGAGAGAGAGAGAGACAGACAGACAGATAGATAGATAGATATATTTAGAGAGAGAGAGAGAGAGAGAGAGAGAGAGAGAGAGAGAGAGAGAGAGAGCGAGCGAGCGAGCGAGAACAAGAGAGAGAGAGAGAGCGAGAGAGAGAGCGAGAGAGAGAGAGAGAGAGAGAGAGAGAGAGAGAGAGAGAGATCATAAATTGTTTAAAGCCTCATTGGTCAAGACGCCCATAATTTCATTTTTACAAACAACCATCTGTTGCCATCGTGTCCGTGCCTCTTTGCCTATCTCGTACTATGTAAATTTTTACATAGCAAAATCTGACTATAGCATTTAGCGTTTAGTATCATTAATCAGAATGTAGAAAAAATAGTAAGGTAAAAGAGTGATACAGCATCCCTAAATGCGGTGTTTGTTAGTGAGTAGTTCGGCCACTGAGAGCCAATCACATTTATTCGGCAAGAATAGACAGCCAATCCCCGAGCACCGGATTCACATTTGCTATATTCAATAGCATTATGCTTTATGGTTTCCAAGCATTAACTGTGCCACTTTTCACAGCGGTAATAACTTGACAATAAAGGTATTAAAATATATATATTTTGTTACCAGGTATTGTAGATTTATATTATATATAGCTTCCAGCCTTTCACTCATCTGTTTCAGACGTCATCCCTCACCTCTCGTGCATAGGTATCCCCCCACTCTCCTCAAACCCCCTTCCTCCCCCCCAAACTCTCTCTGTACGACTCTCTCTTACTGGCTGTGGATGCTTCGAACGCATCTCTCTACTAGTGTTTCAGAGTAAATATCTTGGCCAGCGTTGACAACGCTGTGGCCCTCGCGGGAGTGCGGCCAGCTGTACCTGTAGTGCTGCCTGTTTCTTCCTTCATGTCTGTCATTCTTTTTCTATGCCTTCCTCTCTTCCTCTTTCTTCCATCCTTCCTGTCACTATTATTCTTCTTTCCATTTCGGGTGGCTCTGCGCTAAGTGACAAGCCAGGAGGTTTCCGTAACTCAGGACACCATTTACAATGCTGGGTGGTAACCATATGGCCAAATATTGAAATGACATGGAGCCTACTATGATGCTCCAGTAAACAGGATGGAGAAGCAACTGTGGTGTCCGGCCAGAAATCAAACCACATTATTTCCAGCGCCTCGCACAGAGGGACCATCGGTTCGCTGCACGGGACGTCTCTGCAGAGGCACTTGCTTCCCTGCGGTTGATGGGCTTGCTTAATCAGACAGATTGCGGTAACAACAACAGCAACTCGCTCGTAAACTTCTTCGATTTTTCTTTCTTCTACTCCTTTAGTATTTCCTCGACTTTTTCGCCTTCCTCATTCTCCTACTATTTAGGCTTCTCGTCTTCATTCTTCTTCTTTTCTTTCTCCAACACTCATAGGATGCGGCAAGGCAAGGCATACCAATGGGATAGAGGGAGGGGTTTGAGTGTGTGTGTGTGTGTGTGTGTTGGAGACTGGGGGGACAAGTATGGCCTGGTGCTAATACCCAGTTGCATCAAGGATAATAGCCCGTCCCCTTCTCTGTCCCTCACGCAGCCCGGATGAGCCATGGCCTAAGATCCACCGTCACGCGTTCAAGCATCTAATCAACTTGATGCTCCCAAAGGAAGGGTTCATTCGCTTGCTTCAGTCTTGCTTGCTCCTCCATGACTTCCCTCACGAAACTGTTATCCCATCTGGAGCGTAGTCCTAAATTTTTGCCAGTCGCTTGGGAAGATGATCCCTGTTTGTTTTCTCCGCGTATTGCTGCTTAAGGGTTATGTCCTACTTTCATTCAATACGTTGTTTATTTTTTCCATTCATGTCCTGCTCGGGCACGTGTATTATTAGTCTCTCTCTCTCTCTCTCTCTCTCTCTCTCTCTCTCTCTCTCTCTCTCTCTATCATCTTCATCATCCGGACCTCCTTTTCCACCCTAGGGCAGGGTGAGGAGTATCAACGTCTGGACGCCCGTTTGTCCAGTTTAATGGACCACACTTCCATTCACTCATCATTCAAGCCCCCGGCATCCTGTCTCTATCTGATACTCCAAGAACTTTCACCACATTCTCTACCTTCACATAAACGTATCCGATTGAGTCAATCTCAACGCTGGCATGTTGAAAAAGGGTGCCAGGTCCCTGATCATGCACTTCTCACAACATTCATCCAGCCAGCTCGATCTCTTGTCAGTTTAGCCTCACTGACTCCCATACCTCTCATCCTCACACTCGTCCACCATATCCCTCCACCTTCTCCTTGGCCTACCTCGCCTCCTCCCTTCATCAAATTCGATGTGTGTGTGTGTGTGTGTGTGTGTGTGTGTGTGTGTGTGTGTGTGTGTGTGTGTGTGTGTGTGTGTGTGTGTGTGTGTGTGTGTTCTTACCTAATTGTTCTTACCTAATTGTATCTTTACAGGAATGAGTCAAGCTCGTAGTGTCCCGTGTCGTAAACCATATTTATCGTACATATCCTTAAATTTGTGAATTGTTTTGGCACACACTATTTCATTCGGTAGTGCATTCCATTGATCAATTGCTCTGTTTGGGAAACTGAATTTCCTTACGTCTTTATCACCTCTCTTCTTATGCAGTTTTTTGCAGTGTCCTCTTGCTGATGCTTCTCCATATGTTAAGTAATCATTTATGTCTATTCTCTCCTTCCCTGATATGCACTTATATAGCATTATCATGTCACCTCTTTTCCTTCTCTCCTGTAGTGTTGGTAGATTCAGTTTAGTCTTTCTTCGTAGCTTAGGTCCCTTAAGCTAGGTATCCATCTTGTAGTGGCCCTTTGAACTTTTTCAATCTTGTCTATGTGCTTTTTGAGATGAGGACTCCAGACTACTGATACATATTCCAGGGTTGGTCTAATGAATGATGTTATTATCCTTCTTAGCATGTCTTCATTTATGTATGTGTGTGTGTGCGTGCGTGCGTGTGTGTGTGTGTGTGTGTGTGTGTGTGTGTGTGTGTGTGTGTGTGTGTGTGTGTGTGTGTGTGTGTGTGCAAAATTTTATTGCTCCTTAGAGGATTGTAAGTTTTACTTCACTTAACCCAGATTTACTTTTCAAAATATATTTTTTCTTCTCATATAATTTTCAGTTATGTATCCCTATCTTTTCAGGACTGCATGATCGCCCAGGACGCAGTCCGGCGAGGTATTGTTTTTGGTCGAGTTTGTTTGTTTGTTTGTTAGCAACATTACGAAAATAACAGCAGAGTGAAAGTACTTGAAACTTTCAGGATATGTGGGCACTGGTCCCGAAAGTGATTAAAATTTGTAGGTATGTGAGTGAACCTGAAAGATTAAAATCAAAGTCATGAATTTTCAGAGGCTTATAACACGAAACCGTTTGAAGATAGAGATATTTACTATAATCTGCATACAGAAAATCCCACATGGGCTTTCACTTGGCATCAAGACCTTTGACCTTGATTGCCCTTGAAAGCTCAAACTCAAGGTTACAGATATTTAGGGGCCTTTTATTCCAAACAAGTTCAAGATATATTAACTCTCATCAAAATACAGAAAGTCTCATTTGGGCTTTCATTTGGCACCATGAACTTTGACCTTGAGTGACCTTGAAAGGTCAAACACAAGATCATGGATTTTCAGAGGGCTATAACTTGAAAACGATCATGCCATTACCTTAGCCTTTAATTATTAACTGACTAAATTGCAACACCGAGTCAGTATTTAACAGCAATACAAAAACTGCCTTTGGCCGAGGTTTGTTGTGCCTGGCACCACCTGTTAAATTTTTTTTCAGTTTCTAGGTATGTTTTCAAAAGTTGCCATTTTCTTTTTAGTCTTACAGAAACAGTATTTATCTAATATGACTTTACAGAAATAATATTTTCCTTACTTAGGCAGACTTATATAAGTCTTGAAACTTTAACCTGTCACGTCCCGAGTTATTTCGCAACTCCGACACCCCCCAATCCTGAGCTATTTTGGAAAAAAAATTTTGGCTAAAACCTCCGCTTTTGGCGAGAAACATCGAAAATTCATAGAGAAATCACTCACCTGAGGTTTAAAATACTCGATACAGGTAGAAGTACCTCCTTACATTACTGGGTTTTTTATCAGGCTGGCTCCAAAGAAAACGAGTTCTATGGGAGGGTAACTATTCCACACCACTCATAAACGGTATTTATTTATTTATTTGGTACGAATTTATATGTAGTTCGAGAGTATATTGATTTTCAAACAGTAATATATGCATTATAAGCATTGTTTCACTCACTAACTCATCAACATACCTGACCTTTTTTTGGCAACATTACCTGATCGTCATTTCTGACTGTTTCTTCCTCTAATGCTACGTAAACTTTGTCCTCCACATTGTCATTGATTGGGGAATCACTCTGGCCCTGAATGTCTTTATTGGCGAGGTCACTGGTAACAGGTGAATTGCCGAGACAATGGCATGCGGGGGGGGGGAGGTTATGCGGTGTAAGGCACTGTCCCTGCCTGGCATCTTGCAGAGGAATAGAGGAAGGTGTCCCATGTACATTTATGAAAAATCACGCGCGAAAATTTAAAATTGTGCAAATTATGAACGTTGCAATTGCACAACGTACCAGTATGTCGACGGGACTAGCTGTGACAAAATGTTGCAACGTACCCGTACGTTGATGGAATGCCTCGGGTTAATATTCAGCTTTACCTTCCAAGTAGCCTTACTAATTATACACTAAATGAAGGGTTTATCCTTTATTTTCCCCTCAGAGGCCCTTCTTATACTTCAACTAATTTCCATCCCTTTCATGTAGCCTACATACTTACCGTGCAACATGTTAACCCGGGGATGCATGGAAATTTCACTATTCATTTGTGCATGACTGGGGTCAAAGTGACCCCAGTGGTGTTTTACTAATATCAGGCTGATTTACAGTCACTGATTTGCTCAGGTTTTGTCTTCAATATAACCAGAAATTGTGTGCAGTTTAGAATCATCGTATTAGAAATTTATCATCATCATCATCCAAACCTCCTTTCCAACTCTAGGGCAGGGTGAGGAGTAGCAACGTCCAGACATCCAAAATTTGCCCAGTCCAATGGGCCACACTTCCATTCACTAATTATTCAAGCCCCCTGAATCATGGCTCTATCTGATACACAAAAAACATTCACCACGTACTGTAGCCCCACATAAACGTATCCAATAGATTCAGTCCGGACGCTGTCACGCTAAAATGGGGTGCCAAATCCTTGATCATGCGCTTCTCCTTACAATAATCATCCAGCCAGCTCGATTTCTTGTCAGTTCCGTAGCCTCACCGACTTCCAAACCTCTCTTCCTCACACACTTATCCATCATATCCCTCCACCTTCTTCTTGCCCTACCTTGCCTCCTCCCTCCTTCAAAATTTTCTCAGATATACCTTTTTCACCACTCTATTGTTATCCATTCTCTCTACATGACCATACCATCTCAGTACACACTCTTCGATTCTGGTGTCCACAGACTTCCTCATTCCACATCTTTTCACAATACACATTATTTCGTATCTTATCCACCCTCTGTATTCCACATACATTCCTCAGCAGTCCCACCCCCACTGCTCTCACTCTTAACTCTTCATTTTCATACCACACCATACATATCCATATGTTGAAGCTGGCTCTAACACTCCTTCATGTAAGCCTCGTGCAGCTGCAACACTCAAGCCTCTGTTTCATATCAAGGCTTTCATTGTACCAGCTACTTTCCTTCCTTGTATCACTCCACTTTCCACTTCTTTTGCACATTTTCCTCTCTTTTCTATCATTGTACCCAGGTATTTGAATCCTCTCACCAATTCCAGTCTCTCTCCATTCACTGTAACATCACACTGGGAGTCACCTTCTCTCTCAATAACCATCACTTTACTCTTTTCTACATTTACTCTCTAGGCACAATGCTCAGAGACATCAGCAACACTCTGCATTAGTCTACCATATATATATATATATGATTCGTGAACCATTCACTTAGATGGCCATTTACCTTTACACATGCTTCACTACCCTCATGAAAACTCTAGACGGCACCTAGCAGCTTACCATCTACACCGTACATGCGCAAATGCTTCCACAATCCTTCACTGTCTACTTCGTTGTATGCTTTTTCCAGATCTATGAATGTCATAAATACCTTAATGAATGCCATAAATACCTTATAGTCCTTCTCACAAGATCTCCACTATCTGTCTCACTGCAAATATTATTTGATCCACACATCCTCTGCCACTCCTACAGCAACCTCGTTCATCACACACCAGGACTTCTGACCTCTCTTTTTTTCCTCTATAATAATTCTTCCAAATGCCTTTCCTACCACACTCAATAAACTTATGCCACGATAATTCTTGCACTCACGTCGTTCACCTGTTTTGTACAGGGGTACAATCACAGACTTTTCCCACTCTGCTTGCACAGTTTCACTCATCCATGCCTTCTTACATATTTCCAACAAGCACTTCATTTTGCTCTATCCACTACACTTAATCGTCTCTGCATACACCTCATCAACCCCAGCTGCTTTCCCATTTTTCAGCCGTTTCACAGCGTTCTTCACCTGGGCGAGTGTCACGTTTCCTATACCTGCATTCCTTCTCTGCACACCTCTATAACCAATCATGTCTACAGCTGCACTGGTCTCTCTATTTCCATTCATCTGACTTTCTAAATATTCTTTCCATCTGGTCCATACTTCATCCCCATGGGTTAATAATCTACCACTTACATCCTTCACACTTTCACATTTCTTTCTGCTGTCACTTCTGCACTTCCGCACCTCTTTCCAGAATAACTTCACATTTTCATAGTAATTTGCATTCGCATTTTTTCCTGGATCATCATTTACCTCCTTCTTCTTCCTCTTCACTAGTCTTTTTACGTGTTTCTTCCTCTCAAGATATTCAGTTCTTCTTTCAATTGAACCCCTGTCCTGTAACCACTCTAGCCACTTCTTCCTCTTTTCCTCCACTGCTCTCTTAACCTCTTCATCGCACCATACCGTACCTTTCTTCTTTGTTGTTACTCTTGCCACACCACACACCGCTTTAGCATTCCTAACTAAGCGGTCCCTATATGCATTCCACAGGCTGTCCAGATCCATTTCATTCCAATTCACTGGTTCTAATTCCTCCCTTACTTTGGTCCTGTATTCATCTGCCATTTCGTTGATACTCAAGTTCTCAATTTTCAGTCTTTCTCCCTGACTGCTCAGCTTATCTTGCATACCACAATCACATGATCTGACAGACCACCAAATCGTCTCTCACGGCCCTAGTATCTACAGCCATTCCCAGCATCGACCTCTCTACGAGCATATAGTCAATCAGGCTCCTTTCACACGATCCCTTTCCCTCTATACCTTGTATACTAATGTGCATATTTGTGTTTCAAATACGAGTTACAAATGCACAACCTCCCCTTCCTGAGACATATCCACTCCTTCAGTTGCTTTCACTTATAATTTTCTCCTGGCACTCCATTATAACCCATTATTTTATCCTCAGGACCAGTGCCTACTCTTCCATTCATATCGCCCATTACGATCAATATATAGCTCCTGGGCATTTCTCCTACTGCTTCATCTAGCTCATCCCAAAACCTGTCTTTCTTTCTCTCACTTCTGTCATCACATGGTGCATACGCTACAGTCACAGCCACTTTCCCCTCAAACTTGAACCAGACATACATACACCTCGAGCTGACACATTTGTAATCTCCCATTCCACTCTGTCACTCTTCATTCATCAACAAAGCAAGTCCTTCCTTGCATCTTCCTCCCCCATTCATGCCCGACCTCACACACTTTACACCCTCCCACTCCTCCACTTCACACCCTTTCTCCTATGATTCACACAATAATATCAAGGCATAACTAGCACTCTTGAACACAATCACCATTTCCACCATCTTGCTCTCCTCATTCACACCTCATGTATTCCACATGGTCATGCGAATCTGCCCTTTCGGTTGGGGCCCTGGGCAGGTACTGGGCCCTCCAAGGCTCTCCGAAACATTTGCTATGATTAAGTGATTTTTGATTGGGGAATATGGGAGACATTTAACCCGGCCAAAAACCTCGATTATATGGTTACCACCTAGCATAGTAGATGGTTTCCAGTACCTGGGTACAGGAAACCATTTGGCTTGTCATTCAGTGTAGGGACCATACGGCATCTCTACACTGAGTGAGTGGATGATGTGCGCCCCCATCTACCACAGTATAAGTACAACCTGCTTACTTGCTCTCACAAAAATCAGACAGTCCACTCCAACATCCATCAACACAAAACTAGCATGAAGTGCATCTTGTTACACTGTGTTCACGATATAGGAATTTGCTACACACTGCACAGTTCTGGTTACTTTTCTTGTCGATTCGTGGACAAAACGCACATCTGGTATTTCTCTGCCAGTTTCAGAAAAACTGTCTGACTCACTTCATTTTTGCGACACTCGCGGCCTTTCCTCTAACTTTGTCTCTGTTGAACACCACCTCTCCTTCTCTAAACCTAAATTTCTCTTCCTAACTGAGACTCAGCTTTCTGAGATGACTGATAGCAATCCCTTCTCTGTATCCCCCTACTTTCTCTATGCTTATGTCAAAGCCAAAGGCAGCTGTTGCATATACTGTATGTACAACAACATATCTTGCTCATGTGTTCCTAAACTTCAATCTCCTGAATTCTCTACTCTCTGGCTTCGGCTTCCCTGTCATTCTCTAAATTTATCAGTGCTGCTTACTTATCCCCTAATTCTACTATATATGAAAAATTCATTGACTATGTTACTTCTGAGGTGGAATGCATCTTATCAACTTCTTCTTTCTCTGAAATCTCCATTCTGGGATATGGAATGTTCACCACCGCCTTTGTATCCCCTCTCCATTCACTGATCCACCTGGAAAACAAACTTACATTTTCTTCTATCCTGAATGACCTAGAGCAGCTTGTCCAGCACCCTACCCATATCCCTGATCGCCTTGGAGTTCCAACATACTTTACCTCATCCTTACAACTAATTCTTCTGCATACGCTGTTAATCTTTCCATTAAACTCCTCCGATCACAACCTTATCACCTTTACTTGCCCTATCGCTACGGTAAGGCCTGTAGTCGCTCCCTAGAAGCGTCGGTTGTTGCACTTTAGAGCTGCTGATTGGGAGGCCCTCAGGCAGTGCTTCTTTGATTTCCCCTGGAATGGTTAGTGCTTCCGTGGCAGAGAGTCATCTGGATGTGCCTTGCGATTATGGTGGTTATTCTCTTGGGCATGGAAGCATACGTTCCTTTCTCATAGTCTGTAACTAATGCAAAAAAAAATAAATGGTTTAATCACGGTTATCCTAATGCTGTTCACAACAAATAAAAGGCCTATAAAAGGTACCGGAGCCAACCCATCCCTGAAGCCCATCTCTTTTATGTTTCATGCTTCGTTCTGCAAAAAATTATATAATTCATACTAAATGTTTTCAACTCTCCACCTCAATTTCTTCTTGATCCTTGTGGCACCATGCTAAAAACGTTCCTAACAACTTTACCTCACCATTCTTCTCTCCTCTTTTCCTCTCTGATAGCTCTGTAGCTATTTGATCCACTGATAAAGCAGAACTCTTCGCTCAGACTTTCTCCTTCACTTCCTCCTTAGACGATTACAGTGCTGTTCCTCCATCATTTCCCCCCTCTGACTTCCTTATGGCTGACGATAAAATTTTGCCATCACTGACCTCAATACCAACAAGGCATATGGGCCTGATGGGGTCACCCCAGTTGTCCTCAAGAACTGTACTTCTGTGTGTATACCCTGCCTACGTAATCTGTTTCGCCTTTGTCTGTCAACTTGTACCTTTCCGTCTTGCTGGAAGTCTGCTTTCATTCAGTCTGTCCCAAAGAAGGGTGACCATTCCCAGCCCTCTAACTACCGCCCAGTCGCTTTAACATCCTGTGTTTCAAAAGCTTTCGAGTCTGTTCATAACAAAAAGATAATAAATAAAGCATTTTTCCTGTCACGACCTTCTTTCTAATCCCAGTATGGGTTCCGCCTGGGACGCTCCAATGGCGAGCTTCTCATCTATCTTTCGGACTCCTGGTCATCCTTCTTTCGGGACTTTGGCAAAAGCTTTGCCATTAAATTTGACATTTCAGAGGCTTTCGATCGAGTCTGGCATAAATTAATAATTTACACACTGCCCTCTTAAGGTTTCTATCCTTCTGTCTGTGCCTTTGTATGTAGCTTCCTTTCTGATAGTTCTATGTCTGCTGTTGTAGACGGCCACCGTTCTTCTCCTAGAGCTATCAATAATAGTGTTCCTCAGGGCTCTCTCCTATCACCAACTCTCCTCTATTTATCCATCAATGACCTTCTAAGCTGTACATATAATCCTGTCCACTCAGACGGTGATGACTCCACCCTTCACCTTTCCATTCGTTTTCTTCAGCATCCATCTCAGCAGTTACTTCAACAAACAAGGGATGAGGCAATGGTACAGCTAATGTCTGGGTTGGCTTATTTCTCTGGGTTAAAAGCAATCTTGTTTTTAATGCATCAAAACTCACTTCTTATATCTGTCAACCTGACAAGATCTTCCACAAGAATACCCTCTAATTTCTTACAATATCCAGCTCAATCCTGTATCATCTTTAAACATACTTTGGGTTTCATTCTCTTGAGATTTATCTTGGAAGGAACTTATTACCTATGTGGTAATATCTGCTTCCAAGAGATTAGGTGTGCTAAGTTGACTCCGTGCCTTCTTTACCATTGCACAGTTGTTTGCTTTATACACAGGGTTTAGTCGCCCTGTTGGTGAGTACAACTCACATATGAGAAGGCTCCTCACATGCAGCTCTTCTCAACAAGGTGGAATCAAAGGTTTTTCATCTCATTTACTCTCCTCCTTTTACTGGCTCCCTTCAACCTTTGTCTCTTCGCCGCACTGTCGCATCTTTATCCCTTTTCTAACGGTACTTCAATGGTCACTGCTCCTCCGAACTCTCTGCTTGTATCCCTCCACCACTTTGGAAGGTGCATAGCACCCGTCTAGCAGCACACTCTCATCCTTTTGCTGTCCAACTCTCTAATGAAAGAGTTAGCCGTTACTCCCAGCCCTTCTAGTAGGCAACAGGTCAACTTCGGAACTGTACCCCTCTGTCTGTATTTTCTACTGCCTACGATCTCCAGTCTTTCAAATGCAGTTCAGGTCTTGAATTTGGCTTTCTGTTATCTTATTTGTGTTTTTCTTCAAGGGAACAATTTGTTGGCTCCTGGATTTTGGTTCCTTCTTCCTTGTATGAAAAAAAAAAAAAAAAGATGTATTTGCAGCTACCTCTTAAGTGGTACAGCTGCTCGTCCGCAGTGACACATTCAGTGTGCAGAGAACACAATTAGGAATTGTGTTTGAACCCATCTGTAAGAAAAAGCACAGCTACTAATTTGTCTCGGACTCGTTGGCTGTTTAAGGTACCAGGGTGGTGGAATCGCAGGTGGCAGGGAATATCTTCAAAATGATTCACTGACAATGTCTTTGAGAAAAATTGGTGGACCGGTAGATGAGTCCCATTGAGAATGTAGAGATTGCTTCCTACTTTTGTCCACACCTCTCAGTATACCTATCCCAATATACGCCCTCAGTTCATCTTTCAAGATATGTTCCCAAGAACCTGCTTTCACTCGTTTCCCTTCGCAGTTTGTTTCAGTGAGTATAGTTTCATACATCACAGTACCAAAAATGACACTGAATGCTGATGTTGAAATTTCAGGGATCCTTTGGACAGTATACCCAGTGATTCCTCTTTCCCACATAACATTCAGCAAAAGTCGTCGTCCCCGAGCAGACTGGGTACTCGTAGTATGCATTCTCTATTTTTCACCCAAAGGAGCAGTCAAGACACTTACTGGAGCGGAGCAGTGGCTGTTGTTGCTGCTTCTTCATCTGATGATTCTTTTTCTTCACAGTGTGCTGGGACTTTGCCTCACTGAAAAATTCTGTATGCAGTGCCACACATCAGCTCTTATCGAATTATCCCTGCAGTCTGCCGCCCTTCATGCCACCATGTAAATTTACGACGCAAGACAAGTCACACAGTGCACGCCCACACACGCATACAACACCTTGTCTTGCAAATGACGACATTTTACTTTACAAGTGACGACACGACACACCGACCCACACATGTACGCTGTGGCTTCTTACATTCACGCACCCACGCCAACAACGTGTATATGTTTGTGTATGCATGTCTGTAAGATTGGGTATGTGTATGTTTGAATGTTCACATGTGTGTACGCATGTGCATGTAGTGCGTGTGTGTGAATAGGGGCATGACTTTGACTTAGATATACACTTGCACGAATTATTGAAGCAATTTAACATGATTACGAAGAGAAAATATGGGGTCAATTTGACCTCAGTCATGCAGAAACGTTTAAACATCGTGTATCCATCAAACAAATATAGTAAAATTATATATATATATATATATATATATATATATATATATATATATATATATATATATATATATATATATATATATATATATATATATATATATTCTGCAAGATAATGCTCTATGCAATAATATTCAAAGTCACAGAAGGAAAAGGTCGAGTTGAAACAAGAGCAAAACAACGTCGTGGGGCAAACTGACCCCGTCATGGATCTACAGGTTAATCCTCTCTGGGGAAAGTTCATTTACTCAGTTTTACATTCAGGGAGACTTACCTGTCTTCTGTTTTAATTTTTGTTTCATAGATAACATTATTTCTCTTTAATTACTCGAGGGATTATAAGAGCCAGTGAAGAGCGACAGCCTGCCAGTTGCGCTGATGAGCTGGCACCCATGGCTTGCTGGGCGCAATACTCTGTTGATGCAGTTGTCACAGTGATGGTGCAAGCCTGCGGATTGATTCACTCACACATCACACAACAATGCACAAATGTATGAAAATCCGATGTCCTGAAATGTCGTTTTACACTTTCATCTTTTATGACAATCAAACTGTGCACCGTGGTATTTATTTAGCATATTACGATTACTGTTTGTCACAGCATTACCTATAAGTGCACAGAATTAACAAAATCTAATGCCGTTGAAAAATATGGGTTTTCAGTCAGTATTAAACCCGCAGAAATATTGAAAAAAAAAATATATATATATAATTAAAATGTTGCCAACTGTGACTATTCAAACTCCAGTGCACATTTTTAGTAGTCTGACGTATTACGTCAAAATTAAAACCTTTTACAATTTACATTTACGACACACAATATATACTGTATATATATATATATATATATATATATATATATATATATATATATATATATATATATATATATATATATATATATATATATATATATATATATATATATATATATTTTTTTTTTTTCAGGGAAAGGAAAGGGGAGACACGGGCGGCATGAACTTCATTCACTGGCAGAGCTCAACCAGGGCCGCACTGAGGCCTGCTTCATACGAACGGATTTTTTCCTCACGGACAGCTAGCCGTGCGAAACATTGTCAAAAAGACCTGTTTTCACACGAGAGGATTTTTTTTTCTATGTGTCCGACTCTGGGCATAGGCTTCACAGCCTGCTCCCAAGGCCCATTAGTCCTCCAACATACCATACACCTCTCTACATGTCTCCACTTCGGCGCCAACACCCACCGTCCATATTGAATACATGCTTGGGCTGTCTCATACGGGACTGGTGTATTGGTATTAGCGGGGGTATTTTTAGACATGTCGGTGGGTCTTCTGGTAGATCAGTAAAGTCTGATTTCATGAAATTCAAATCCTTAAACTGTTCCCTGCTCCGGCGGGGATTTGAACCTGGGTCCAGTAGGACTGCAGGCCACCTTCCTACTGACTGAGCCACCACATCCCCCCTATTACCGCGTATGTAGATTAATAGTAATAACAACAGTAATAATAATACCGATAATAATAATAATAATAATAATAATAACATTATTATTATTATTATTATTATTATTATTATAACTGTGGTAGGTGGGGGCGCGCACCATCCACTCACTCGATGTAGTACTGCTTTGGGTGTCTGCTCTTTCCTCTCTTCCTTCCCTCCTCTTCTGTCTTTTTTTCCTTCATTCTTTCCTCTTCCTTCTGCCTATGGGTGTCTCTACACTGAGTGAAAAACCAAATGGTTTCCTGTACACCAGGAAGCTATTTACTGCACTAGGTGGTAACCATATAACCAAATTATGGCACCTGGTGATTTACTGAGTAATTAAGGAGCTCCAATCGGATTGAGCTGGTGCAGGTGTATAACCAAGGGGTAGTTGGAGTTTAATGCTCCTGTAATGCCATTCACGGATGAGTGAGGCTGATCACTCTCGTCTTAAATGTCAGGACCAACTTGCCTAGCCCCGGGCTCCTACGCTCCTCATGGGGCGCCAAAGGATTAGATGATAGATGGATGGATGGATTAAATATAATTATTATTATTATTATTAATATTATTATCATAATTATTATTATTATTATAATTACTATTACTATTATTATTATTATTATTATCGTCCGCCTTCCTGTATGTTTTTGTCCGTGTGTGTGTGTGTGTGTGTGTGTGTGTGTGTGTGTGTGTGTGTGTGTGTGTGTGTGTTCCCATTATATCTCATCAACGGCTAGAGCTATCAACATGAAACCTTCAGGGTATCAAGATTGGTCAAAATCTTGGCCGTGTTCGAAAATGGGCACTCAGGGTCAAAGTCAAGGTCACCAAAATGGCTGCCAAATGTCTGGCGGTTGATTAGCATTCGGCTCCCGAATGTTTTTCCTTAATTACACATAATGATAGCAATAATAACAATAAGTGACAGTAATGAATAATAATAATAATAATAATAATAATAATAAAATAGTAATCATCATCATCATCATCATCCAGACCTCCTTTCCCATCCTATGGCGGGGTGAGGAGTAGCAATGTCCAGACAGCCCAAATTTGCCCACTGTAATGGGCCACGCTTCCATTCACTCATCATTCAAGCACCCGGAATCTTGGTTCTATCTGATACGCCCAAAAAAATCACCACGTTCTGTAGCCTCATGTAAACGAATCCGATAGAGTCAATCTGGACGCTGTCACGTTAAAAAAGGGTGCCAAATCCCCGATCATGCGTTTTTTCTCACAATATTCATCAAGCCAGCTCGATCTCTTGTCAGTCCCCTAGCCTCACCGACTTCCAAAGCTCACTTCCGCTCACACTCATCCACCATATCCCTTGGCCTACCTCGCCTCCTCCCTCCTTCAAAGTCGCTCAGATATACCTTTTTCACCACTTTATTGTTATCCATTCTCTCCACATGACCAAGCCATCTCAGTACACTCTCTTCCACTCTGGTGTCCACAGATTTCCTCATTCCACATCTTTTACGAATCACACTATTTCGTATCCTATCCACTCTCTGTACTGCACATACATACCTCAGCAGTCCCATCTCCACTGCTTTCACTCTTGATTTTTCATTTTCATGCCAAACAATAGTCTCACATCCATATGTTAAAGTTGCCACCAACCCTCCTTCATGCAAACCTCGTGCAGCTGCAACACTCAAGCCTCTGTTTCTTATTAAGGCCTTCATTGCACCAGCTATGTTTCTTCCTTGTGTCACTCTACACTCCACTTCTATTGCACAATTTTCTCTCTTTTATATCACTGTACCCAGGTATTTGAACTCTCTCACCAATTCCAGTCTCTCTCCATTAACTGTAACATCACGCTGGGAGTCACCTTCTCTCTCAGTAACCATCACTTTACTGTTATCTACATTTACTCTCAAGGCACAACGCTCAGAGACATCAGCAACACTCTGCAGTAGTGTACCAAATTCTTGTCCGGTATTTGCTAGTAGTACTGCATCATCAGCATGCAACAAATTTGAGATATTCCATCCCTCACCATTCATTACCAACGCCATCCATCTCTCCAATACTCGTGTTTTTACTTCTCTCATCATCCCATCGAATGATATGCTGGACAACCATGGGGACATCACACAACCTTGTCGCACGCCCACACCGATCGTGAACCAATCACTTAGATGGTCATTAACCCTTACATATGCTTCACTACCATCATAAAAACTCTTGACGGCACCTAGCAGCTTACCATCTACATCGTACTTGCGCAAAACCTTCCACATTCTTTCTCTGTCTACTTTGTCGTATGCTTTTTCCAGATCCATGACTGCCACAAACACTTTATAGTCCTTCTCACAAGCCTTCTCCACTATGTGTCTTACTGCAAATATTTGATCCACACATCCTCAGCCACTCCTAAAGCCACCTGTTCATCAGTCACTAGAACTTCTGATATCTCGTACTTTCTGTATAATAATTCTTCCATATACCTTCCTTACGACACTCAGTAAACTTATGCCACGATATTAATACCGTAATAATAATAATAATAATAATAATAATAATAATATTATTATTATTATTATTATTATTATTACTACTACTACTATTCTACTACTACTACTATTACTACTACTACTACTTCTTCTACTACTACTACTACTACTACTACTACTACTATATTTTAATTATTATTCAGAATGATAATAGTAATTTTAATAATAATAATAATAATAATAATAATAATAAAAGTAATACGATGAAAGAATTGCATTCAGGAGCAATGCTAGTCGCCTCCAGAATATGCTGTTGGCAAAGTTGGGGTGGGGCCCCCAAGAGGTGAGCGGGGGCAGAGTCCCCTAGGAGGTGCGCGGGGGCAGAGTCCCCCAGGGGGGCTGGGTAGTGGAGCCCCGCCCTCTGGGGGGGTTCTTCCCTAGCGGGGGCTCGGAGTCGGGACCCCTTGGGGGAGGGCCGTCAGGCGGGGCCCCCTCGGGTGGTCGTACCGGGGAGTGGCGCGTCGTTCGGGGCGGGGGTGCGTGGGGCGGAGAACCCCCCGATGGGGCTGGGGGACTGTGCCCCGACATGGGGGGATCTTAGGAGTAGAGCTCCCTCCCGGGGAAGGACAGAGGGGCGGGGGCCCCCCCTGGGGGGGTCGGATGGCGGCGCTCCTCCGTTTTGGTCAGGAGGACGCGCCCCCCGGGGCGAGGGTGTCGAGGCAGTGCCCCCGGGTGGGGTCGGGTGCCGCGCCCCCCCAGGGGGTCGGGGGCGGCGGCATCCCCGAGAAGGCCGGAATATTTTGGCCATATCTTGATACCCTGAAGGTTTCATGTTGACAGCTCATGTTGTTAATGAGATATAATGATGCTTATGACAGCGAGTAAAAACTTGTTGACCTTTGGCAACCATTTTGGTGATCTTGACCTTGATCCCAAGTGCCCATTTTCGAACTCGTCCAAGATTTTTGTCATATCTAGATACTCTGAAGGTTTCATGTTGATAGCTCAAGCCGTTCATGAGATACAGTTGAATACACACACACACACACACACACACACACACACACACACACCAATAGACACACAGACGCAGGCAAAAACCAAGGCGTGCAATAATAACAGCATTGTAAGATGCAATATATTATATAGCATTTCATAATAATGAAAATACTTTTTCATAATACAGATACTTTAAAAACACATACTTGATAGATAATATATAACAACACTACCTGCAACACATGAACCACAGCTGCTGTGGCCGCTCGGGAAAGTTCCACCCGTGTGCAGTACTTCATAACCTCTGTAGTTCTGTAGAACGTTCGAGACGTTGCGATTTGGGAATGCACGCGGACGGTGAATCTCTACCGCGTGGAAATTTTGCCGCGCGGACTCCGTGTGAACGGTCCCATTTAACTTAACCAATTTCTAAACCTTGTGGAAAATCAGCACAGAAAAAATCCGTGCCTGTGGAGCGGGTCTAAGATATGAGATTATAACATTGCGTGACATCAGAATTGCTCAGTGACCAGTATACCGCACCTGCTGACATATTCATTCACCCTGGTTAAAGCCAGACAATTTAACCAGTTACAAGGAACTTCTTCCTTTTTACCGGCTACGATTTATACTTATCTTGAATATTAAACAATGCAGACCTGTGTAATAATAAGTGTACAGAAATACTATGAAACACTGTTCATTCTTTTCTGTTTTATTCTTGACACTCCTAAACGATTTAGAGAAACGTGAGAGCTTTCAGGGATCGGAGAAGTCAGTATAACCTTCAATTACATTTCCGCTTTTTGCACTAGTGGGATCAGATTTAGTCTTGATTAATCCATTCGATACCACAGCTGAATAAAATAGGTGCATATGTGAATAAAATCATTACATATAATCGTACTACTACATCTAAACAAAAACATTACATAGAAGTGTGTTGATAGTTTTAATGAATAATATGTCGTCGATTCAAGAAGATATTATCGACATCAGAAATGAAATAAAGGTATTAAGAGTGTTTTGAAATATTGTCTGTGGGGATCTGAGGAAGAACGAAGAAAATTGTTCTAGTCAAAACAAATCCTGAAGGTGTTCCCCGCCACGGCAATTATTATTTTGGCGTTGTTGCGTGTCGCTGTCTGCTGATTCATCTTCTCGAAGACCTCCCCTCCCTGTCCACTACCAAATAGGACACTATACAACCACCTCAGTTGGGATCAAATTATTACCCAATTAAACCCTCAGAATGTAAGTGTTTGCTGTTATATATCATTTTTATTGCAAAATTCGCTTATCTCTTTGCTCAAACAATGCACATCAGTGTTAAAAAAATTGATAAAGATAATATTGTTTGTACATTATCAAATATTAGCAATGCATATATTACAATTCTCATTCCCATTGACATTTATCCTTTGTAATACGTCTGTGGGCTCTATAGCGAAAGTTCACTTCTCCGATCACTAAACCAACCTCTGCACAAAGTTGTCATACTTCAATTTACTGTAATCTCAGATTTTCATAATATCTGTTGTTTTAAAAATGTCGCAAAATGATCTAATTAGCCCGTCAAAACGTCTTTATCACTATTTATCTATTTTTATTCTAATTTTTTGTGTAAACTATATATCCATATCACTGAGTAACTTATGTGTCGCAAACTTCACTGAACTGAATACTCAGAATTGTCCACTGGCATTGAAATTTGGAGTTACATCGATATGTAGCAAATTATCATTATTCTAGAATAACTGTCACACTATATAGGCGTTTTTCTCCCAGTAGTCAGTGTCCGTCAAAACACAGAACATACACATATTTACCAGAATCTGACGTACTCCGCCGCCACTTTATGCTGCAGAACACATGAAATAAATCACACAAGCAGAACAAACCGGTAGTAACGCTTGATATAAACAGCAGTCCCTTCATATCGCAAACTATCCCTATCAAATCAATCAAACTTTGCACATTAGTTAAAATAATTTGCCGTACCGTAACATCCTTTGACGCCGGCGAATTATCCATCAGGGGGTTAAACCTGCGTACACTATTAATTTTGACGGTGTATGGACCGTAACAGAGTATTATAAACATTAACATCTTGATTAAAACTCGAGCATGAATTATGAAGTTATCAGCCTCGCGTGTCAGTTCAGTGGAGTGATAAATCCACACGGACTACAGGTGAGAGAGAGAGAGAGAGAGAGAGAGAAGGGGGGGATGGCGATTAGATGTGGCTAGGGTTGGAGATGGGAAAATGTTTGTGGATGGGTGATAGTGGAAATGGATGTGTGTGTGTGTGTGTGAAGATGTGGGGGAGGGAAAGGGTGTGGCAGAATGGTTTCGAGGACTCATGATAGCATCATGATTCATCGCCATGCTTACTGCCTTTTGATCAGAGGGACAATTGTGTAGTCGGCTCAGCACACTCTAGCCCAGACAGACGACATGGGGTGGGTGTCGTCGACCATGATGGTGTATCCCTGTTCTGCATACACCGCTGCTTACCTGAGGCCCTGAGCGGTGATGCTTCCCAGTCCAATGAATAGAGATTCTGGTACATATCCGAACCCACACTCCGAACGTTAACTCTCTCGTGTCCCTGTGATTGTCTGAAGAATAAAATCGTCTGGTACTACCTGCAATAGACTCTAGAGTTGTTCTGACAATTATAGGGTTACATTGTAGGGAAAAATACGGAGATCTATTTGTGGTGTGGAAAATGCCGTCGTGCGAAATTCTGAAATCACAAATAAGATTCAGGTGCAGCGATGTTGACGGCAATAAACCGAGGTTTGTAAATCATTATCTTGGTCCGCAGTATGGACTTAAAACAGTAATGTAAAATAAATTGATACATCACATGGTGGAATTCTTGGTGCTGAGACTGACGCCACTAATGAGGTAGTATACAGTAGGCTGATATGTTTCTTCCTGTATAAGTAAACAATGCTTAGCAGATGTTTCAGTACCAAAACTGCAGCCAAAAACCCGACGATGCAAAATTGTTCAAGGCGTCACACAGCGACATACAGAAACACCACAGCTTTTAGTTGGGGGCTTAATATATAATATTCACACTAAATTACAATTTCCATTCCATTTCTGCCACCACCAGATGATTTTCTTCAACTCTAGGTGGACGTCTAGCCATGAGGGGGTCAATGATGGCTATATCTAACGTCCTCAGTTTGAATGTCACTCTTAAGCCGAACAAAATAATCGAAAGGTAGCAAAGATGAAGTGAAAAAGATGTCGTCGGATAGCACGGTTAAAATCATTCTAAGGACCAAGGGCTAAGGAATACAACACCACAGAAAATGGAGCAGACAGCAGAAGTAAGGGTAGGGGAGAGAGGGGACAAGGGACAGGTAGGCCGCATGACGTCACGCCACCTGCGCGCGGTTCGACCTGATTGTATTCTTTAGGCCTTGTCAAGGACAAAGAAAATAATTTAATATTAATTCGACTAAATACATTGACTTAGCCGATTGGACTTTAAAGTTGTAGTGCTCATAAAAGAAATACCGACCTCGCATAGTACATACATCATTACTAAGATTGACTCCGACGTACGACCTACCGGACTGCGATAAACAATAAAGTTATATCCTTAACCCCACAGGACAGTTTTCAGTATACTGCGATAATGCTCCATACTAGTAATAATTGCTGCGGGGATTATCTCTCAATCTCTGAAAAGTGGAGGGTGAAGGCTGGAGAGGGGTGTGTGTGTATGCAACTTCTTGGTTAGTGAACGAAATACTTCATAACAAATGAATGTAAAATGATGATGTACATATGACGCCTTAAGCTAAGCATTATTATATCTGGTGAGTAACAATACTACTATGGTGAATACACTATTGTTAGTGAGCCCAGTATTTATGTAATAATAACAGCCCCATTTTAGTAAAGACAACAGGGGAAATTCGGTGTTGCTTTGGTGAATATATTACAGTAAACACAGTAAACACTAAATTAATGAAGCAGTACAAAACCCATTCGGTGAACGTCTGACCTACTAGTTTCGGCCAGTTGAGACTTTTTCGTGGGCCGCCCTGTACGCACACCCCCACTAAACTGCGCCACCAATTCCTCACGGCCTCTTTAGGTGCGAAATTCCCATCAGATTGAATGAAGGAATGCGGGCAACCAAGGCGGCTCGTGATATGGATGAATTTCTCTCGGGGCGAGAAAAGATATGGTCTTTAGGAAAGACTCATTTTCTATTTCAGTGCGGTAGTACTCCTCGATAATTTAAGGAGAGAAACTTTTTATTTTTTTTTTTATAGATACCTGGAATGAATATATATGTAGACAGTAGATGTTGTGGTTGTTTGTTGAGCACGGAAACAACTTGGTAAGGGGACGACGCTGAATAAAGATGTTTCGTGATAAGAGGGAGTGACAAGTTGTCTTTGTAATTGACTAGCTTTCCTTTTTTTTTTTTTGTCTCTTGCAATTTGTCTTTTCTCTGTCTAATAAGTCTATATATTTATATTATCTGTTTGTCTATCATTCTGTTATTAGTCTCTCTGTCTGTTTCCACAATGCTTCAGTGTATCAGTTAGCGCAATCAAACATGTTTTGTGATAAGAGGGAGTGACAAGTTATCTTTGTAATTGTTTGACAAGCCTTCCTTTTTCTTTTTTTGTATCTTGCATTCTATCTTTTATTTGTCTAATAAGTCCATCCCCTCCTCGGCCGCCGGCGATGAATGACGTTTAGCCAACAAATGGCTGCAGGTGTCATTTGAGCGTGTCCTGTAAAAAACAGCGAAAATATTTGGGAAGTGAACAAACGTTCTGAACGTCTTCAGACACCTACACTGCACTCCCATACACCTCATCAAGCAGTTCAGAGCCTGTTGCTGTGATGAGTGGATTTTCGATTTTTTTGCTCCGGGTCATGCCTAAACAAGCACAACTACACCCAGTATCTCGACCCAGGCAGAAAATAATCTTTGTCCTCTCTTGCAAAACGCACACAACCACCTGTTTACAATTATTAATTAATACAGGCACAAACAAAAAAGACATAATATGAGAAAAATTCATTTTTGTCTTGGGATCTTTACCTATTTGCTCAGGTTTGTTGTACTGGGTTGGATCATTCGATGCAGTGCGACTTGTAGAAAACTGTGAAAACTTTTGGGAAATGAACGAACATCTGGGACATAAGACTGACCTTCACTTCATGCTCTCACATCTCATATGACAGCAGTGTTGCCAGATCTACCGAAATATCGTGAGATATACTGAATTTCTGATGGATCTCAAGAAATACCGAATTATTGCTCTAATCTACTGAATTTTGAAAGGTTCTCCAGAAAATCTACAGAAATTATGCTTCCCGGCAGCTGAAAATCCTTAAAAGCTAAATATGAGAGAGAGAGAGAGAGAGAGAGAGAGAGAGAGAGGGAGGGAGGCCCAGGGGAGGAGTGAGAGAGGACTGGATGGCCGGTGTTGTGACTTCTGTACGTGTGCCACTGCCGACTGCCACCCGTTCGTATTAAACACGTTGGTGTGTACAGGAAGGCGACAAAACTGAACGCTCGAGGATGAGTTGCAGACAATGAGGAACACACATCCACGAGACCTAATATAATGGCCTAAAGGCTCAAAATATTTTGTTGATTTATTTGGATGTTATGTTTATAAAGTTAACTAGTTAGTAATGCTGCCAATATCGAATCCAACGCTTTTCTATTGCTTTTTACCTGTAAATACCGGTATAGTGCCTTGACATAATATTTGGCAGCCCTGCTTTTCCTAGTCAGTCAGAAATTCGGCACTACAGTTGGCAGTTGCGCTGAGGACGAGACGAGATGCAGGGAGATAGACATTAGTGCAGCAAATCTTACGAGTACCCAGTTGAGCCTCGTCATAATTGAAAGGTGAGAAGTTTTAATAGATCATAATATGTTTTGGGGATATTTTAAAGTAAACGATGGCCTATACTGACTTACTTTATCAGTTCATTTTTGCTGAAAAAAACAACAACTAGATGTCCGAATTACTGTCATTTACGGTCGTTAAAAAGCTACTCGATATTCATTATATTTCATTTTTATGTGTGAACAAAATGATGGTGATTAATAATTATTCAATAAGCTAATTTCTAAGTGAGAGCAAAATTGTGGGCTCCTTATCCTTTGGTTCCTTCTGATTTGCATATAAAAGAATGATTTTGTAATTTTTAGTTTGTGAAGATAATTATATTTTGTTTTGTAATTTTCACCAACTATTGTAATAAGATAAATATATAAAAAGCTTCTTAATTTCATTAAATTGATTCCAGAAATATATATGTTAAGTACCAATATGGTGCATATATATACTGGTGTGTGTCTACCGAATTTTTACCTATATCTACTGAATTTCTTGGCAATTTTCTCCTGAAATTTCCTCTGCACCATCTGGCAACACTGTATGACAGTTTACCACCTGCCGCCGTGACGAGTGGATGTACGATTTTTTCGCTCGTGGCCAATCCTTAACGCACATAGTTACACCCATTATCTCGACCCAGACGGAAAATATCATCATTCTTCTCCCTTGCAAAACACACACAACTACCTTGTTTACAATTATAAATAAACACAGGTATAAACAAGACATTAAAAAAAAAAAAATTGTTTGGTATCATTATCAATTTGCTTAGGTTTGTATCATTGTTTTGAATCATTTTACATATTCTTTGCCTTTTGCAAACATAACAGGAAAGTTTTCTGTGTTCATGTGATGCTTTCGTGGGTGGAAAGAACTTCCTTCGAGGTGCGAGGTGCGAATGGCAGGTCGTCTTGCAATTATAACCGTGTAGTGTTGGGAAACATCCAGCTGCACCCATTTTCCTTACCCAGGCAGAAAACATACTTTCCCACATTCATGACCGACAGACAGCAACATATACTGCGAAAATAACATGGTAAGATGATAGAGAAGGTGGATGTGTTATTACGGAAAAAATACGATTTCCCCCAACTGTAAATGTATTTATTTCTGCTTTGTCTCTCTATTCGTAATAATTAGACTTATTCGTAGTTTTGAAACTGCTTTACGATTCTGTTTTTAGCCATGCACTTGGTGTGGGAGCCGCAAGCTGCGACTCAACTCCCCTATTCCTAATCGGATCCGACCCTCCAGTTTCATCTCCTGTTGAAGAGTCTAGCCTCGGGGGACGGGCAATTTCCTTATTTAGGACTGAAAATTCAACCCTTTCACTCCCTTTTCCAAGCATGGGCACAACAATAACATAGAAAATAACTTGACACTACCGTAAACATATTTTATATCAAAAAGGTGAAAATACTATTCATAACTTTTTTTCGAGCCAGTCCTAACATATTGTGTACTGAAATCATTCGATATAATCATATCTAATATATGTGCAACATTTCAGCACCATTCACATTGTTTTGGAGGAGTAATAAAAAATATAACAACACATTCGATGTTGCAGTGCGGCAGCATTCGGGGCGGCGGATATCGGTTGCTGATATTTCTGCAACTTTCGTGCTCCATTGCACGCCACAGAATGGGTGTAGGAAGCTGGGATTTGCACTGTTAGGTGCGTCTGAACATTCTCTTCGATATGGCAAGAAAAAAATCAATTTTTGAAACTTCAGAAAATGGCCCTAGCATTGGCCTGAGATGTGCATAAAATTCCGGACCTATGGCCATGGAGGGGCTATATATTTATATCAAACTATCTGTTTGTCTATCATTCTAGTATTAGTCTCTCTGTCTGTCTGTTTCCACAATGCTTCAATGTATCAGTTAGCGCTATCTATGTCTGTCTATATAAGACCAAACATCCCTATCCTGACCTCGTCAGCCCCTCGTCGGGGTCGTCCAAGATAATCAAGCGGAACTAATACACTGGAAAAACTATTACTCTGAACATGTATTATGAAATATGAAAAAAAAAGTCTACAGAAGGAAAGTAAAGGCAACCAGCATCAAGAGAACAGTAAAAAAACATAGTACTGAGAACAAACAATGACACAGACATCAAGCCACCCCCAAGCAGTCAAGTCATTAAGACTAATATCAAGCTATCCCCAAATAATTAAGTCACTAAGTTCAAGCTTTTCCCAAGCAATCAAGTCATCAAGACTATTATCAAGCTACCCCTGAGCAATCAAGTCATTAAGGCTAATATCAAGCTACCCCTAAGTTATTAAGGCTAATATGTGCAATAATGTTCAGATGAACATGGGAGCAAGGAAGCAAGTAATTGATTCAGACCTTTAGGTGTAAACAATTGACAAGCAAGATAATTGTGCCTTTTTCATCTGTTAAAAGATTCAGTACAAATGTGGTTATGGAGTAAGTATGCATGCAGGAAGGTGGACTGCAGTGATACGAATTATCACAGCTGGGTCAACATTCCTTAGAAACGAAGCCCATATTGTGGTCAGAGGAGGACTGGAAAGGAAGGAAAGGTTGCAACCGAGTCAAAATGCAGCAGAAGAACATGAGTGTAGTTTGGTGAAGGAAGAATGAAATGGAATCCAGAGGTACAATGGAAGATAATACAGAAGCTGGAAGGTAGAAAGAATGAAGGGTAGCCTACAGGTGAGCAGCGGAGTCAGAAATCGGTGGAAAAATACATGGATGGGAGGGGAACTGTCAAAAGATGGTGCTCGATGAGGGAGTGAGATGATGCAAAATAAGCAAAAAATAAATAAATAAATAAATAAACGATATTGAAAGAAGAAAGATAATAGCCAGAAGAATCTCAGCATGTCCGAAAAGGGATGGAAGGAAGTACTACATTTCATCTAGGAAAATCTAAAGAAAAATAATAAACAATATAAGATACGTAAGCATAAAATGAAGGGCAATAGCTTAACTCTGCTCAGGTAGATGTCGGTCCATGTTGTATGGCAGTTAGACGTTGGTCTCTCAGACCCAAAAATATAAATTTTCGGGAATAATGTTTATGTTTCCTTTATTCCAATACTGAAAACAGAGTAACATTTAATGTTTCCGCAACACAAACATGTAAAGAAATGAACTGTTCTTTTCTTTTTATATTTTTAACAAATTTTTGAACAAAAATGTAGAAAAAACAGTGAATAAATTTTGGCCTTCTATAAGAAATTAAAAAGAAGTTTGAATGGTTGCTTGAGTAGTCCCACAGCTTGGTATGGTGTGAAGAGGGGCTGCCAGACATTGCATTCATATCTGCAATCAGGGAGAACAAAATATCTCACACACTTCAGGTAGACGTGGGTCTCACAGACCCAGCTTATACTCACATACCCTTATACGGCGGAAACGGAGAGAGAGCTTGAAGTAACTCCCTCACCCCTTGCATGGATAATAATAATAATAATAATAATTTGATCTTTTGTTTATCAAAAACACCAGTTCTTCCTTTGGGAATTCACTAGCGCTTGACACACATACATTATTTTTACATTTACAAGAATTGTGACGTCTCTCAATAAAATACAAGCTACATCATATATATAGGAAAGTGGCAATAAATAAACCCTATAGTCATCCGTCATAGTACCTCTTTCCAGGTCATAGCACTTTGAAAAAAGAAAGGCCTTTAGCTGTCTCTTAAAGGATTCAACAGAAGAAAGTTGTCTTATGGACAATGACAATCTGTTATTTAATCTAGGGGCTCTATACACAAAGAACGATCAGAGAAAGATGACTGGTGAATGGCTTCAGGCTCGTTAAGACACAAGGAGTCGTCTTCACTGCATAACATCACACCTGGACATGCCCATGGGAGTTTTAACAACTGAGCAAGATACTTCGGTTCACCAAACTTAAGAACTTTGAATGTAATAAGACACAGTTTAAATTCAATTCTATCCTTTATTGGTAACCAGTGCAACTTAATCAGGAACGGGGTAGTCGAGGTTCTCGGGGGGAGACCAAAGATAAGCCATGCTGCCCTGTTCAACACAGGCTGAACTTCTGTTAGTATATTATTTGGAACACCAACCCACAGTGAATTACAATAATCAGCACGAGATAAGACCACTGCATAGACCAATGTTAAGAGGCACTGTCTATTCAGGAATTTTCTCACAGTACAGATTTCTGATATGCAAGTTACACCCTCTGACAACCTGATTAATATGTTCTCTGTAATTTAACTTTGAATTTAAATAAACACCCAGATTTCGAACAGAACTGACTGGATGACGCTTTGACATGCCAGTATTCAAAACCAGGGCATTATCAGTGTCATCACCCCTTCTGTTTCCTCTGATGATGGTGATCTCAGCTTTACCATTATTCAGCATAAGTTTCCTCTTAGCCATCCAAATCTCAATATCAGACATTATAGATTCAAGCTTTGTCTTAGTATCATTGATATATGACATCTTAACATAGAGCTGGGTGTCATCAGCATAAAAATGATAGGACACATTGTGAGCATCAAGTAAAGACGATAAACTACTTGTGTAGGTAGTAAATAGAACTGGACCCAAAACTGATCCTTGAGGGACTCGAAATAGGAGGGGAGCAGAATCAGAGCTAGCGTAATCAGCAACCACTCTCTGAGATCTGTCCGACAGATACGAATTAAAGGGCAAAAGAGCACTATCACGATCACCATAAAAATACAGATCATCCAACAATAGTTTATGATCTACTGTATCAAAAGCTGCAGACATTTCCAACAGAACTTGGTAAGTGGACATCCCACTACAAGTATTTGCCACCAAGTCACTATGAATATCTTTGTTAGTGCAGTTTCAGTTTAATGGTATTTTCTGTATGCTGATTGAACAACAGGAACAACTCTGCTGTGTTCCAGTCGTGGCACGAGTTGATCGAGTATGGCCCGTTCAATAATCTTGGATAAGAAAGACAGGTTAGAGACGGGATGATAATTTGTCATGCTCTCGACATCAAGGCAAGGTTTCTTAATTAGGGGCCTAAGCAAAGCACGTTTCTCAGACTGCACAAAATTACTTTCTAAGAAGCATCTATTTATTATGTTGTAGATAAATTCTGCACCATGCTCATACACATCAGGCAGTTGTGACATGTTACACAGATTGAGTGAGCAAAATGATTTATTACGATCTCTGATGTAACATTTGACTTTGTTTACATGAAATGTTGAAAGCAAATGATCCCTGGTGCACCGTGGCTGGAAGTCAACTGAGTATGCTTCACTAGAACAGTTGTCTAAATCACTTCTTATGCGAGATATCTTAGTTGTATAAAATGAAGCAAAATCGGAAGCCAATTGGGCATCAGATACAGAAGTTGGTTTAACAATTACATTCCTCCGACCAACCAAATTGTTCACAACTGCAGACAGTTTAATTGGATCACCACCACATGCATGAACTTTGTTTTGATAATACCTAGCCTTTTGGGCTTTTACAGTGTGAACAACTGCTCTTCTCTCAAAAACATAATGCAAACGAGTTACTTCAGTCCACTGCAAACGCCACTCACGTTCTGCCTTTCTACGCTGTCTATACAAACAGTTCATGGATGGACCTTACCTCGGAGAATTATCACGTACAGTGATTGTTTTTACTACCTCAGGATAATAATGGTCAAAAATTGACCTAAGCTCATTGTTATAAATAGCAACCAATTCATCAAAAGAAAGATTTGAAGAATCAATGTAGTTTAAACGCTGATCAATTTCAAGACATCAACTGGCGGTCAACATTTCTGTAATTTCTGAACCTGATGACCTTTTTATATGAAGGTGATTTCGGGACATCAAAACTAAGAGTAATCAGAGCATGATCAGAGATGATGTGGTCAACTGTGTCAACCTCCACATCTGATACAAGCCTGCAACCAAAAGGGGACAAGATTAAGTCAAGGACATGTCCTGAGACATGAGTTGGATTATTCACATGATTGAAAAAATTGTTCTGGGTGATCAACTCAAAGAATTCTGAAGAAAGTGGCTTTGAATCTGGACTGTCAACCCAATAATTGAAATCACCACAAACAAGAAGTCCTCCAGATTTAAGAGAACCTTTTAAGAAACTGCCCAAACTCCTCCATAAAACCTCAGTCTGTGCCCAGATGACCTGATCGATAGACAGTTGCAATTCTAATGGTATTCTGATGGAAATTTATGAATACTTATATAAATTCAAATGAAGATGGGGTCAGGTCTGAGTCAATGAGAGAAACATATGCAAGTGCTGCCGGGTAGGTGAGTGCTACGTCTCCTCCTGGATAATCAGCAGCAGGCCTGGGAATACTTAAAATGTGTCTTAGGCAAACCATTACGAATGATATCGATATCAGACTCGTACAACCAGGTTTCAGTCAAGCACAAAATGCCAAGCTCATGCTGAATTAGAGTTTCGTTAATATAGTCTATCTTATTACGGATAGAACGAATATTTAAAAGACCCATCCTGAACTGGTTCAAGAGGGACGTAGTCAGTTTTTTGAATGGTCAAAATTGGTGTTTTCAATCAATCTATTCCTATGAGAAATCATAATTGGACAGTCTCTACATGATGCAAAATGGGCAACCGACTGTGAATTTGAATAAGCATCTTGATGTCTTAAGGAAAAGCAGTTGATGCATTTGGGAGAATTTCTGTTACTACAATCCTTAGATTTATGGGCTCCAGCACAAAAGTACATTTAGGTTCATCATTTTTCCTAAAACATCTCTCAGATGTATGACCAAAGCCCTGACAGTGATGACACTGTGTGACCCAGAATCTGTCAAAAGCGTGGCATCTCGTAAGATCCACAAAGATATAATTGCCCTGTTCTACAATGGAAGATCTCACGTCTGGCGACATCTTCAAGACAGCAGTTTTGGTGTCATTCCTTGTTCTTGTGAAGAGAAGGTTGAGGGTAGAACCTCGATCAACGAGCATCTTTTTTTTTTTCTTTTTTTTTCCAGAATGTTTGGGGTAATGTCAGAGTTGCCCAGCGAAGAGGAAAGGCCTGTCACTGTCATTTTTGGTAACATTTTCTTTGGCTCTGATATGCAAAAAGCATCCCAGTTTCTTTACCTATGGCCTCAGCTGACGGAAAGTTCATTACTAGCCCACCAGCCTTGGTCTTAAAGCAGCTATCAACCGTTACTGAGTTAAGTACACCTCTGATGTCATCTGGTTCCATTTGATTTGTCAGGACATCAGCACCACTCTTTGGTTTCACAATCAGTACATGCTGACTATGAATGGCTTTTTTCTAGCCATGAGCACTGATCTCGATCACGCCCCCAGGCAGATCTTTCCCTCCCCCCACGAGAGACCCGCGAACAGCATCCGCAAATAACTTGGCCTGATATTGCGTGACAGCCAAGAGTGATGAGACCTTTATCTCTAGTGCCTCCAATCTATTTGAAACGTCTCTAATTGCCTGAAAGATTGGCCCAATAACTTTATCTTCAGATTCCTTCTTGGTTACACTACTTTCTCCACCAGCCAACACCTTGTCCGCTGGTGCAACACATTGGCTACACAGCCACCCAGCTGGTGGTTCTTTTTCATAAATGGATGGTTGCTTGCATCCATATTTTCACAAGCAAAATGAAACCACTCACTGCAGTAGGCGCACTTCAGTGCTTGTGCACTTTTTGCAACATACCTACTGCAGAGAGGGCACTGGTGTTGTTTGCTCATGGTAGAGGAGAACAAAAACAAAAACAAAATGACAACAGCAGCAAAAAGTATATACAATACTACCCGGGATAAACCAGGGTAGCGCCGCCCCGGTTTGTGTCATCCTAATTTAGGAGAGAGAGAAAAAAAAAAACACACACACAAAGAAAAGAAATGGGAAAAAAAATGGTGTCTGCGAGGTCACCACGAGCAGGTGGGGTACGACTTGATTACCCTTCTAGGAAAGGTAACCCAAACCGAGGTGCCGCAAAAGTGTTGATATGGTATTGACAACTTTTCCCAATTCGAGCTTTATAGCAGCAGCAAATATGTCACTTAGGCAAGACCTCATTGGTTACGATACTGCCACAAAGTTAGGAAGCTTCTGAGAAGAACAGGGCTCCTGGGTATTTAAAAGTTAATGAACTAGAAAATGGGACGATGGGGGGGGGGAGGTCTCTCATACCCACCTCAATCTGTGCAGGGTTAACCAATATAATGGAGAATACTAAAAGATAGACTGAACTGAATGAAGGCAGTATCTGAGCATAGATAAAAAATTATGTTAATGACCTAATGGTGTAGAATGAAGAACAATTTTTATAACTACAGGGGAATGACATTTGGAGTGGAAAAGTGGACTTCAGAGTAATCAGTAAAGAGTAAAATAACATATACTGAAAGCTGTGCTGCGATTAAATAAAATGTATTTATTTTTTAAACATGGTGGACGGGAGTCAGATGCAAGTTTGACTGGAAAGGAATGAAGAACTAAGGTTTGTTTTGGATCTACGGTAAGGTGGAATCAGATGGTAGGAAAGGGTAATCAGAAATGATGTAAGGCAAATGAAAAATTATAAGACTCGTTTTTATTTACTAGCATGATTGCTGATTTTAAAAGTGGCTTTTTATTTAAAGGTATTATTAACCTGATATTTAAGGCGAAGACTAGCTATTTATATATCTTTAAACAAGCTCGATGTTACTGGTATGAACGAGGTAATGCCAGAAAATACACACCGCCTCATCTACCGCAAAATATCGTTTAAACGAGAACATTCATTCATGCAAGTTAACATTGTACTGAATAAACTGTACCTTACCATCATCTCTTTCTTATCATTTAACTAACCTGACGATGATTTCTGATTCCTTCAAGCTCAGCTGATGACTAAAATGTAGTTATGTGGAGGAATGAACTTATTAGTAGCTACTGCAGAAAGCGCTCAGAAAGCTCATACCTCCGCCAATGCTATTGCCATTAAAGGATCCGAGGATGTAGGATCCGGATCCGACCCTAAATTTAATCAATTCTTTCTTCGTCCATGGCCCACCTTTCCACAAAATTTCATTGAAATTCGTCGAGAATTTGGAGATATTGTGCGGGATGCTCTGGATCCGGATCCGGCTCTGCCTCCAAATTTAATGATTTCTTCCTTGGCCCATGGCCCAACCTTCCACAAAACTTAATCAAAATCCGCTCATAACATTTTTAGTAATCCCGGATCCGGATCCGGATTTGGATCAGCCCCCCAAATTTACATTTCTTTCTTGGACCATGGCGCTCCGTTCTACAAAATTGCATTGAATTTCATTGAGAACTTTTGTAGTTATTGTGCAGGATACTCTGGGTCCGGCCCAAAATTTAATCATTTATTCATTGGCCCATGACCTACCCTTCCACAAAATTTCATGAAAATCCGTTCATGACTTTTTGAATAATCCTGCTAACAGACAGACTGACAGACAAACAAACAAACAAACGGGGGATAAAACATATACCTCCTGGCGGAGGTAAACTAAGAATACTTACCCCAAAACTGAAAGGACATTTTGGCAGACACCAAGCCAATTATTTTTGCATATATATGTTGCTCTCGACACCAAATTAATCCCGAGATCGTTCAGACGGGCGCACTTAGTCGAGGATTAAGCCACTAAATAGCCGAAGATTCCGGCTTCAAACCAGAATACTGTACAGTTGGAGCAATTTTTTTCTGTATTTGGTGCAGCAAGGATGTCAACAAAGAAGTGCTCAGACATAAGGGTGACCGATTTGGAAAATGTCCATAAAAAGTTGTCTGAATCTTTTTGGAAGAGTGTTTCTTTGTTTCGTATTTCCTCAAATTAGCTCTGACAACTGACGCTGTGTGAAATAAAATCTATCATAATTACGCACTTGACAAAGCAGCCATCATTGAGGATTATAGCGCGGGTGAATGCCATCATCGTTGTCTTTAGGTATACAAGGCAGAGCAAGGTTGCTCGTTCTATCAGTGGCCACGTCAAAGTAAGGTAGAGACAAGGATGACATCAAGGATCCTCGACATCAAGTCATTTACCTCTTGGTCTTTAATACCGAATCTCACGCAATCACGACTTCGTATTCAAAAGGCCAGGAGCCTGCAAAATTCTTCCCTCCAAGAAAAACCCAAACAAGATAACAAAGCCAAATTCAAAATCCGTTCATTTCGAGATGCTTGGACACTGTGAAAGACTGAGAGATTATAGGCAGTAGGAAATACAGACAGAGGGAGACAGTTCCAGAGTTGACCTGTTTCATACTTGCAGATCTGACTCTTGCATTAGAGAGTTGGGCAGAAACAAAAATGAGAGTTTGTTAACAAACGGGTGTTACATGTCCGCCGTAGTGGTAGAGGCATACAAGCAGACAGTTCAGAGGAGTAGTGGCCATTGAAATAGCCATAGAAAAGATATAAAGATGCAACAGTGCGGTGAAGAGACAGGTTGAAGGTAGTCAGTAAGAGGAGGAGCTTTAATGAAACAAAAAGCCTTTTACTACATCTTGTTGAGACGAGATGAATGTTAGGAGCCTCCCCACACATGAGAGTTGTATTCTAAACAGAGGTGAATAAAACCAGTGTATAAAGTCAACAACTGCGCAGGGGTAAAGAAGGCTCAGGGCCGGCTTAGACCACCCAATCTCATGGAAGCCGATTTTACAAGAGAGGTAATATGATCTATCCAAGATAAATCCATAGAGAATGAAACCCCAAGTATGATCATAGAAGATGCAGGATTGAATAGAGTATTGTTAAAATTTTGAGGATACTGCTGTGGAAGATTTTGTTGGACTGAAAAATGTAAGAAATGAGTCTTTGATGCGTTAAAAACAACAAGATAACTTTTGCCCTAATCAGAGATATGACCCAAGTCAGATATTAAATATGTCATAGACTCATCCCGTCTTCGTTCTAACTGCTGAGATGGACGCTGCCGGAAGCAAATGCAAAAGTGAAGGTTGGAGTAATCACCGTTTGAGTGGATTGGATTAGATGCACAGCTTAGAAGGCCACTGATGAAAACAAGGAAGAGAGTTGGTGATAGGACAGACCCATGAGGTACAGCACTATTAATAGCTCTAGAAGAAGAGCGGTGGCCACCTACACCAGCAGCTGTAGAACGACCAGAAAGGAAGCCACAGATGAAGGCCCAGAGAGCAGTATATAAACCATAAGAGGGCAGTTTGGAAATTAAAGACCTATGAAGACATGATCGAAAGCCTTTGCGATGTCAAATGCAATGGCTTTCGCCAAAGTCCCGAAAGGAGGATGAACAGGAATCTGAAAGATAGGTGAGAAGATCGCCATTGGAACATTCCTGGTGGAACCCATACTGACGATCAGAAAGAAGGTTGTGATAGGAAAGGTGCATTAAATTTTTTTTGTTAAGAGCAGACTCAAAAATTTTCGGCATACAGGATGTTAAAGCTACTGGGGGACAGTTAGAGGGCTAGGAATGGTCATCCTTCTTTGGAACAGGCTGAATGAGAGCAAACTACCAGCAAGAAGGAAAAATACAAGTTGACAGACAAAGGGGTTTACCCAGGCAGGGTGTAAGCACAGAAGCACGGTTCTTGAGGACAAATGGAGGGACTATCAGTAGAAGAAATAGCTAGAGCCATCAGATGAAAATGGATGATGAGGTAAAGTAGTTAGAAAGGTTTCTGGCAAAGTTCCAGAAGGAGCAGGAAGAATTTGAGTTCGAGAGTTCAGAGCATTTAGTACGAATAAATTTATTATCAGGACAGCATAGAACAGACTTCGCACAATTCCGGGCAGAAACATAGGAGAGATGAGATTCAGGGGTGGGTTGGCTCTGGTACCTTTCATTGGCCATCTCCTTGTTGGTGACAGCATTAGAACATACGTGATTAAAACATTTTTTTTTTTTTTTTTTTTGCATTAGTCATAGGATATGAGAAAGGAATGTTTGTTTCTATACCCGATAGAATAATCTCCTTATTGCGCAAAGAACACTCAGTTGGCTATCGGACATGGAAGCAATAATCATTCCAGGGAAAATCAAAGAAGTACTGCCTGAGGGCCACCGAATCAACAGCTTCAAAGTGCCACAGTTGTCACTTCTTGGGAGGGTTCACAGGCCTTACCGGAGCAACAGGACAGGTTAAGGTGATAAGGCTGTGATTGGAGGAGCCTGACAAAGGGAAAATATTATCAGAGTAAGCAAAAAGATTAGATGTAAGGAAGAGGTCAGGTATTTTGGAACACTCTCCAAGGCGGTCAGAGATAAGGGTAAGGTGCCGTACAAGCTACCATTGGTCATTGAAAATAGAAAAGATGTAGACTTGTTCACCAGGTGGATCAGTGAAAAGAGAGGAGATTCAAAGTGGTGGTGAACATTGAAATCACCATTATGAAGATTTTAGAGAAAGGAGAAATTGATAGGATGTGTTCCATCTTAGAAGTAATATAGTCCAAGAATTTTTCAAAGTCAGTAGAATTTGGGGATAGTAAAGATATGTTTAGTCAGAGGATGACACGATAGTTGGAGTCAGAGAGTAGAGAATTCAGAATATCCAAGTTCAGGAACACGTGACCAAGATATGTACTTGCGTTCATATAAGCAACAGCCAACTTCGGCTTTGAAATGGGTGTAGAGAACGTAGGAGGATACAGATAAGGGTTTGATATCAGTCGCCTCAGACGGCTGAGTCTCAGTGAGGAGAAGATGAGATTCAAACGAGGAGAGTGGTCCAGCTATGTCAGATACAAACAAACTGACTATACACCTACTTATTTATGCAATGAAGAATGAAACAAAGGCCAAAAGCCTGCAAGACTGTTCTCTCCAAAAAGAAAAGAGAGCCAACTTCATGCTCTGTTCATTTCGAGATGCCTGGACACATTACTTATAAAAGAAGGTCATCGGCAGAAGGAAATACTGACAAAGGAAGACAGCTTGAGAACTGACCTGCTGCAGACATGAAAGACTGGGAGTCATGGCTAACGTTTGCATTAGCAGGTTGGACAGAAAAGCGAAGAGAGTTTGCTGCAAGGCGGTTGCTACACGCCTGTCACAGTGATGGAGGTATGCAAGCACACAGTTCAGAGGAGCAGTTACTACTGAAGTAGAGGTAGAAACGAGATAATGAGGCAACAGTGTGGTGAAGAGATAGAGGTTGGGGAGAGCCAGGAAGAGTAGAGTTACTGAGATGAAAAGCCAACGACTCCACCTAGTTGAGGAGAGTAGTATGTGGGAAGCCTCCCTAAACACGGAAGTTGTACTCTACCCATGGGCAAATAAAATCGCTGTACAAAATCAAAAACTGTGAGGGGATACACAAGACACAGAGTTAGATTCGCATATCTAATCTCTTGGAAGCAGATTTCCAAGAGGGGTAATTAGATCTTCCCAAGTTAAATCCTATGAGAATGAGACCCAAAGTATGTTCAGAAATGATGCAGGATTAAGTAGGATGTTGTTAAAAAATAAAGGATACTTCTGCAGGAGATATTCTTGCATCAAAAGCTGTGAGAACTTAGTATTTGATGGATTAAAATCAACAAGATTACTTTTACCCTAATCAGTGACATGAGCCAAGACAGATTTTACTGTAGGTGTGCCATAGCCTCATTCCTTGTGTGTTGAAGTAACTGCTGTGGACAATGTGAGCGACAAATGGAAGGTGAAGGGTGAAGTCATCAGCATATGAGTGGATAGAGTTATATATACAGCACAGGTCACTGATGAATATGAGGAAGACAGTTGGTGATGGGACAGAACTCTGAGGAACACTACTTTTGATGGCTCTGGGATTGAAAAGGTTACCATCTACAAAAGCAGCTATAGTACAACCAGAAATGGAGCTAGAGATAAACGTACAGATGAAGGACAGAAACCCTAGGAAAGCAGTTTGGAAATTAAAGAGATATGCAACACTATATCGAAAGCCTTTGAGATATCAAGTGCAACGGCACAGCTTTGGTCAAAGTCCCCGAAAGTAGGATGAGCAGAAGTTTGAAAGGCAAGTGAGAAGATCACCAGTGGAGTGTCCCTGGCCAAACCCATACTGGCAATCAGAAACAAATTTATGATTGGAAAGGTGATTTAAAACTAGTTTATTAAGAGTAGATTTTAGAATTACAGGATGTTAAAGAAAGTGGGCAATGGGTGGAGGGCTGAGAATGGCCACCCTTTTTTGAGACACTTAACATGGGAGCAAACTTCTCGAAGAAGAAAAGGTACAAGTCGACAGACAAAGGCACAAGTGTTTACCTAAGCAGGGTGTATGCACAGAAGCACAATTCTCGATGACAATGGGAAGGACCCCATCAGGCCCATAAGCTTTATTGTACTGAGGCCAGCAAGGGCAGGAAGTACTTCAAATGAGAAGTATTAATGTCAGTCATGAGGAAGTCAGCGATGGAAGTGATAGAGGAACAGCACCGGAATCATCTAAGGTGAAATTGGAGGGGCAAGTCTAAGCAGAGTTCTGCTTTTTTTGTAGAAGAAACAGCTGCGAGTAACCAGAAAGGAAAGGAAGAGGGAAGAATGCGGAGTAATTGTTAGAGATGTTTTTGGCAAGGTGCCAGGAACGGGAAGAATCTGACTTCGAGGGTTCATGGCATTTAGTATTAATGAAATTATTCTCAGCAAAGTGGAGAACACACTTAGCAAGGTTCGAGGCAAACATGCAAGAAATAAGATTCAGGGGTGGGTTGGGTCTCACACCCTTTGTAGGACCTCTTGTTGTGGACTGCATTAAAACAAGTGTGATTATACCAACTTTTTTTTTTTCATTGCTCACAGGATAAGAGAAAGGAATGTATGCTTCCATGACCAGAAGAATAACCTCTGTCCATATCCTAAAGAATAACCTACGTAATGCAAGAGGCACACTCAGATGGCTCTTGTCGATGAAAGCAATAATCATTCCAGGGATAATCAAAGGAAAACTGCTTGAGGGCTTACCATTCAGCAGCTCCAAGTGCCACAGGTGCTGCTTCATGGGAGGGTTCACAGGCCTTAGTAGGCCTTTCTGGAGTGCTAGGACAGGTTAAGGGGAAGGTTGTGATCGAAGGACCCCAGGAGAGAGAAAAGATTAACAAAGCAAGCAGAAGCATTATTTCCAAGGAAGAGGTCAAATATGCTGGAACTGTCTTCAAGGTGGTCAGGGATATGGTTAGGGTGCTTTACAAGCTGTTATATGTCATTAAGGATAGAAAAGATTTAGGCTTCTTCACCAGGAGGATCAGTGAATGGGGAGGAGAGCGAAAGGAGTTGGTGAACACTGAAATCACCTAGAATGGAGATTTCAGAAATAGGAGAAATTAGCAGCATGTATTCTGTCTAAGAGGTAAGATAATAAAAAAAAAAGAGATCAGTCAGTGGAATTAGTGGATAAGTACACAACACAGATATAAATAGCCAGAGAATGACAGGGTAGTCAAAGCCAGAGAGTAGAGAATTCAGAAGATTTAAGTTCAGGAATGCGAAAGCAAGATATGTAGGGAGTAGACTGTAGCACCAGTTGAACAGGGCGGTACTCCCGAGGTGGATGGCAGCTGGTGACAGGGAGAACTGGAGCTTCCATTCACCAGCCCTCAGAACGTGTTTCTGGCCATCTCTCTTTGCGGAACAATTTCAGTGTTTCCATTAATACGGAGAGTAGGCCAGCACACTCTCAAAATACCTCTGCCTCGCACTGTCTGCTCCACACTACGTGCACATTAGATACCTATCACACCTTCTATTTCCATCCCCTCAATGGCCACTGCAGTATTATCAGAAAATCCAGTGGTACCTCGGATTGCCACCACCGTCAGGGTAGGGCTAGTGATACAGGGTCCTCCTGATCGCAATCAAGCAACAGTGCCTACAGCTGTTACTGTGAACACTAATGCTTGTCAGAGAAGTGCAGGTTCGGCCTTGTATTTTACTAACATACGTGGTCTTACTACCAATCTGAATTCTGTTCACCTTTTCCTCCAATCAGTATCCCCCCTCTAGCCCTGTTCCACACAGAAACCCATCTCTCTCCCTATACCAACGTATCCCCATTTAGTTTTCCTGGTTACCATCTCTTCACAAAGTTCCGTAACATGGGTGGCACACGTTGTAATATCAAATCAGAACATGCGATTGACACTATTTTGAACTTCACTTTGGCCAACTTTGACAATTCATTATATAAACTAAATTACCTAAGTCTCACTAAATACATCAGTATAGTTTATTGCCCCCCCCCCCTGCTTCTTCAGAACCCAGCGTATTTGATTCCATAACCCTACAGTTAACCAACTGTAACCTCACCCTTACCACTGAACTTAACATTTTGGATGATTTTAATGTCCATAATGTAGAGTGGTTATTGAATTCTTCATGGCTGACGATACTGGTCTACCGTAGAATGGAGCTGTTTGCAGAATCACTTAATCTCGCACAATTGGTAAAACAGCCAACCAGAATACTAGAAAATCCTGACCATGAAGCGTACTCCTTAAACCTATTCCTGACAAATAACGCAGATCAATACAGCACAGAGGTACTATCACCACTTGGATCTTCCAACCACAACTTCATCAAAACCTCATTAGTCAGTTTCCCCAAACCTTCCCGTTCTGAACCAGTCAGGGAGACCAGATGGCACTTTGATGGGGCGGATTGGGATGGGTTTAGAGATTATCTTTCTGGTATTTCATGGCAGTCTTTCTTCTCCACTGACATCAGTTCTATCCAGTTCCACATTAATGACTTAATACAAGCTGGTATGGAATTGTTCATATTCAGTCAATGGTTTACTACAAGATCGGACTCCGCAAAATGGTTTGACAGCAATTGTGCTAGAGCAACGACCCAAAAGTCATTAGCATATAACTTCTACTTAAAATAAATAACATCTAAATCCCTCAATCAATTTCAGATTATGAGAAACTGTGCAAAAGTTGCAATAAATCAAGCTGAATCAAACTTTCTACACAACCAACCATCGAAACTATGAAATAATAATCCTAACGACATTAGAACTCCCAGTTGTTTCAAAAACAACTTTAACAAGTCATAGCCCATTACCCCAGTAAACTCTTCAGATGGAAACACTATAAATGATCTACGTGGAAAAGCAAATATCCTTGCTAGTACATTTGCCACATATTCTACCTTAGAGGAAGTTAGTCAGAACGTTCCTGTACAAGAACTCGACTCTCCCGAAGCTGCTCCATTTAGGGTACAAACTAGATACATAAAACCCATCCTAGTCAAACTACCAACCAATAAAGCTCCAGGTTCAGATGGAATTCCTCCAGTCATTAAAACCTGTTCCCCAGAACTTGCTCCTGTTCGAGCTAAGTTATTCAGACTACGCATCCGCACATTTTCATTCCCTAATTCTTGGAAACAAGCCAATATCCACCCAATCCCGAAGAAAGGAATTTCCACTGACCCCTCTGATTGCAGATCAATAGCTACCACATCTTCTCTTGCTCATATACTTGAAACTGTAATTAACTGCATGTTGTTAAACATCTTGAATCGAACAACTAAATTAGTGGTAGACATTATGATTTTTGCCACGAAAAATCCACTGTTCGTATACTCAGTCTCTTGACTCATACCAGCCAGCAGTCAATTGACCAGCACGGAGACAACAATGTGGTAGCCGTTGATATTTCTAAAGCTTTTGACAGAGTCTGGCACCATTCCCTGCTGTCTAAGCTCCCTTGCAATGGTCTATCATTTCTTGTTCCACTGATATCCTCATATCTCGATGACAGAAAGATAGGAGTAAAAGTATACGATGTATATTACAATTCCACTCGATTAACATCAGCATGCCACAAGGATCTGTCCTAGCTCCAACCCTATTCCTAATCCATGTTAATGATTTCTTATCTATCACACATAATCCCATTCACATGTGCAGATAACTCAACACTTCACAGTTACTTCACACTTTAACACCCAGTCACAATGTTTAATATATCTAACTCGCATCTCAGTACAGCAATCTTCATAAATGAAGACTTATCTAAGATCAGTGAATGGGGACAAAATAACCTTGTTTCATTTAATGTTAGGAAAATCAAATACAGTATGTACAATTTACTAATAAACAGATATTGCTTTATTCATATATTTCTGACAATGCAGCTAATATTTTTGTCTATAAACGTATGGAAATTCTCGGTGTTTCACATAACAATACCCTCAGCTGGACCTCTCATGTTAAATCACTTGTTAAAACAGCTTCAGAGAAACTTAGATTACTGTATAGAATCCCCAACTACTTTAATAACGAGCGTATACATACATATATATATATATATATATATATATATATATATATATATATATATATATATATATATATATATATATCGAGTCGGGTTGGTGCCACTCTACCTCTGAAATCTTAATGTTACTGAGAGAGCAGAGCGGCTGTGAGCTTGTGAACCGATTTCGGATTTTTTTATGTTACTAAATGGGCTTAATACATCAATATAAGATTCTTGGCACTACTAAAAGTAATCACCAGTGTCAGAAAGTTACCTCCGAAATCTGCAAGGTTACTGAGACAGAGCAGAGCGGCTCAGTGCTTCCACAAAAAGGAACTTAACTTCCTTAGAGTCTTCTCCAATTATCCTTAGATTTCCTTAGATTCATCTCTGAATTTACTTAAAAGTTTCTTTGTGTAATAAACAAGAATAAATACCATTTCTTCAATAAACAAATATTTTATGCACAGTAGTTTACTAATTTTACTCTGTTAGTACATTTTCAAAAATTGCGTTCTATTACCAGTGACATTACAGAATTTGTAAGCATATTCATTATTATATAGATTCTGATTCCCTTTGCTTTGCAGCCAGACTGCACACTGTAGCAGCTACCCGTACAATGAGCTTCCTGAATAACATACATAATACCAGTACTGTACGGTTTATTAGCAAAATGTTATAAAAATAGTAATTCTTAAAATATAAAGTAGTAAATTGCTTTGACAAAATGTTTTACAAAATACATATGCCTTAAAAACAGATAAAAATATTGCTGATTTGCTATTCCCAATGATGGACTAGAAATAAAAGTGCATGTGATATGCAAAATTGCATAGTAAATTGCTCAAACCATGGTAGACTAAAAATAAAAATAACTATCCTATATAGAATTGCTACGTATAATTATATAGATTTTAATCTTACTCTGATCGCTAAATTTGATCACATTGTTTACCAAACCAACACCCCACACCTTTATCTGTTACTAAATATAATATTTACAACTTATATACCAGAATTTATACCAGATGCTGTTAACTGCATTTTGTACCATAGTTATAAGCTTTTTAAGGTGAATTATGAGATTCATTCAAAAAATATTGTTTAATGTAAAAGAATATATTTGTTATAAATAAAGCGAGTCTAAGAGGAAGACTTTAATGAAAACAATAGCTATTGTATGTCAGAGTGAAAAACAAAAGTCACCAGTAGGCTACAAGAAAACCCCAGATTAGTAAAAGTTCTGTTCCGTTCTTTGAACTGGTTGTAACCTCGAGTTGGCCTTAATCCAAGTCTGACGTAAACTGGAGTTTTCCTGTATACTGTACTTGTATTTTAGATTTTTACTAGTTTGGAAGACGTCTTGTGGTAGGTGGGGGCACTCACCATCCACTCACTCAGTGTAGTGCTGCTGTCGGGTGTCTGCCCTTTCCTCTCCTCCATCCTTTTTTCCTTCTATCCTCTTCTGTCTTTCCTTCATTCTTTCCTTGTCCTTCTGCCTACGGATGACATTACACTCTCTCTTCTGTCTTTCTTTCCTTCATTCTTTCCTTTTCCTTCTGCCTGTGGGTGACTCTACACCGAGTGACAAGCCAAATGGTTTCCTCTACACCAGGAAACCATTTACTACGTTGGGTGGTAACCATATAACCAAATTTTGGCGCCTGATGGTTTAGTTGGTAAATATTGCGCTCCAATCGGATTGAGCCGGTGAAGGTTTATATCCAAAGGGGTGGTTGGGGTTGATTGCTCATGCAATGCCACTCAGGGATGAGTGAGGCTGGTCACTCTCATCTTAAATGTCGGGACCAACTGCTTAGCCCCTGGATCCTACGCCCCTTATGGGGCAACGTAGGATTGGATGATGGATGGAAGACATCTTACTGATTCTAATTAGGAACGTCTTAAATCAACTGATCCTGTGTTACCTGCATTTGAGAGCATTTTGGAATAGAGGCTAAGTATATTTTTGGGTTGGTCTAAATTTGGAGCCTGATGATTGCCTTTTTGTTGAAAGGCAAGCTTGGTTGTTAACAACTCAAGTAGAGACTCATGCTCCAGGACAGATTTGTGTTCAGTTTTTATGAATTTGAGTTGGCTGAAGATTCGTTCAACTGATCATTTCAAAAAGGAAACGAGAGCAATATGCAGAGAACTTTGCATAGGTTTGGATATTTAGATCTCCCTCATATTTTTTTGCATTAATGACAATATGCCAAAACTTCTTGAAGTAGCATCACGATCCCCAAATATAGTCTTTTGTCTCCACTCAAGATCAGCAGCTTGACAGTCAAAAAGGCCTTTTAGGTGGGGTAACTTAGCTATTACCTATGCTAGGCTTGGTTGAGTTCACTTACAAATAAATCTAAATATGCAACAATAAATTTAATATGCAATAGTAAAGTTTTGTTGAATTATTTTTGTCTTTGCTTTTCTAACTTCCCTTATTCTTCTGCCATGATTTCCTTAGAATTTCCTTAGAATTGCCATTTCCTTAGACTCATCTTTGTAGACTCCAGATTTCCTTAGAAAAGGATCATTTCCTTGAATGCGGAATCAGCGGCTGTGAGCCTGTGAAGACTCACTCGCCTCCCGTGCTCCTACATCAGTGTTGTAAGCGTTGCGGAAAAATATCTGAAGTTAGCAAGATACATTATTTTCTTCCATTTTACATATGTTGCCTGCAATAACCTCTCAATGCTGCAGGAAGTAGATCTATATCACTGGCGTTTTAGAGGGGGACGCAGATCTACGTCGCTAGCGTGGTACGGGTTAATATTCACACACAATCTGTCCCACACTAAAAAAAAAAAAAAAAAAAAGTGCTTCAAAATATTTTCTCTTCGTGTACATCCAGAGCAGGCTGATGAATTAATAAATGTAACAATGGTATGTGCGGTCCGATCTATCTTAATGTAAACCCACGACTTATAAGAGGATGATAAGAGATTGTGTAGCTTGGTCAATCATCAGGTGATTAAGGCTGACACATAAAAACAAAGGGGACAACAGGTAAAGTTCAAGACGGCTAGTGATTCTGCCCCTTAACCCTGGGGATTACAAACTGCTTCTTATTTTAAGTCTCTCTCTCTCTCTCTCTCTCTCTCTCTCTCTCTCTCTCTCTCTCTCTCTCTCTCTCTCTCTCTCTCTCGGCAGTGCATGTGTTAACTAGTAGCATGACTGCAGTTTTGGTTTTAAGAGTGGTGGTCTTCATTTCTATCTGCCCATATTATGGACCATAATTTGTTATTATTATTATTATTATTATTATTATTAAGAACATATTCCGTGGAGTTTTTATTGATATTGTAGATATTATTATTATTATTATTATTATTATTATTATTATTATTATTATTTCTTTTTGAAGATCTAGATGGCTAGCATTCCTAGGCCGTTCGAGACAGAGACGAAATTTTCAGGAGTGATGAAACTTGGTTGCAGGCTTGATGTGGAACAATTTTTTTCCTAGCACTAACACCACACTAGCGCCCTCTGTTACTTTTTCAAATTTTGCTCTCGTGTGCGGCAAAAACTACTAAATCGATTGCTTTACAAATGTCCAGCATGTAGTCGTCAATATATACTAGTGCACCTGGGTATTGATATTGAGATCCAACAAAAACTTTTTGAGACACTGAGGAAAATCTAAATGGCCGCCTCATGCATGAAAGTGCTAAATCGGTATTTGGCCGCTTTTGACCAAACTCGGCGGAAATGTGGGTCATGAGTGAACATGATTTGCATAGTATGAATGATCTTGACCTTGATCTCAAGGTCACAGGTCAAATTCCATAAACAAATTTGAGTCATACAAAAAGTCCCTTGACCCCTGCCTTGCTCATCGCCTCACATGAGGGGATGCCACCCCTGGCCACGCTGATCGGCTCATGAGGCGATGAGTCTCGGCGCCATAATTTCAAGCACAAAGAAGCGTCTGTGGTTTCCATCGGAACGAATAGTCTCCCTCTATACCATCAGAACTGTTGTTAAGCCCTCCCACACCGCAGTTGCCAAATACCGCATATTAAGTAATTCAGTTCTCGTTTGTAGCCCAGCAATGGTGGATTCACGCCCGTCTACCTCCCACGGTGCTGACGACTTATTGCCGCCTTAACCGCCACCCAAGAGGCGTAAACTACAAAAAGACGAAAGTGATGAAGAGTTTGAGCTGAGAAACACTTGATCTGATGACAAACAATCAACTTGTTATTGAAAAAAAAAAAAAAAAAGTCTGAGTGATTCAGGGAAAGTAATCGGGTTGATAAGAATTAACATGGCTTGGGTTAAAATTAAGTCTGCAATGATAAAAGTATCTTCATCTGTTATGTGGAGTTCTTTGAATATTGCTTCTGCAATGTCAGAATTCTAGTTATTATTGTTACTGTATTATTATTAGTGAGACATATTATTATTATTATTATTCTCGCCTCAGAGTTTCGCAACGATTCCAGAAGAACTAGAAACTAAGGAAGGAATCTGAAGGGCCCAGGTTAGGTGTCCTGGCATGGACCATTGCTAATAGAAAAAAATCTTCCCAATGGGGTCAAGGACATTGTAAGAAACAGTTGTAGACACATGCTTTCTTTGACACCTTTGCCAGATCCCTTGATGTTATACAAGAAGTTGCCTTTGGGTCTTCAGCTCTTGTTTATATTACACATACCTTACCACAGTGCAAAGCATCCTAATTGTGGCTAGACAATGAAAGTACATAACTGATTGTTATTATTCCGGCCTCAAGAGTGTCCCGACAATTCCAGAACTGGAGACTGCACAAAGAATCTGAAGGGCCCAGGTTATGTGTCCTGGCATGGACCATTGCTGATAAAAAAAAAAAAATCTTCCCAATGGGGTCAAGGTCACTAAGAAACAGTAGGCAGAGACTAGTGACTGTCCGTAGAACAGTTACAGAGTTCTACTTATTATTGTTATTATTATTATTATTATTATTATTATTACTAGTGGCAGGTGGGGGCATCCATCATCCACCCACTTAGTGTAGCGCTACTCTGTTTTTAGGGTAGATCTCCTGTGAGTGGCAAGCCAAATGATTTCCTGTAAACCAGAAATCATTTACAACACTGGGTGGTAACCTTATAACCAACCAACACGTGTTCCCTACGCGACAGCAAGTGGGTTGGCGGAGGGTTAGTGCCCCTCCCCGGAAAACAACTATCTGAAAATACGAACAAGAAGCCTCGACGAGGAATGACCAACAGGTGACGACTAAGAACCGAGCAAAGGACATGGGACAGATTGTGACATGAAATGTAAGGGGTGCAAATGATGGGATGAAAGAGAGAGAGACTGCCCAGGTGCTTGAGGATGCAAAAATGGGTGTATGTGTATTAGCTGAAACGAAATGGCGAGGTGAGAGTGTGAGAAATGGGATTATGGATGGGGTATACTCATAGGAGTGTGTGAGAACGATAGGGCAAAAGAAGGAGTGTGAATTGTGGCGTGCAAGAGATGGTAGGAGAACATATATGAGTGTGGATCAGCTCGCTCAAAGATTGTGTGGGTAAGATTGAAAGTTGGACTACAAATGTGGGTGATTGTGTGTGTGTATGCGCCAATGCAAGATCGTGCAAGCAGAGTGAAAGAAGAGTTCTGGACAAATGTGGAAGCATGCATGGAAAAGTTTGAAAGGAATGAAAGTGTTTTTGATTGGAGATATGAATGGAAAAGTAAGGAATGTGATGGTGGATAGAGTAGTTTGTGCGTGGGGTGTGCCTACAGTGGTGAATAAGAATGGCAGTGCTCTAGTGGACATTTCTGCCGGGAGAGGGTTGGTGATAGACAAAACCCTCTTCAGACACAAAATGATCCACTTGAATACATAGCGAGTGATGAGAAGGGTGGGTGGTGAACTGAATGAACGGAAGGCAATGATTGATTATGTGTGTGTGGATGATATGATGAGGTGCGTAATGGCTGCAAGAGCATAGAGAGGTTGGGGGAGTGGACTTTCTGACCACCACTTGGTAGTGGTCAAGGTCAAGGTCCGAATGAAATGGAAAAATAGAAGAAGGGAAGGACAGGAGGAAGTCGTTCACTCAAGGAGGGTGGAAAGGTTACAAGAGGATGGAAAAAAGGCAGAATATAAGAGAGAGGTTGAGGAGCGATTGGGTAAATATGGATAGGAGCATGTGGGAAATGTGGAAGATATGTGTGCAAGATATTCACAGAAGAAATCTGTGCAGCATGTGAGGCGATGTGTGGGGTGAAGAGAAGACAAAACGGGATGCAATGAACAGCATGGTGGAATGAAGAGATGAGAGAGGCTGTGGCACAAAAGAAAAAAGCATATAGTGGGTGGATGAGAAACGGGTGTCGAAGAAGTTGAGAGACAGAAGAGAGTTATATGTAGAGAGGAAGAGAGAGATTAGCAAGAGAGAGTATGAAGAGAGTGGAGGAGGAATTGGGAAAGAATGGATTTGGAGGATAGACAAAGATTATGTAAAGTACCTGTATTAAGAATATAGAAAATGGAAAGTTGTTGAATGCCATGAAGAGTACGTATGAGAGTGCTAAGGCATCAGTGCATGTGGATAGTGAACTGAATGAATTTTTCTATTTGAAGGATGGATTGAAACAGGGATCAGCCATGTCAACATGGTTGTTCAATCTGTATATGGATGGGGTTATAAAAGCGATACAAGGTAGGGTAGTGGATGTTGGAGCGGCCCTAATGAGAGAAGGCAGTGTTTAGAAACTCCCTGAACTGTTGTTCGTAGATGATACTGTGTTGTTAAGTGAAGACGAAGGGGAGCTGCAAGGCTTGGTGGATGAGGTTGGGAGAGTGTGTAAGAAACGGAATCTAAAGATGAATGGGGGGAAGAATAAAGTTATGGTATTCGAGAGATATGAAGTCAGTGAATGTACCGTGAGGTTGGATGAGGAGGAAATGGAAAATGTGAGTGCATTTAAGTACTTGGATAGTGTGATGAGTAAGGATGGAAGTTTAGAGGGTGAAATGCTTGAAAGGGTACAACAAGGATGAAAGTTCGTTGGTTCCTTGAATGCAGTGATAAGAAACAGAGAAGTGAACATGGAAGTGGAAAAGTTACTGCATGGCAGGATTGTGTTGCCTACTCTATTGTATGGATGTGAAACTCGGACCTTGTTGGAAGGACACAAGTCAAGAGTGAGAGCAGTGGAAATGAGTTATTTGAAAGGAGCATGTGGAGTCACATGGAGAAACAGACTGACAAATGAGAAAGTGAAGGAGCGTTGCGGTGTGGATGTGGATGTGATAGGAAACACTAGGGGAAACACACTGAAGTGTGGTGGTTTGGCCATGTGGAGAGGATGGAGAGCGAGAAACTGATAAGGAGGGTGTATGTGAGTGAGGTGGAGGGGGCGAGAGGGAGGGAGAGGCCAAGGATAAGATGGAGGGATGGAGTGGAGAGGTATATGAGAGAGGGGGTGTGAGCTGGGAACAGGGCAGTGAAATGACGGGGGACAGGGCGACATGGAGGTGATTTGTTTCTGGCAACCCTTTACTGGATTAAGGCATCTGGCAATATATATAGAGAGAGACTATTATTGTTATTATCATCAGTCATGCAAAGGAGGATGGTATCATTTTTGACAACCCACACTGTACTGTTGCACTTTACACTGCTCTGTGTGTGTGTGTGTGTGTGTGTGTGTGTGTGTGTGTGTGTGTGTGTGTGTGTGTGTGTGTTTAACTCTCCTAGGCAATTTGATGGATCTGAGTGAAACTTCCTCTGTGAATTTGGGTTTCTGGGAAGGTTTTCCATTATACAGTCTTCGCACCATGATTTTTAGGTGGGTCAACCCCCAATCCCCAAATGCTGGGCTATTATCAAGCCAGTCGTCACCTCACTGTGGGCAATTTCCCAGAAATTGCTTGTTTTCAAAACTAAATATCTCAGAAAGTATAGCACTTAGGGAAACAAATTAAAAACCACATTACTCACCACCTCTTCTTTTGGTGAATGAAAGTATCCCCAGGTTGGTTGGTCATTGCGGTGATGAGTAATGACATGAGGAAGAGAACTAATTTTCGGCATGAAATGTTCATGCATCTGCCCATGCCACCGACTATGGCTTTCCCCTCAATTTGATAACTTCTCCACTAACAGATAAAGTAGACTTTGTTGCATCCAAGGCATGCCTTATGGCATTATCATGAGCCCTTTTCTAGTATCCTTGGAAAGTGGCTTGGCAGGGGTGGATGATGCATTTCGCTACAGGCAGTACAGACAGAATCAGACAAATAGGAATCTGATGACATCGCTGTACACCTGGCAAATGAACTTGATAGACTGGCTCTCTCTTGCATGCTATGGAGGGACTCCCTCCCTACTCTTTGCTGGTGAGATGAAATGGCGACTGGTTTAAATGGTGGCAGGAAGACATTTGCATGTATAGCTGTTATCTGGAGGCTGTTGAGAGAACCTGTAGACTTTGTCACCCCCTTGAGAAAGCCTGTATTGCCTTGATACAAATGGTACTTATATGATGGTTTTGACCCTCGTGCAATATTTCGTTTTCCCTACACTCCTACCGTAATGCCTGGACCTATTTCTTCAAGAAAGTGCTGTAACTCAGTGGTTGACTGAGTAATTGAGCAAAGGAGGGACAAACACTATCTTTGGCCTCCCCTTTGGGTACGGGGGAAAAAACACCAAGAACACAGCAATAACTCTCATCAGCATTAAGCTCCCCTAAATCTTTATAATGTCATTTAAATCTTATTCATGCAACTGCTATATGATTATATTCAGTTTAGGAAACTGCACCTGGAAAAGTTTATAAAGATTAATTATAACTCCTCCAGTTAGGAAAGTCTATGCCAAGGTGAATAAAGTCACGTAAATAAAGCAGGAAGTAATGGATTTAATGGCACAGGAAGGAGGAGCCATCAATATTATTTTATGCAAGGAGGAGCCATCAATATTATTTTATGCAAGGAGGAGCCATCAATATTTTTTCACGCAAGAAAAAGGCACCAAAAGTCAGAAGCCCAGAAGATTCTTACCATCTAGAGAGAGAAAAAAAAATTCAAGATCCATTCATTCCAAAATGCCTGGACACATTGCATTTAAAAGGAGGCAGAGGGAAACACCAGTGCATGGCAGGTGTGCAATGACTTGCGCAATGCGCAATTGCACACCGATGCGCTCTGATGAATATCTTTTGCGCACTGCGCACCGCACGAGACCTTGTGCAATATTGTGCTTTTGCACATGAAAAGGCAGGTGCACAAGCACAAATTGAGTTGCACTTGCTCAATTAAAATTGCACTTGTGCACCTGCCTTGTGCACCTGCCCTGTGGATTGCGCAATGCACAGTCTACAGGACACGTGGTCTTAGGAGCCCACATGGCTGGACAAGGGATGGGGGAGGCTCGGGCGGGTCGTGAGGGTTCTGGATTGTTGGAGGGAGGTGGAACGGTATTAGCATTTCTTAACATGCTTCAAGGGAGATAATGTAATTTAATATTTTTCAAATTATTATTATTAATAAATAATAATAAATTCAAAATACATTATTTATTAAGGGTAGCATATGCAATCCTTACAAAAATCATTAAAAAATATTTAAATCAAATATCCACAGCCTAATAATTTATTAGGCTGTGGATATTTGATTTAAATAATATGTTTTAATGATTTCTGTAAGGAATTGCGTATGCTATTGTATATCTGTATTAAATTATTAAATAAAACGTCTTGAGAAGATGCAGATAAAAGTAAAACTGGCAACATCACGTTAGGAGAAACACATTGAGCTGGTTTGGCCATATGGAGAGGATGGAGAGTGAGAGACTAACGAGGAGAGTGTATGTGAGTGAGGTGGAGGAAGGAGAGGGAGGTGGAAGCCAAGTATTAGATGGAGGGATGGAATGGAGAGGTATATGAGAGAGGGGTGTGTGAGCTGGGAGCAGGGCAGTGAAATGACGGGGGACAAGGTGACATAGAGGCGATTTGTTGTTTGTGGGCAGTGACCACCCCTTACGCGATTAAGGCGTCTGGCAATTGATAGATAGATAGAATTATAATAAATAAAAGTATCCTAATTTATTTAAATATCTCAATATTTTACAGTAATTCCCACAAAAATATGCAAATGGTTTGCGACATTGCGCAAGCTAAATATTAGATTGCGCAATTGTGCAAATTACAAATAAAAAAAATAATAATAATAAATAAAAGTAAGTAAGTATGCAAATTTATTTAAATATCTCAATATTTTACAGTAATTCCCACAAATATGCAAATGGTTTGCGCTTGTGCTTTGCAACATTGTGCAAGCTAAATATTAGTCAGATAGGGCACTTGCGCTTGTGCAAGGCAGCGAACCGTGGATTGCGCATAGTGCTTGCGCAAGGTTCTTTTTCGTTTGCGCTGTCCACCACTGGGAAATACAGGCAGAGGAAAAAAGATCCATAGATGACTTGTTGCACACCTGAACGACTGGGAGTATCAGTTAACTCTTGTATTAAAGAGATGGACAGAAAAGGGTGAGATTTTTTTTAGTAGACAGGTGCAATGCACCCGCCGTAATGGAGGCGGGATGCAAGCAGTGACCATTGAAATGGCGATGGAAAAGAGATAAAGATGCAACAATGTGATGAAGAGACAGAAGTTGAAGTGATTCAGTAAGAAGAGGAGAGCCGTTGACTCCACCCGTTTGAGAAGAGTTGATTGTGGGGAGTCCCACACACATGGGAGTTGTACTGTACACAGGGGCAAATAAAAGCATTGTCTTGAGACAACACGTATGAGGGGGTAAGAAGACACGGGGTCAGCTTACCACACCTAATCTCTTGGAAGCAGACTTTGCAAGTAAGGTAATATGATCACTCGATTATAAATCCTAAGAAAATGAAACCCCAAGTATATTCAGAGATGATGCAGGAATGAGTTTGATGTCACTGAAAAATAAAGGGTACTCTTGTGGAAGATTTGCTGGGTTGATGGATGAAGGAACTGGGTTTTGGATGCACAGAAAACACCAAAGATATTTTTGTCGCAATCAGAGATATGAGTCAAGTCATACATTTGGTGTGCCACAGCCTCATCCCAGGTTTGCTGAAGTAACTACTGTAATGGATGCTGTGGGAAGCGAATGAAAAAGTAAAGGGTGGAATCATCAGCATATGCATGAATAGGATTAGATGTACAGCTTAGAAGATTATTGATGAACAGCCGGAAGAGAGTTGGTGAGAGGAGAAAACCTTGAAGAACACCACTGTTGATAGCTCTAGGAGAAGAACGGTAGCTGTCCACAACGGCGGCTACAGAACGATCAGACAGGAAGCTATAGATGAAGGTACAGATAGAAGGATGGAAACTGTAAGAAGGAAGTTCGGAAATTAAAGATGTACGCCAAACTCGACTAAAAACATTTGAGATTTCAAGTGAAATGGCATTGCTTTTGCCAAAGTCCCGAAAGGAGGATGACGAGGAGTCTGAAACGAAGGTGAGAAGATCTCCAGCAGAGCATCCCTGACGGAACCCATACTAGCGATTAAAAATAAGATTCTGATAGGAAAGGTGCTTTAATCTTCTTTGCAAAGAATTAATGCAAAAAATTTACCAATACAGGGTGTTAAAGCAATTGGGCGATAGTCAGAGGTTTAGGAAAGGTCGCCCTTTTCAGACCGGTTGAATGAGACCAAACTTCCAGCAAGAAGGGAAGGTACAAGTCGAGAGACAAAGACAAGAGTTTACTTAAGTAGGGTGCAAGCAGAGAAGCACAGTTCTTGAGACCAACAACAAGGACCCCATCAGACCCATGTGTCTAGCTAGTACTGAGGCCGGTGAGCACAGAAAGTACCTCAGTTGAAGAAATTTTAATATCAATCATGAGAAAGTCAGAGGGAGGAAGAGATGGAGGAACAGCATCGAAGTTGTCTAAGATGGAACTGGATGAGAAAGTCTGAGCAAAGAGTTCTGCCTTTTCAATAAAAGAAGCAACTACAGAACCATCAGATTGGGAGAAACGAGGGAAGGAGGATCAAATAAATTTACTAGAAAGGCTTTGGCAAGCTGCCAGGAAGAGAAGGAAGAATCTGAGTCAGAGAGTTCAGAGCATGTAATGGAAATGAAATTATTCTTAGAAGAGTGAAGAACATATGTTGCATGATTCCGGGTAGAAATATAAAAAGGATGTGATTCAAGGGTGCACTGGCATTGGTACCTTTTGTAGGACTTCTCCTTGTTGACAGCATTAGAACAAACAACCTATTTTTTCTCACATTAGTCAGAGGATATGACAAAAAAATTTGTGCTTCCATGGTCGAGAGAATATCTCCGTAATGCGCGAGGCACACTCAGATGGCGCTGAACCAAGGAAGCAGTAATTATTCCTAGGAAAATCAAACAGGTACTGTCTGAGGGCCTTCCAACTGGCAGCCCCAAAGTGCCACAGCCGCCACTTCTTGGAAGGGTCCGCACTCCTTAGTGAAGGGTAGGATACAGTAAGTAGGACTAGTTGTAAGGAAAAGGTCAAGAATGCTGAAACTCTCTCCAAAGCGGTTTGGGATACGGGTAGCGTCCTGCACAAGGTGCTCTAGGTCATGAAGGATAGAAAAGATGTATGCTTGTTCACCAAGTAGATCAGTGAAGGAGGAGGAGAGCCAAAAGTGATCGTGAACACTGAAATCATTAAAAAGAGCAGAGGTTTCAGGGAAAGGAGAAATTGATATAATAATGTCTATCTTAGAAGTAAGAGAGCGTAAGAAATTTTAACCATCTGTAGATGCAGGTTAAGTACATACCACAGAAATAATAAGAGAATGACAGGGTATCCGAAGCCAAAGTGCAGATAATTCAAGTTCAAGATTTAGGTTTAGGAACACTAGAGCAAGATATGTTGTTGCGTACATGCACGCAACTACCACGCTTAGCTTTGAAGTGAGCGGATAAAAAGTAACAGGATAAAGAGTCGGGTTTGCTGTCAACTACCTCAGACAGCTGAGTCTCGGTGTAGAAGACAGAATGAGGTTTACAGGAAGAGAGGTGATATTCAAGAGAGAAAATTATGGGAAAAGCCACGAATATTAAAGAAATAACTAGCAAGTGAGTCAGACAATGGTTCCATGCATCACACCTGGTCGTCACCGGGAGAGGGGTGGATGGTGGCGTCATTTATGCTCCCTCCCCCTGGGGACTCCAAGACTGAGTGCTGAGACGCCATTTTTGCAAATGTTGGAACATTAAATGTTGAATATAATCTGCGTATAGTTTAGCGTAGATATCGGAGAAAGAAAAAAATGTATAGCAGGGTACGCTGGCCTAGTCCCCGTGTTATTGAAACCATAAAATAGTTCAGCAAAAGGGGATGGTCAGAAGCTAGTCCTGAGGGCTTCTGAAACGGAAGCTCCAGCTCTCCCTTTCTCCAGCTTTTCCTTCACCTCGGAAGTACTGCCCTGTTCGACTGGTCCTACAGTCTCCTCGCTCCAAAGAGCGAACTTGATAATAATTATGCATTAAGGCCATCAGTCCGACACTCAGTAACAATTTAATGCACAGAGCAAAAGAATTAACCATTAACTGTATTTTGATAAGCAATCATAAATCATTAACTCGCGTTTCCGCCTTCTTCAATATCCTATTCTACTTAGGTCCTATGATTCATATTCATCTGAAAGTAAAAATAGAAGCATGAGAGTGACTATATTGTCAGTATTAATCGTCTTATTGCTACAGTTTCTCTGGTATTTTATTCCGGCAAACGCTGATGATTTTATTCAGCTGGGTGAGTCACAGCATTGTAAGAGTGCTGGCACACAGGGGCAAAAATGCAGTCGTCAGTAACTTAGTACATATAAAACACAAAATTAGTTGTCATTAACTAGCCCACTGAGAGGAGTAATGAGCAACTTATTCCAAAGAAAAGGCAATCAAAAGCTTAGCCCGTGGGAACAGAAATGAATTAATAAATTATTCTTTAAATGGTAAATTAATACATACCGTCAACAATCAAACCTTTAGAAAACTCAACCACCATCACCTTACCTAGCACACACACACACACACACACACACACACACACACACACACACACACACACACACACACACACACACACACACACACACACACACACACACACACACACACACACACCAATTAACTCGAGAAAAAAAATTATCAGTAAAGCATTTAAGACCATCAATAAAGCAGGAGCAGCCATTAAAACCTTTATCGGTGGAACACAGCTGGGCGAGGCGAGGTAAAACTGCCCACGCCATACCGACAGTAAATTCTGCTGCCACACCTCTTGGCTATTGGGGACATAGATTTTGTTAATGTTGAAATCTACTGCCTGTGCTATAGTTTATTTTTACGAGCGATCGATGTTTACTCTCAGTTAAGTTTGGAAATAAGCAGCCCAGCCCTGCCTGACTCGGCCCGGCCCGACCCGACTGTCAGGCTAAGCAGAAACTAATTACAGTACTCTTATGTGATGTACAGTTGAAATTCTTTCTACATGGGATACGTTCATTCAGTAAATTCTGTTATCAACTAAAAACTCACCCATAATGGCGTAGAAACCCCTTGGAATCTTGGGTTTTCTAAGGGAATGTTCGGCCTTATCAGTGAACACCTCAATTACAAAATCAATTTTAACCCCTTTGTGCCCCCTGACCCCATTATGGGACGGAACTGGGCATTTTCAAAATTAAATAAAGAAAGGAACCCTGGGGTAGGGACCTATGAGCTGCGCGACTATGAGCCGAAAGGCGAAGGGCGGTACGCTTAGCACCCTTCCGGCAAAATCCCTCGCACAGGAACTCTTTGATTCAAGGGGTTAACAAGATTTTCCGTCATAACACTGTACTTTTTGGCATCAACCCTAGCAACTAAAGATCGGAGATTCCGCCTATAATTTTATATCAGAGGAAAATTTTGATAACATGGTGCTCGCTCGCTCGTCACGCACTCACAAAGCGCAGTTTACTGGCTTTATTAATGTAAAGTTTTGTTACTGGTGCTCTACCTCTTGTTTACGTTTATGCTAAAATTCGGTATTGGTGTCCTAGTTTCTGTAAATGCTAAGTTTTGTTATTTTTGTCCCAGCTTTTTTAAGGGCTGACTTATGTGCTATTAATTCTTAGAGAACTGATTCCCATTACTCTACACTGGAATTACTCTTAAGCTTCCAATCCTAGATATCAATAAAACTTGCTCACGCATTACCGATGAGGAACTCCGTTAACAAACCTTTTGCCTGCTGGGATCACTGTTGTTCGTTAATGCTGATCATAGCTGTTTCTTATCACACTATTGATTTATAAACAGTCATTTCCCCAGAGACGTACAAAATACTCTGACTAAAACTCATGCACACAGTACTGATTCTAAGCTATGCTACAGCACATTTTGGCTCTTCATAGATGTCTTTGTTAATGCTGATACTTTCTTTGATATGCACTCTTGTAAAGATTCTTCTTATTCTGTATCGTTATTTAATTCATAACAAATACCGAATGCCACAAAGCTGAATAATACTCGTGTCATCTGGCAGTCCCAGGTGTAAACTGGGCAACGTTTGATAATGAGAACTACAAGCCTAGGCTTTGACTAGTGATTCTAGAGGTGCATGTGTGTGTGTGTGTGTGTGTGTGTGTGTGTGTGTGTGTGTGTGTGTGTGTGTGTGTGTGTTCTGTTGATTCTGACAAAGCTGCCTCCCAACTACTATTGTTGCGGTTTTTGTAAATGATTACCATTTATTCTGCTTCCAGTCATGTTTACTTAAAATTGATTCATAGATGCCCATCACCCATGTATGTATTTCTTTTCTTCTGGCTGTCAAAGAATCTGATACAGTGTACAGAGTCAGGTTGACAGAGGCTATATTTAACCCTTCCAGTTAGAAATCCTTCAGCAAGAAGGATTGGTGTAAGTAGCCTATGACAAAAGAGTTTTCCTTGGCTGAGTGTAAGCACGGAAGCACAACTCCTGGGAACAACGGGAGGAACCCCATGATGTCAGTAGCTGTTATTAGTTTTCAGACCAGTTAATTTCGAAAGTATTTATTCTAGAAACATTCCTAATAATGCCAAGGCTGAGGAATCCAGAGGGGGCAGGAAATAAAGGAACAGCACCGAAATTACCTAAACAGAGTTTGAGGAGAATGTTTAAGCTAAATGATCCTACTGTCAGAAGATACAATAACAAAAATAGGTGGAAAAATGGAAGACGTGAAGTGATTGGAGAGGATATAGTCAAGGTACTAAAATTAACGAACTTAGATTGTAGTGGAAAGATCATTGCACTTAGCTTGTATAAAATTGCTGCTAGCAAGGAAAAGAACAAATTTAACATAATGCCAGGCAGGCACATTAAATACATGTGATTTTGGAAAAAGGTACTGCCGGTGCCTTTTATAACTTTGTTGTTTTGGGTAGCATAAAAGCAAACGTGATCAAACTAAGGTTGTTCGTTGCTAGTCGAAGGGTAAGACAATGTATTGCATGTCTCAAAGCCCATGTAAATAAACTCAGCAATGCATCTACCAAAAATTTTTAATGGCTTTCTGCCAAGACAGAAGGCGTCCCAAATTGCAGCGCCGAAATATCACAAGCGCTCATGGTTAGGAGGATCTATTGGTCTGACTGGAGCGATAAGACTTCCTACTGAAATAAGGCTGTGATTGGAGAAGCCTACTAGAAAAGACTTGTTCTCAACGTAATCAAAACAAACTTCTTCCAAGACGATTAGGAATCCAAATAGTGTGCTGTGCCAGCTGTTTTAGGCCATTGCCCATAAATTCTAGGGATGCCTTACCAAAGCTAATTAAACTTATCACGCTAATAATGTACATAAATTCATACCCAGAGTCAAAATGCTAACACCGGAAAGATGTTGGCTTGTTCATCAAGGATATCAGTGATTGAAGATGACTAACAAACTGAAATACAGATTCAAAATGAAGATGAAAAATGGAAATAATGTGTTCCAATTTATAGGTGAGATAGTATGGTTAGAGTGGCAAACATCAAATGTTTTCTAACTCAGAGACAGGCGAAATACCTTCATTTGCATCGTAGAAATTTAAGTAGTTGGTATTCATTTAAAAGTAACTATCATACAATCATTTTCCCCATCAGGAGTGCCAGCTTGTGATGCGGTGTGTGGGGTGAAGAGATGACGGAGGGGGATGCAAGAAACAGCGTGGTGGAATGAAGAGGTGAGACAGGCTGTGGCACAAAAGAAGAAAACATAGAGTGAATGGATGAGAAATAGGGGCGTGGAAGAAGTTGAGAGGCGGAAGAGAGAGTTATATGTAGAAAGGAAGAGAGAGAGGTGAAAAGATTAGTAAGAGAGAGTAAGAAGGGAGTGGATGAGGAATGTGGAAGGAATTTCAGTGTAAAGTGGAGGGACTGTAAGAATATGTTCAGGAAGGAGGTGAAGAGAGTAAGACAGGGTGGCAGTGAAGTTGGCAGGGGAGTGAAAGATAAGAATGGTAGATTACTAGTGGAGAAGTGAGAAAAAGTGAGCAGATGGAGAGAACACTTTAGGGAATTGTTGAACATAGTGAATGGAAGTAGTGCAAGTATAAATGGCTGGGGAATGGTTGGGAGAAGGAGGGAGGTGAGAAGACAGGAAGAAATCAGTAGGATAGAAATTGTGGAAGCAATGAAGGAAGTTAAATTGGGGAAAGCCCCAGGAATTGATGGAGTGTGTGGTGAAATGCTGAAGCATGGGGGAGAGATAGTAGTAGAATGGATGTGGTAGATGTGCAGATTGGCCTGGGAGGAAGGTAGAGTCCCGGAGGATTGGAAGTCTGGTATAATTATTCCCTTGTACAAAGGAAAAGGAGAAAAAGAAGTGTGTGGTAATCATAAGGGCATTTGTCTTCTTAGTGTAATAGGAAAAGTGTATGGTAGGATACTTATTTACAGAGTTAGGGAAAGAATAGAGGAATTAGTTGGAGAAGAACAGGGAGGCTTTAGGATGGAAGAGGTTGTATAGATCAAATATTCATTCTTAGATCTTTAGTGGAAAAGTTTCTAGAGAAGGGAAAGAATTTGTATGCGGCTTTCATGGATTTGGAGAAAGCATATGACAGGGTGGGTAGACAAGGATTGTGGAAAGTATTAAGAATATATGGAGTAGGTGGGAAGTTGCTGAATGATGTGAAGAGCAGTGCGTGTGGATATGGTGAACTGGGTGAATTTTTCTCTTTGAAAGTTGGGTTGAAACAGGGATGTGTCATGTCTCCATGGCTGTTCAATCTGTACATGGATGGGGTATGTTACACAGCCTATGATTTCATCATCCTTTGTATAATTCTAACGTACAGTATGCTGCATGTTTGATCACGATTCGCCTCGTGGCTTCCATAGTGCGTGTTCTACCTCACTTCCCCCTTCCTCCCTTATAGTAGCGTAAGTCGTTCTTTCTGTTGTTCAGAGGAGGATTGTCAACTCTTTGTCCCCTATGGCTTCATTTGCGCATCCTTCTTACAAGTTGTATCAAGCTCTGCCGGCCCCTATATAATGAGCTCAGTCTCTGCATTAATTGCCACTTAGATCTACTCCTCATTTTGTTCACATCTCTGTCCTCCACTGTACAGTTGTTATTATTTTTGTGAGTTCTCAGGAAGTCTCCAACCATCTAGCTGCTGTTTAATTTGAGTATAAGTGTTATTACATTTTTTCTTGTACTGTATAGCATAAGGTGTTAATTCGTAGGCCTAGTGAGGTTTTTGTGATTAATGTAAAGTTTTACTGTCAGCCAGTAGTAATAATATTTTGCATCTGTAATAATATATCTTGCATTAACTGAGCATTATCCGGTTTTCTCATTTTATCAGGGCTGACTTAGATAAATTTACTCTTGCTAATTTCGTGTTAATAGAGGCTATTGCAGTTAACCATATATTTAACCTGTTTTTTGCCATTACATTATCCTTATGAGTCCTGAATGTTTAGTTGTTAGTTTGAGCATTAAACTTTAACTTGTAATTTTACCTAACTCTTTTGTTTTGAACCTGGAACTTTGCGGGACAGTTTTCTCTGTTCTGTAACATAAATTTGGCGACCTCTTGTCAGGATATTCAGGATATTATCATAAGGATATTGCTTGATATTTTGTGACTGTGATTTATGTATGATGTCTACTATTACTACTCTTGATGAAGCCAAAGATTTTTTGTCAAATGTGCAAACAGTGTGTGATGTAGAAAACAGAACAAAGAATGAACTTAAGCTTGTTGCTCAACAATTAGGAATTGTTGTTCGCTCTCATCATTCTAAAGATCAAATTGTTGACATGATTAATGAAAGCTTGTTTAATGTAACTCCTCCAAATGAGTAAACGCAGATTGAATTAGCTAAGTTACAGCTAGCCCTGCAGGAGGCCCGTGCTAAGGAGGCTGAGGCACAAGTTGAACTTGCTAGGATTCAGGCAGACCATGAGTATCGCATGAAACAATGTGGAACTGGATCATCTAGCTCTGATGATTTTGATGTGGCTAAAAATGTTAAACTTGTCCCTCCTTTTAATGAATCTGATTTAACAAAGTATTTTCAGTTGTTTGAGAGGGTAGCTACAGGTTTTAATTGGCCCAAAAAGTATTGGCCAGTACTCCTTCAAACTGTTCTCACCGGTAAAGCTCAAGTAACTTATGTATCTTTGCCTCAGGATCAATCTGATAATTATGATGTAGTTAAGAGCTTGATTCTTAAGGCCTATGAACTTGTTCCTGAAACCTATAGAGTAAAATTTAGGATAACTTATAAGCAAGATAAGCAATCCCATGTTGTGTATGCAAAAATCAAAGAAGATCTGTTAGAGCAGTGGTTAAATTCTAAGAATGTGGATTCTGATTTTGGTAAATTTAAGCAGATGATTTTGCTGGAGGAGTTCAAAAGGTGTATTAATAAAGATGTAAGCCTATATCTTGATGAGAAAAGAACAGATAATTTGTCTGATGCTGCAGTTTTAGCTGATGAATATGTTCTCACTCACAAGAGATATTCTAAAGAAAAAAGGAAAGCTGAGAGTAAGTACGTTGCCTCTACTCAGAGTACAGGTAACAGGAAAGAGAATAAAGATGATGTTTCTCAGGAAGTAAATACCAGCTTCACCTCTAGATTTCAGAAAAGTAAATGTACTTATTGTAGTAAGCTTGGTCATACTACGGAGAAATGTTTCAGGAGACAGCATGATGTGAACAAAAAGGAGTCTTTAAATATTCAGTCAATTGGTCTAGTGTCCACCCTTGAGAGTTCCCAGAATTCTTTAACTGAGTTAACTGAACCTGCTTTGAGGGGTAAATTAAATTCTCATGATGAAGCTACTCTTTTGAGCAGTAACGTGGGTGACACTTTCAAGAGTTCATGTGCTAATTTCCTGTCTGATGGTTTTGTCAGTCCTCTGGACAGTAATGACAGGAAATCAGTTAAAATATATCGTGATACAGGTGCTTGCCAATCCCTTATGCTAACCAGTGTTCTAGGCTCTAATGTTAATTCCTCTGATGAAACTGTAATCTTACAAGGTGTAGGGAATAATTACTTCTCTGTCCCTCTGTGCAGAGTGAATTTAGAGTCTGGTTTTGTTAATGGTTCCGTTATGGTTGGGTTGGTTGAGACACTCCCAATGTCAGGTGTAACTTTCTTACTTGGAAATGATATTGGTGGAAGTCAAGTGTGTCCAGCTCCTCAGTTGTCTAGTGAACCAGTGGCTGCGACCCAGGATTGTGATGTCCCTGATGTATTCTCTGCATGTGCTGTCACTAGGGCTAAGTCTAAAGTTGCTGGTGACTTAAAGGATAATGATGATGATGATGTTATCCTAGCTGACACTTTTCTTGCTAATTTGGACCACTCACCAGATAAGGCAGTACCCCGTAGTGTTGATAATTTGTCTCGTCAAGAGATGGTTGAGTTGCAGGTTGCTGACCCTGAGTTGAAAGGTCTAGCTAACTCTGCTTGCAGTGAGGAAGAGTCAGCTGGTGCTTCTACTTGTTATTATATAAAGTCAGGAGTACTTATGAGGAAGAGGAGACCCCCAACAGCATCAGCCGACTGTGAATGGGAGGTTGTACATCAAGTTGTCATCCCTCGTGTTTGTAGGCAGGATATCATTAGAGTGGCTCATGATTCCAGTTTGGCAGGACACCTTGGAGTGAGGAAGACTGTGGCACGCATTTTGAAACACATCTACTGGCCAGGTATCTTCAGAGATGTTTCCTGGTATTGTAAGTCTTGTCACACCTGTCAAGTTGTGGGAAAGTGTAATCAGACCGAAAAGGTTGCACCTCTATTTCCCATTCCTCCTTTTGAGGCTCCATTCACCCGTGTGTTGGTGGATATTGTGGGCCCTCTTCCTAAGACTTCTTCAGGATTTTCTTATGTGTTGACCCTGACTGATATGGCTACTCGTTATCCTGAAGCCATTCCACTTAGAAATATCTCAGCAAAGAACGTGGTTAAGGAAATGCTAGGGTTCTTCACAAAGTTTGGTCTGCCCAGGGAGGTACAGTCAGACCGGGGAAGTAATTTCATGTCAAATGTTTTCAAGCAGTCTCTGAAAGAGTTGGGCATCACCCAGATCACGTCTTCAGCTTACCATCACCAGACCCAAGAAGCATTGAAGAAATATCATCAAACACTCAAATCGATGCTCAAGAAATACTGTTTGGAACATCAGAAAGACTGGGATAAAGGTCTTCCATTCGTTGTATTTGCCGCAAGAGAATCTCCAAATGAATCACTAGGCTTCTCACCCTTTGAACTACTGTTTGGCCATGAAGTAAGAGGACCCCTTAAGCTACTCAAGGAATGCTGGCTGTCGGAGGAAGATGACGTCAACCTGCTGGAGTATGTGATGAATTTCAAAGAACGGCTGTCCACTGCTTTACAGCTGGTGAGAGAGAATTTAGGAGCTGCTCAGGAGAAGATGAAGACTTGGTATGATAAGAAGTCCAGGTTACGCCACTTTCAGCCAGGAGATCAGGTTTTGATTCTGCTACCGGTGCATGGGCAACCTCTTCAAGCCAAGTTTAGTGGTCCTTATTTCGTGGAGAAGAAACTCAGTGATGTCAACTATGTCATCGCCACACCAGATTGTAGAAAGAACAAGCAACTTTGTCACATCAACATGCTAAAGTTATATCACAGGCGGGACGAAAATAACCCAGTCTGCACTGTAGCTGTTCCACCCGAGTCTGCAAGTGAAGTTCTCCCATGCAGCATGAGCCTGAGTGATAGTTTGGGGAAGAATCCTGATATCATGAATGATCTCCAGACTAAGCTTTCTCATCTAGCTCCCGAGGAAAGGCAGGGGTTTTCGGCATTACTGCAGGAGTACCCGCAAGTGTTCCGTGCCACTCCAGAAAGAACCACTGTGTTGATGCATGATGTCGATGTTGGAGACGCAAAGCCAATTAAACTGCCTCCTTACCGTGTGAACCCAGTGAAAGTTCCTCTCATCCATAAGGAGCTTGGCTACCTGTTGGACCACAAGATGATTGAGCCCTGTCAGAGCGAGTGGAGTTCTCCTCTCACTCTAGTCCCTAAGCCAGGTGGGTCACAGCAGCTTTGCATCGACTACAGACGTGTTAATCAGATAACCAAAACAGACACTTACCCTCTCCCTCGCGTGGAAGATTGCATAGACAAGATCGGAAAGGCTAGGTACATAAGTAAGTTTGATTTGTTAAAGGGATGCTGGCAAGTACCTATGACTGAACGTGCTAGGGAGATCTCATGTTTTATAACACTAGGAAAGACTTTTGCATGTTCTGTAATGCCATATGGTATGAAGAATGCACCAGCCACTTTTCAGAAGCATGACGCAAGTGATACTGGAGCTGGGGCTGTTTTGCTGCAAGAGGATGATCAGGGTATTGAACACCCTGTATCTTATTACAGTAAGAAGTTCACTCCACCTCAAAAGAACTACTCAACTATTGAGAAAGAGCTTTTGGCCTTGATTTTGGGTTTACAGCATTTTTCTTTTTATTTGTGTTCTGGTTTTGACCCCATAGTCATTTATACCGATCATAACCCACTGAAATTCCTTAGTAAGTTTAAAGATAAAAATCAGAGATTGACAAGATGGAGTCTAATTCTTCAGGAGTATTCATTAGACATACAACATATCAAGGGGAAAGAAAATGTTATTGCAGATTGCTTCACTAGACTTTAGACAGATTGTTTTAGAGTAATAAGAAATTTCCTTTGTAAATTTCTTTTTCTTTGTGGGGAGGTGTTACATAGCCTATGATTTCATCATCCTTTGTATAATTCTAACGTACAGTATGCTGCATGTTTGATCACGATTCGCCTCATGGCTTCCATAGTGCGTGTTCTACCTCACTCCCCGCCTCCTCCCTTATAGTAGAGTAAGTCGTTCTTTCTGTTGTTCAGAGGAGGATTGTCAACTCTTTGTCCCCTATGGCTTCATTTGCGCATCCTTCTTACAAGTTGTATCAAGCTCTGCCGGCCCCTATATAATGAGCTCAGTCTCTACATTAATTGCCACTTAGATCTACTCCTCATTTTGTTCACATCTCTGTCCTCCCCTGTACAGTTATTATTTTTGTGAGTTCTCAGGAAGTCTCCAACCATCTAGCTGCTGTTTAATTTGAGTATAAGTGTTATTACATTTTTCCTTGTACTGTATAGCATAAGGTGTTAATTCGTAGGCCTAGTGAGGTTTTTGTGATTAATGTAAAGTTTTACTGTCAGCCAGTAGTAATAATATTTTGCATCTGTAATAATATATCTTGCATTAACTGAGCATTATCCGGTTTTCTCATTTTATCAGAGCTGACTTAGAAAAATTTACTCTTGCTAATTTCGTGTTAATAGAGACTATTGCAGTTAACCATATATTTAACCTGTTTTTTGCCATTACATTATCCTTATGAGTCCTGAATGTTTAGTAGTTAGTTTGAGCATTAAACTTTAACTTGTAATTTTACCTAACTTTTTTGTCTTGAACCTGGAACTTTGCGAGACAGTTTTCTCTGTTCCGTAACAGGTAATAAAAGAGGTACAATGTAGGGCAGTGGATGTTGGAGTGGCCCTGGTGAGTGAGGGTAGTGATTGGAAACTCCCTGTACTGTTGTTTGCAGATGATACTGTGTTGTTAAGTGAAGACGAAGGGGAGCTGCAAGGCTTGGTGGGTGAGTTTGGGAGACTGCGTAAGAAACGGAGTCTAAAGATGAATGTAGGGAAGAGTAAAGTGATGGTCTTTGAGAGAGGTGAAGTCAGTGAATGTACAGCGAGGTTGGATGGTGAGGAAATGGAAAATGTGAGTACGTTTAAATACTTGGGTCGTGTGATGAGTAAGGATGGAAGTTTGGAGGATGAAGTGCTTGAAAAGGTACAACAAGGAAGAAAGGTTACTGGTTCTTTGAAAGCAGTGATAAGAAACAGGGAAGTGAACATGGCAGTGAAAAAGTTACTACACGACAGTATTGTGATACCAGCTCTAACGTATGGATGTGAAGCTTGGACGTTGTTGGAAGGACAAGTCAAGAGTGAGAGCAGTGGAAATGAGTTATTTAAGAGGAGCTTGTGGAGTCACATGGAGAGACAGACTGACAAATGAGGATATAAGGGAGCTTTGTGGTGCGGATGTGGATGTGATAGGAAGAGTTAGGAGGAACATACTGAGGTGGTTTGGCCATGTGGAGAAGATGGAAGGTGAGTGACTGACAAGGAGAGTGTATGTGAGTGAGGTGAAGGGGGGAGGGAGGGGGAGGCCGAGGATAAGATGGAGGGATGGAGTGGAGAGGTATATGAGAGAGGGGGGTGTGAGCTGGGAGCAGGGCAGTGAAATGGCGGGGGACAGGGCGACATGGAGACGATTTGTTTGTGGTCACCCCGTACGGGATTGAGACGTCAGATAGATAGATAGATAGATAGATAGGAATGCCAGGGCTCGAGGGTTAGGCTACTCAGTCCAGACATTATGGTGAATTTGATGATTCTCTTTTGCCCATGAATGGCAGTGTGTGTGTGTGTGTGGGTGTGGGAGTGTGTGTGTGTGTGTGTGTGTGTGTGTGTGTGTGTGTGTGTGTGTGTGTGTGTGTGTGTGTGTGTCTGTCTGTCTGTCTGTGCGTGTGTAATGATCTTGCTGGTGTTTCATGCTGACTTTGGCAGGTGTAAGATATGTATTTATTTTAAGATTATGTGATGAAGAGTTTCGATAAATTTTTGCTGTTGCCTGTTACTAAATTTGCGATAATTATCACCCGCGTTGCGAAGGGAGCGGAGTGGAAATGTTTTCAGTTGTGTCGTTGGCTGGTTGGCTTTGTTTGAGTGGAGGTAAACAAGATATCTCATGAACGGCTTGAGCTATCAACATAAAACATTCAGGGTAACAAGATATAGCCAAAATCTTGGACGAGTTCGAAAATGGGCTTTCGGGGTCAAGGTCAATGTCACCATAAAGGTTCCTAAAGGTCAACCAGTTGCTCTGGTATATGGTACATTCTATTTCAGCAGCAAGTAAGTCACTTCATCTTTGTTCGCGTACTGCAGAGTGTCTAACCCTTCTTCGGGGGTTTCTCGAACTCCTGAATGTTAGAAGACATGGTTGTGTATTACAACACAATTATCGTAGTTGAGAGTGACAACACAATAATCCTGGTTGAGAGTGAGATGGATGGTCAAAAGACAATACACCCGTGATGATGGTTAAATGGAGATGGGTGCCATAAAACTCACCCAAGGGCTTGAATAATGTAAATAATCCTGGAAGAAAAACCCTGCTAAGCAGGACAGTGACTATAAGATTAGTAATGAGCTATTACAGTCAACAAAATGACCAATGATTGTGCTTTTTCGTGAATAAAGAGCTAGTCTCAGTAATACCTCATTAATGTTACATGAAAAGTCAGAGACCGTGACCTCATTCCTCAGGAATCTTGCATTCAATATCGTTACAAAAAACGAGCATGATCAAGTGGGGTCGAGGTGTGAACGTCAGTTAAACTCTATGTAAATAAAGCACGGTTGCTAGCAACTATGGATTTCGTATTGATCACGAAACCCCACAAAGGATAATGAAATGAGGGTGAGATATGGTACCAATCCAGTCCTGAGAGTTTAAGTTAAATTTATACTTTACGTTAACATCTGAACTATCACAAGTGACGACCAAAATGATTTAACCAATCAGGTTAATCCTATTCAGGATTTTTTTTTTTTTTTTTTAATGAATGGAGGAAGGAAAACGAAGGGAAAAAAATAAGTCCATGTGCCTAATGGCATTCTCCATTCATAAAATACTTATAACAACTGGATTTATAATCGAGAGGATTAAATGTATGTCGGAAGCAACTCCCACAAAGTGAATGCCAGAGAGTAGTAGTTCTGGGGATAAATGAATTTTGATAAGCTGAAGTTCTGCATTGTGGAGGAGAGAGTGTGAGTTCATGGATGTTCCCAGGTGCCCGAGTATTTCGGGAGAAAATGTGAGGGGGAGGCACAATTGAAGCCAGTTCGTTAGAGCACTTACGGTAAGAATATCGATAAAATAGTGCTAAAGAAGCAACATCTCGACGTACTGATAACGGAGGAAGGTCCTGCGTTATGGCAGGATTATTGATTAATCTAATGGCTTTATTTTGAATTTTGTCCAACTGCCTCAATGCAACCGCTCCACATCCACTCCACATTGGTGAACAGTATTCGATCCGAGAACGCACATGACTTTTGTACATTGTGGCCATCTGCTCGTCAGTGAAGAACTCACGAACTCTGTACATAAGTCCCAGTTTTTTAGAAGCATTTTTAGCAAGGGATTTAACATAAGCTGTCCAGCTTAGGTTGGGGTTTAGAGTAACACGTAGGATATCAATTGTATTGGATATGGGAATACTGACATCATTTAAAATTATGTGTAAGTCTGAGGGATTCTTTCTATTGAAGAACTTAATGTATTTAGCTTTCTGAGCATTAAATGAGATCAGATTTTTTTGTCCCCATCGATTAATTTTAGAAAGGTCCTGGTTCAAAGAAATTGCTGTGTTTATTTTGGAATTTATAATATCAAATTGTGTAAAGGAGGTACTAAATGTGAAAGAACTATGAAGGGTCGAGTCATCAGCATAAGAGTGTATTGTGTTGTGTGTGACAGATAGGAGGTCATTTATATGAATGAGAAAAAGAGTTGGTGCAAAAAATGATCCCTGAGGTACGCCAGCATTTATGGAATGAAACAGAGAATAAATTCCATCTACCATGACCCGTATTTTTCTACTATGAAGGTAAGAACAAATTAGAGTAACCAGTGATTTAAGACCTTAGTGTGACATCTTAGACAATAAGGCCTGGTGCCATACTCTGTCAAATGCTTTTGAAATATCAAGTGCTACTGTGTGTTGGTCTATTGTTTTGTTAATCTGATGGGTAAGAAGGCAAAGAATATCTACAGTTGAATGTTTCTGTCTAAATCCATACTGCCGATCATTGATCAATTTATTGATTTCTAGTTGCTTGACTATGTGTTTGTTAATTAGTGTCTCAAAAACTGTACCGAAAACGGAAGGTATTGCAATTGGTCTATAGTTTGATGGATCAGAAGTTGCCTCCTTTTTAGGAACAGGATGAATATTTTTTCTTTCCAAGGGGCTGGCAAAATTGAGGTACGGATGCATAAGCGGAAAAATTTTGCTAATACAGGAGCCAACACTGAGGAGCAATTTTTAAGTACTATTGAAGGAATTTCATCTGGACCACTGGCTTTGTCTGTTAACAGATTCTGTAATACGGCTTGTACGTGTCTGGTGTGAATCATGAAAGGAGGTATTTGTGGGGAATCAAAATCAAGTACAGGAATATTATGATTTTCTGAATTTAGGGTTGAGTTTGTTGACAAAATGCCAACAAGAAGGTTGCCTTTTCCGCGTGTCACTTACTAGATTTTCATTGGAGCACTTGAGCTCCAGGACAGGGCCCCAGACCTGTAACAACGCTGAGTTCAAGTGCGATTTCTGATGTCAAATATCGTGTTCGAGACCAGGTTCGTTTAGCACAGGCTATTACAAGAAATAATATCAAATCTTAAGTGCAAGAAAAACGAAGGATGATGCGGAAACGAATAAATACAAAATTAACTAAATTTGACAAATAAATACCCAGCACCAAAACAACTTAACTTATTGTACAAATAAAAAATCAAGCAAAATAACATGAGGTTCAACCTATTAAAGTAAAGCTTTGTGGTCGACTCAAGTAAAACTAACGAGAAACAAAATCAGAAAATATACACATTAAGGACTGGATGCGTAGCCGAGTGGGTCTAGTTCCTCACTGCATACCCAAGCCCAGCCCAGCCCAAGCAACCTCCAACGAGTTGGTGTCTCGTCCTTATTGGCTCAGAGTGAAGTATGTTGACTGGCCTACACCTGCCGGCTTCATCGTGGCGCCAATATTTGCTGGCAGTCAAAATCACTGCCTCCAACCATCAACCCAAGTCACAGGCAGTGGGGGTATAACACACTACCATCATCATCAGAATTGCTATTGTCATAATCTCAGCTACCATCATTATCTCCATTATCATCATCATCATCATCATCGTTGCAATGCTCCATCTGACGATGCATATACCCCCACCTCTCTGCACACCTTACCAAGAGCATAACGGCCCTGGCCCCCTCCCCCCTTGTATAACACAGACTTAAAAATTTCAGCAGTTTATCCATGGTTAACATAACCTGGAACACCTCCCTGTTCTGAACCTGTCAGGATGACCCGATAGCACTTTGATAGGGCAAACTGGGATGGATTTAGAAATTATCTTGCTGACATTCCATGGCAGTCTTTCTTCTCTAGTGATGCCAGTTCTACCCAGTCCCATAATTGCTACTTAAAACTAGCTGGTATGGATTTATTCATACCAAGTCAACAGTTCACTAAAAGATTGAACTCTCCAAAATGGTTTGATGGCAACTGTGCCAGAGCAACAGCCCAAAAGTCATTAGCATATATCTCATACTTAAAATAAAAAACATCTGAATCACTCTCTCAATTTAAAATTGCTAGAAACCATGCAAAAGCTGTAATAAATCTAGTTAAATCAAACTTTCTTCTAAAGCAAGCATAAAAACTACTTAACAACCCTAATGACAATAGAATATTCTGGTCAACTCTTAATTCTTTCAATAATAACTTTAACGAATCATCATCCATTCTCCCACTAAAATCTTCAGATGGCAACGTTACAAATGGCCCACGTGAGAAAGCAGATTTTTTGCCAATACATTTGCCAGAAATTCTACCATAGACGATGTCAGTCAGAATGTCCCAGTACTAGAACTTGACTCTCCCGAAATTGATCCACTTAAAATACCGACAAGATACGTAAAATCCATCCTAGAGAATTAGATGTTTCACCGAACCTGTTTCAGCGGTCTGCCACCAGGTGGTCTAGCGTCGCCCAGCCTCGATTAAATATTTATGCGGGGTTTTAAAGACCTGTGAAATTGTACCTAACACTAAGTTTATAATAATACTGCTATTTATAGGAATATTTTTTCCTATTCAATCAAGCGCATATATATATATATATACCTGTAAAGAAAGAATAACCAGGCTTTCAGGGAATCTTAGCTTTGGGAGTAAAATAGTGTGCTGTCTATTTACATTTATTTGAATAAATTCTGTACAGTTAGTAAAAGGAGACTACCTTTATGACTTCTGGTGTGTGTGTTTTAGCATGCTTTAAAGTAGTAAGGAGTTCCTCTGAAAATAATGTACTGAACGATTGCTTAGTTGGTGAGTCAGCCATATTAATCCAAACAAACGGCAGTGCGGTACGACACTATAATCATAATAGAGTACGAGGAGTTGAAGTTTAAACTTACTAAACTGCGCAGTGGAGCCAGGGGAGCATTTAAAAGAATTATTTGTGTTAGACTTTGGTTACTAAGATGACCAAGACGTCCAACAGGTCCGTATTGTTAGGAAAAGTCATACGTCAGGCAGGGCGGCATATCGAAAGGTGTTGCTAAATGTGCGGCTACACATCTATTTTCTTTTGTGGATAGTAATGAATGTCAAATATTTTAATCACTTTTAACTTGCTTTATTGGTGGTTCTAGTAAAATTGCCTAGGTTTTATCTCCATGTTATGCTTACAGAGATGAGTAAACTAACGAAAGCGGAGTTTACAAAATGACACTTATAATACATTATATATAATCAAAGGGCTCCCATATTATAATTTCTCTGTAGCATATCATGCCATCTGGGTAATTTGATGAGTAAAATATGTTTTGAGGTGTTTTACTTTGTGTCAAAATTAAAAAGAAATTAAGCACTGGCTACTTTTCCAGTGCTTACCCCGCATCAAAGCTGGGCGACGGAAGCGAACCTAGTGGCAGATTTCTCAAACAGGATCTGGTGAAGTCTCTAATTTACCCACCAAGAAAGCTCCAGGCCCATATAGAATTCCTCCAATTGTTTTGAAAAAGTGTTTCCCTGAACTTGCCTCTGTTCTAGCTAAATTATTCATACTATGCATACATACTTCTTCATTCCCAAATTCATGGAAAGAAGCCAATAATCACCCAATTCCTAAGAAAAGAAGTTCCTCTGACGCCTCTGATTACAGGCCAATAGCAGTCACATCTTCTCTTGGTAAGGTATTTGAAACTTTAATTAATAAGCACATTGTTAAAAATCTTGAATCCAACAACTTAATTAATGATAGACAATATGGTTTTTGCCACGAAAGATGCACAATTGACATACTCAGTCTCCTAACTCATACCCTACTATCCATCAATCAATTGGCCTACATGGAGAAAATCATGCAGTAGCCCTTGATATTTCTAAAGCTGTCAACAGAGTGTGGCACCGTTCCCTGCTGTCCAAACTCCCATGCTATGGACTGACGTCTTTTGTTCCTTTGATGTCCTCATATCTGAGTGACAGGAAAATAAGAGTAAAAGTAGACGATGTATATTCCAATTTCTACTCAATTAACGCCGGAGTGCCACAGGGATCAGTTCTGGCCCCAACCCTGTTCCTGGTTCATATTAATGATCTCTTATCTGTCACCCGCAGTCTCATCCACTCATATGCAGATGACTCAACACTACCTAGTTCATTCACACTCAAACACCCATTTACAAAGTCTAACATCTCTACCTCGCAACTCAGTACAGCCATCTCCATAAATCAAGACCTATCTACGATCAATGAATGGGGACAAAACAACCTTGTCTCATTTAATGCTAGTAAAACTAAATACATACAATTTACTAATAGACAGATATTGCCAGATTCATATATTACCTTCAGTACTACTAATATTCCCACCTCCAAAAGTATTGAAAATCTCGGCGTCCCATTCAACAATGCCCTCAGCTGCACCTCTCATGTTAGATCACTTGCTAAAACCGCCTCAAAGAAACTTGGTTTAATGTACAGAGTCCGTAACTTCTTCCCCGACGAGCAGTTAACTATAAATTAAGAGAGTCATGTGCGCTCTCAGCTTGAATATTGCTCACCCTTGTGGAATGGATGTGGAGAGGTTGCATTAACACAACCAGACAAAATTCAGAGCAAGGCCGCTAGAATTATTAACAAACGTGCTGTTACAAATAAACTACCGTCCTTACAAGTAAGAGGGAATGTTGCTTCCCTTGCATTATTTTACAGATATTTTTATGGCAAATGCTCAGATGAGGTTGCGTCCATGATGCCGCCTCTCCATGCCTTCCCTCGTGCTACACGGGCATCTGGTAGCGTTCATGACTGGAATGTCGCACAGCCATATTGCAGAACTTCTGCCTATCAGAATTCTTTCATTCCCTGTACTGCATCTCTTTGGAACTCGCTTCCCCAGAGTTGTTTCCCTCCAAACTTCAATCTACAGCTGTTCAAGTCTAACTATTACAGATATCTTATGAATAAAGAACACCAGTAATCTGTTGTATGGATTATTTTTTATTCATTTGTTTTTCCTTCCTCTGTTCTGTTATTAAAAAAAAAAAAAAAATGAGATTTTTGTTTTTTGCTTTTTAAGTATTTTCAAAATACTTAGGATACATCATTCAACCTATCAAAAGGCACCAGCTCACTGTAAACAAATAACAATGTGAATATTTCATGACTCTATACTTAATACAATCTGAGTTTTGCTCAGGAAACGATATCCGTATGCCTTTTCACTTTTCATTAATTTCAAAATAACTACTTAAAATACAGCATTCTACCCATAAAAAGGCACCAGATCACTATATGACACATAAGTATGTGAAATTTCATGACCCTATGCTTAATACTTTCTGTGACGCTCCGGAAAAGAAATCTGTACTCCCGGCCAGCTGGGAAGCCGCCCAGCTCTACGGACGGACACCAGTGATAAAAATACCCTCCTCTGACTTTGTCAGGTGGGGGGTAATAATTAATATATTATAAACACACACACACACACACACACACACACACACACACACACACATAGAAACACGATCACCATGCAGAACACAAACACCGTGGGAAGTTAGGTTCTTTATTCCCTGATGTTTCGGAAAATGCTTATTCCAACTTCAGAGCAAAAACTACAGTCGAGAAATATACGCAGTGTATGTTTCTCGACTGTAGATTTTGCTCTGAAGATGGAATAAGCATTTTCCCAAACATCAGTAAATAAACACCCTAACTTCGCCACGGTGTTTGTGTTCTGTCTCGTGATCCTCTGTCGATTACGTTTGCGATTTCCACGTTCCAAGTGTATATATATATATATATATATATATATATATATATATATATATATATATATATATATATATATATATATATATATATATATTATATATATATATATATATATATATATATATATATATGGAGGTGTGTGTGAGTCTGTGTGTGTGTGTGTGTGTGTGTGTGTGTGTGTGTGTGTGTGTTCTCCGAGTCTAATTACCTTTTCTTTTTCATTGTCAATGAAAGGCCTTGGAATGAAAATCATTTCATAAAACAAAGATCAATCTGGACAAATTCCAAAGTTATATTTTTCACGGTGTATTTACAAATATACCATACATATAACGGAAGCCATGAATACGCTAATGCTAATATCGAGTATATCTGATACTTCCTTCATTTCTCAAGTGGTGTTTTGCAATCTGGACAAACACGAGGAACTTTCTTGATAAAGAACTGAATGTGTATGAGGTGAATATCAGTTAATTCTCGTGCTGACATGAGTTCAACGGGCCGTGCATGGTGGCCATAAGTTTGTACTTTTACGTTCTGCCTTTTCACCGCGTTTTTTTTTTTTTGAGGGGGACGGCAATAAAGTTAAGCAAAACAAGGGAGCGGGACCGCTGAATGGCAGGGGGAACAGATGGATGAGGCAGGTGTGGTAGGGGGACGGTAATGTGTGGCGTAATGTGTTGTGGTGTGGTGTGACTGGGCAAGGTATGGGTGTGACGATATGCTGTGGTGGGGCATGTATGATGTGTTGGAGCAAGTTTATTGTGTGGTGCAGCATGGTGTAGTAGGGAGTAATGAGGTTTGGTGTGATGTAATACTTACCTGTTGTGTGTTGTGTTGTACTGTCATGTTCTATGGTGTACTGTGGTGTGATAGAGTGTGGTTTGGTGAGGAGTGCTGTGCTATGCTGTAGTTGGGCGTGGTGTTGTGCGGTGTGGCGTGCTGCTGTGTGCTGTGCTTTTATGGTGTGGTGTGGTATCTTGTGGTGTGGTGTGGTTTCCTTTGGAGCAGATTGGGCAGTTCTGATATAATGTGGCTTAGTGTGGATGTGGCACATGCAGTAGTGTCTGGTATGGTTGTGGCACGTGTGGTGTAGAGTGATACGGCCTGGAGTGCTTTTATGTGATGTGGTGTCGTGTTTTGAGAGGTGGTGTGTGGTACGACTTAGTGTGGTGTAATCATGTGTTGTGTTGTGTGGCGTGTTGTGGAGTGTGGTATGGGGTTGCAAGGTTTGATGAGGAGAGGTGTAGTGTGGGTGGAGGAGGAGGAATCTCACCAAGGTAAATGGGGGACGCAAGGAGTAAGAGGGGATGACGAGGGAGTGGTAGGGAAAGGTAGGCGAAGTAGAGGATGGGAACCGCCGGAGGATGGGAGAAGTTTAGGGCTACGGGAAGACAGACATGGACGATAGAAGGCAGCAGGAGACTGAAAGAAAAAATGTGATGATTGGGAAAAGGGAAGAGAGAGAGAGAGAGAGAGAGAGAGAGAGAGAGGGAGAGAGGGAGATTTTCCGTCATAACACTGTACTTTTTGACATCAACTCTAGCAACTAAAGATCGGAGATTTCGCCTATTAGTTTATATCAGAGGAAAATTTTGATAACATTGTGCTCGCTCGCTCGTCACGCACTCACAAAGCGCAGTTTACTGGCTTTATTAATGCAAAGTTTTGTTACTGGTGCTCTACCTCTTGTTTATGTTTATGCTAAAATTCTGTATTGGTGTCCTAGTTTCTGTAAATGCTAAGTTTTGTTATTTTTGTCCCAGCTTTTTTAAGGGCTGAGACTTGTGTGCTATTAATTCTTAGAGAAGTGCTTCCCATTACTCTACACTGGAATTACTCTTAAGCTTCCAATCCTAGATATCAATAAACTTTCCTCACGCAATACCTACGAGGAACTCCGCTAACAAACCTTTTGCCTGCTGGGATCACTGTTGTTCGTTAATGCTGATCATAGCTGTTTCTTATCACACTATTGATTTTTAAACAGTCATTTCCCCAGAGACGTACAAAATACTCTGACTAAAACTCATGCACACAGTACTGATTATAAGCTATGCTACAGCACATTATGGCTCTTGTTCATAGATGTCTTTGTTAATGCTGATACTTTCTTTGATATGCACTCTTGTAAAGATTCTTCTTATTCTGAATCGTTATTTAATTCATAACAAATATCGAATGCCACAAAGCTGAATAATACTCGTGTCATCTGGCAGTCCCAGGTGTAAACTGGGCAACGTTTGATAATGAGAACTACAAGCCCAGGCTTTGACTAGTGATTCTAGAGGTGCATGTGTGTGTGTGTGTGTGTGTGTGTGTGTGTGTGTGTGTGTGTGTGTGTTCTGTTGATTCTGACAAAGCTGCCTCCCAACTACTATTGTTGCGGTTTTTGTAAATGATTACCATTTCTTCTGCTTCCAGTCATGTTTACTTAAAATTGATTCATAGATGCCCATCACCCATGTATGTATTTCTTTTCTTCTGGCTATCAAAGAATCTGATACAGTGTACAGAGTCAGGTTGACAGAGGCTATATTTAACCCTTCCAGTTAGAAATCCTTCAGCAAGAAGGGTTGGTGTAAGTAGCCTATGACAAAAGAGTTTTCCTTGGCTGAGTGTAAGCACGGAAGCACAACTCCTGGGAACAACGGGAGGAACCCCATGATGTCAGTAGCTGTTATTAGTTTTCAGACCAGTTAATTTCGAAAGTATTTAATCTAGAAATATTCCTAATAATGTCAAGGCTGAGAAATCCAGAGGGGGCAGGAAGTAAAGGAATAGCACCGAAATTACCTAAACAGAGTTTGAGGAGAATGTTTAAGCTAAATGATCCTACTGTCAGAAGATACAATAACAAAAATAGGTGGAAAAATGGAAGACGTGAAGTGATTGGAGAGGATATTGTCAAGGTACTAAAATTAACGAACTTAGATTTTAGTGGAAAGATCATTGCACTTAGCGTGTATAAAATTGCTGCTAGCAAGGAAAAGAACAAGTTTAACATAATGCCAGGGAGACACATTAAATACATGTGATTTTGGAAAATGGTACTGCCGGTGCCTTTTATAACTTTGTTGTTTTGGATAACATAAGAGCAAACGTGATCAAACTAAGGTTGTTCGTTGTTAGTCGAAGGGTAAGACAATGTATTGCATGTCTCGAAGCCCATGTAAATAAACTCAGCAATGCACCTACCAAAATTTAATGGCTTTCTGCCAAGACAGAAGGCGTCCCAAATTGCAGCGCCGAAATATCACAAGCGCTCTTGGTTAGGAGGGTCTATTGGTCTGACTGGAGCGATAAGACTTCCTACTGAAATAAGGCTGTGATTAGAGAAGCCTAGTAGAAAAGACTTGTTCTCAACGTAATCAAAACGAACTTCTTCAAGACGATTAGGAATCCAAATAGTGTGCTGTGCCAGTTGTTTTGGGCCATTGCCCATAAATTCTAGGGATGCCTTACCAAAGCTAATTAAACTTATCACGCTAATAATGTACATAAATTCATACCCAGACTCAAAGTGCTAACACCGGAAAGATGTAGGCTTGTTCATCAAGCATGTCAGTGATTGAAGATGACTAACAAACTGAAATACAGATTCAAAATGAAGATGAAAAATGGAAATAATGTGTTCCAATTTATAGGTGAGATAGTATGGTTAGAGGGGCAAACATCAAATGTTTTCTAACTCAGAGACAGGCGAAATACCTTCATTTGCATCGTAGAAATTCAAGTAGTGTGTATTCATGTAAAAGTAACTATCATACAATCATTTTCCCCATCAGGAGTGCCAGCATGTGATGCGGTGTGTGGGGTGAAGAGATGACGGAGGGGGATGCAAGGAACAGCGTGGTGAAATGAAGAGGTGAGACACGCTGTGGCATAAAAGAAGAAAGCATACAGTGAATGGATGAGAAATAGGGGCGTGGAAGAAGTTGAGAGGCGGAAGAGAGAGTTATATGTAGAAAGGAAGAGAGAGAGGTGAAAAGATTAGTAAGAGAGAGTAAGAAGGGAGTGAATGAGGAATTTGGAAGGAATTTCAGTGTAAAGTGGAGGGACTGTAAGAATATGTTCAGGAAGGAGGTGAAGAGAGTAAGACAGGGTGGCAGTGAAGTTGGCAGGGAAGTGAAAGATAAGAATGGTAGATTACTAGTGGAGAAGTGAGAAAAAGTGAGCAGATGGAGAGAACACTTTAGGGAATTGTTTAAAATAGTGGATGGAAGTAGTGCAAGTATAAATGGCTGGGGAATGGTTGGGAGAAGGGGGAAGGTGAGAAGACAGGAAGAAATCAGTAGGATAGAAGTTGTGGAAGCAATGAAGGAAGTTAAATTGGGGAAAGCCCCAGGAATTGATGGAGTGTGTGGTGAAATGCTGAAGCATGGGGGAGAGATAGTAGTAGAATGGATGTGGAAGATGTGCAGATTGGCCTGGGAGGAAGGTAGAGTCCCGGAGGATTGGAAGTCTGGTATAATTATTCCCTTGTACAAAGGAAAAGGAGAAAAAGAAGTGTGTGGTAATCATAAAGGCATTTGTCTTCTTAGTGTAATAGGAAAAGTGTATGGTAGTGCTCGGTCACGCGAAAATGGCATACCATCGACAGTTAATAGTCATAACATATTAATACATATTATATACACATTATAATGAACTTATAAGCTAATTAAGTGAAATACATAATATTGTAAAAGTAACATAATTGTATGAATATTGTATACATATAATATTCATAGTAAATAGCAATTATTCAGTAATATTACATTTTAAACAAGTTGTATACATTTTGTGAGATGTGTATGTATAACAGACATACGCATATAATTGTGCAGTGGTAATACTGCTAGGTTATACATTACATATTGAGTTATCACTTTAGTAATGTCTAATATTTCACCTAACTTGTATGATGATACTGGTAATACAGAATTGTGCTACAGTTGTGTGACTTATAATATTGTACTAACATTGTGGTAATACATAATTGTTACAAAATATTGTGGTAATGCATAATTGTGTTGGCCTTATAATTGTAGTTACATTTTGTTAATGCAACTGTTACATAAGTGTCTTGGCCTTATAATTGTAGTTAAAGTTACATAAAAGTTACATCTTGTTAATGCAACTGTTACATAAATGGTAAAGTGTAACATAATGCAATCGTTTGTCGTTACATAGTTGTTACATATCGTTTTTTTAGTTACATAAAAGTTACGTCTTGTTAATGCAACTGTTACATAAATGGTACATATTGTTTGTAGTTACATAATTGTAAAGTTACATTTTTTTTTTTTTTTTTTTTTATGTGTCCGACTCTGAGCATAGGCTTCACAGCCTGCTATCAAGGCCCAGTAGTCCTCCTACATACCATACACCTCTCCACATGTCACCACTTCGGCGCTAACACCCACCGTCCATATTGAATACATGCTAGGGCTGTCTCATACAGGACTGGTGTATTGGTATTAGCGGGGGTACTTTTACGACATGTCGGCGGGTCTTCTGGTAAATCAGGAAAGTCTGCTTTTTATGAAATTCAAATCCTTAAACTGTTCCCTGCCCCAGCCAGGATTCGAACCTCGGTCCATCAGGACTGCAGGCCGCCTCTCTACCGATTCAGCCACATCTTGTTAATGCAACTGTTACATAAATGGTACATATTGTTTGTAGTTACATAATTGTAGCAAATGTAACATAATGCAATCGCTTGTCGTTACATAATTGTTACATATCGTTTGTAGTTACATAATTGTAGCAAGTGTAACATAATGCAATCGTTTGTCGTTACGTAATTATAATATGGAGTTACATAATTGTTACATATCGTTTGTAGTTTATGTGGTATTTTGGCATATGTAGTAACACTTACACTTATTTTCATTTGTTTGTTATGTGATCTTACTCTATTTCTCTCTTTTTTCTTTCTTTCTTTTTTTTTTTTTTGTATGTATTGATTTTCTATAGTTTGTTTTTCTTCGCTTCTGTACGCTTTTTCCATGTTGTTCATGGTTGCATAATTACTGGCTAATTTCCTTGGGATACTTTTTTAAAGTTTAGTTTATATTGCACAGGTATTACTGAAAATGATATTATATAGCCCCATATTTTGTTATTTTATATAATATATAGTATTAACTATATACACTGACTTGTTGTTCACTTGTACCTATCGTGGGTAATATGTGTGTCAGCACTGTGTGGAAATCATTGTCTTCACAATTGTGTTGAAGATGTTCACTCTTGCTAACGTCATTTGTGTTGGCCATTTTTTTTTTTTTTTTTTGGGTTTCCTTATAACTTAATTTAACTGTTTGCACTAGGTAGTTTTAATTAATAAATGTTTAATACAGTTCTTTTAATCGCTCACCGAGTAACTGTGATGGTATATTTTCTTTATTACTTTGTAGATGTAATAATGTATAGCTGTATGTATGAAACACGTATTTTATGTAGGTATAAAAGGTAACACTCGTTGGTAGTAAAGAAATGTTATAATAAATGAATGAATATATACAGTGTAGAATATTTATTGTTGGTGATTATTTAGTGTTTGAGTTATGCAGATAACTGAAGTACGTATGTGTATTTAAGCTGTAACTGTATAGCACGTTTTATATGTTGTGCAGAAGCTTATTGTCTATCACTGTGTAATGTATAAATGAAGTAACTATGTAACTCACTAATTTTTACCGTAGTGGGAATTGTGTAAGTGGTGGTGCAGGTGGTGTGTTGACTGACGTGACGTCTTTTCAGCAAGCACGCATGATGACGTCGACTTCCCACACTGGTAGCTGTGGTGAGTGAATGAGTAGCGATGAGTAACTTGAGTGAAGACGAGTGAGTAAGATGAGTTGTTAATATGGACTTGGTATTTGCTTCGTCGTCTTGACCTCTTGACTCCTGCGTCAGCGGTGTAGGTTGGGTGGACGTAGCAGAGAGAGGAGGGTGAGGTCTGGTGGTTATGAGTTGTGAGTCGTCTCTCACTCTTCGTTTGTTTGTTTGTTTGTTTTTTCTTTCTTTCTTGATGTATTCTTTTTTCTTGTGATTTACTCGTTGTAGGATGAAGACTGCCGCTACTTGTAGGTGCGTGTAGAAGATTATACAGAGGACTCGTAGAGTTGTTACTTGTAGTTGATTGTAGATGATTGTAGTTCGCTGGTTCGTCGTGGAAGTTGCAAGATTGTTTGTATCAATATATTGTTAAACTACTTGCAAGGCGTCCTGTGACCTCTTCACCTCTACATCTGCGTGATGACCGAGGAGACGGAGGGGGGATTAGAGAGAACTGTCAGGAGCTGGTTGTGTTGTTGGTTGTGAGAGGTATTCTTGTTTTCAATCTTGATATTTTGTAGGAATTCACTGTTGATTCGTAGACGAGGTTCGTATACGTTCGCTGCTACCAAATGTCATATAAGACTAAATGTCATAAAAGACTTTGTAGTTACTTGTAGAGAAGTTATATATATTAGACTTGTGGACGAGCAGTTGTTATACTTGAGTAGCTTTGCAAGTAGAAAATCTTCTTTCCCATTTGTCGTGCAATGACAGGAGAGGTAAAGAATAGTATGGGACTATTTTTATTTGTCTTGGAAATATTAACAAGTCTCTCACTCACGAGTGAGTATGAGTAGAGTCCCTGTCTCCCTGTCTCGCTCTCTCTCTCTCTCTCAAGTTGCTAAGCCCTTCTCCCTGCGACCTGTCTGTTCTATGGCTAGCTTCCTTCTGAGCTCTCTTTCCTAAATTCTGGTGAAACAGGAGTCGTATCACGTGTGTTCACTGTGATTGGAAAGTTCTAGAAGCCTGTGTGTGAGTATGTGTGTATGTGTGTGTATGGTCACTAGACGCTGTCGTGTGCCTATAAAGCATTCCTTGAGTTAAGAGTGTGTAAGCATGTTTAGCATTGCTCGATTCTTGCAGACACAGTACCTTCTCATCATCCGACTTCCTGCTTCTATCTGTCTCTCTATCTATCTATTTAACTATCTATCTGTTATGATTTGTAATTATGATATGGAGTCCTAACAGTAGGATACTTATTGACAGAGTTAGGGAAAGAATAGAGGAATTAGTTGGAGAAGAACAGGGAGGCTTTAGGATGGAAGAGGTTGTATAGATCAGATATTCATTCTTAGATCTTTAGTGGAAAAGTTTCTAGAGAAGGGAAAGAATTTGTATGCGGCTTTCATGGATTTGGAGAAAGCATATGACAGGGTGGATAGACAAGGATTGTGGAAAGTATTAAGAATATATGGAGTAGGTGGGAAGTTGCTCAATGCTGTGAAGAGCAGTGCGTGTGGATGGTGAACTGGGTGAATTTTTCTCTTTGAAGGTTGGGTTGAAACAGGGATGTGTCTTGTCTCCATGGCTGTTCAATCTGTACATGGATGGGGTAATAAAAGAGGTACAAGGTAGGGCAGTGGTTGTTGGAGTGGCCCTGGTGAGTGAGGGTAGTGTTTGGAAACTCCCTGTACTGTTGTTTGCAGATAATACTGTGTTGTTAAGTGAAGACGAAGGGGAGCTGCAAGGCTTGGTGGATGAGTTTGGGAGAGTGCGTAAGAAACGGAATCTAAAGATGAATGTAGAGAAGAGTAAAGTGATGGTCTTTGAGAGAGGTGAAGTCAGTGAATGTACAGTGAGGTTGGATGGTGAGGAAATGGAAAATGTGAGTACGTTTAAGTACTTGGGTAGTGTGATGAGTAAGGATGGAAGTTTGGAGGGTGAAGTGCTTCAAAAGGTACAACAAGGAAGAAAGGTTACTGGTTCTTTGAAAGCAGTGATAAGAAACAGGGAAGTGAGCATGGCAGTGAAAAAGTTACTACACGAGAGTATTGTGATACCAGCTCTAACGTATGGAAGTGAAGCTTGGACGTTGTTGGAAGGACAAGTCAAGAGTGAGAGCAGTGGAAATGAGTTATTTAAGAGGAGCTTGTGGAGTCACATGGAGAGACAGACTGGCAAATGAGGATATAAGGGAGCGTTGTGGTGCGGATGTAGATGTGATAGGAAGAGTTAGGAAGAACACACGGAGGTGGTTTGGCCATGTGGAGAAGATGGAAGGTGAGAGACTGACGAGAAGAGTGTATGTGAGTGAGGTGGAGGGGGGAGGGAGGGGGAGGCCGAGGATGAGATGGAGGGATGGAGTGGAGAGGTATATGAGAGAGGGGGGTGTGAGTTGGGAGCAGGGCAGTGAAATGGCGGAGGACAGGGCGACATGGAGGCGATTTGTTTGTGGTCACCCCGTACGGGATTGAGACGTCTGGCAATAGATAGATAGATAGATAGGTAGGAATGCCATGGCTCGAGGGTTAGGCTACTCAGTCCAGACATTTCGGTGAATTTGACGATTCTCGTTTGCCCATGAATGGCAGTGTGTGTGTGTGGGTGTGGGAGTTGGTGTGGGTGTGGGTGGGTGTGGGTTTTGTGTGTGTGTGTGTGTGTGTGTGTGTGTGTGTGTGTGTGTGTGTGTGTGTAATGATCTTGCTGGTGTTTCATGCTGACTTTGGCAGGTGTAAGATATGTATTTATTTTAAGATTATGTGATGAAGAGTTTCGATAAATTTTTGCTGTTGCCTGTTACTAAATTTGCGATAATTATCACCCGCGTTGAGAAGCGAGCGGAGTGGAAATGTTTTCAGTTGTGACGTTGGCTGGTTGGCTTTATTTGAGTGGAGGTAAACAAGATATCTCATGAACAGCTAGAGCTATCAACATAAAACTTTTAGGGTAACAAGATATAGCCAAAATCTTGGACGAGTTCGAAAATGGGCATTCAGGGTCAAGGTCATTGTCACCATAAAGGTTGCCAAAGGTCAACCAGTTGCTCTGGTATATGGTACATTGTATTTCATGAGCAAGTAAGTCACTTCATCTTTGTTCGCGTACTGCAGAATGCCTAACCCTTCTTCGGGGGTTTCTCGAACTCCTGAATGTTAGAAGACATGGATGTGTATTACAACACAATTATCGTAGTTGAGAGTGACAACACAATAATCCTGGTTGAGAGTGAGATGGATGGTCAAAAGACAATACGCCCGTGATGATGGTTAAATGGATATGGGTGCCATAAAACGCACCCAAGGGCATGAATAATGTAAATAATCCTGGAGGAAAAACTCTGCTAAACAGGACAGTGACTATAAGATTAGCAATGAGCTATTACAGTCAACAAAATGACCAATGATTGTGCTTTATCGTGAATAAAGAGCTAGTCTCAGTAATACCTCATTAATGTTACATGAAAAGTCAGAGCCCGTGACCTCATACCTCAGGAATCTTGTATTCAATACCGTTACAAAAAACGAGCATGATCAAGTGGGGTCGAGGTGTGAACGTCAGTTGAATTATATGTAAATAAAGCACGGTTGCTAGCAGCTATGGATTTCGTATTGATCACGAAACCCCACAAAGGATAATGAAATGAGGGTGAGATATGGTACCAATCCAGTCCTGAGAGTTTAAGATAAATTTATACTTTACGTTAACATCTGAACTATCACAAGTGACGACCAAAATGATTTAACCAGGTTAACCCTATTCAGGATTTTTTTTTTTTTATAATGAATGGAGGAAGGAAAAACAAAGGGAAAAAAATAAGTCCATATTCCTAATGGCATCCTCCATTCATAAAATACTTATAACAATTGGATTTAAAATCGAGAGCATTAAATGTATGTGGGAAGCAACTCCCACAAAGTGAATTCCAGAGAGTAGTAGTTCTGGAGATAAATTAATTTTGATAATCTGGTAAATTACCAATATGCTGGGAATCGAACCAGGGACTCTCAAGTGACAGCCAGGCAGCGTACCACTACACCACGACCAGGTAAAAGTTAACTTACGTTGTCACAATCTTGTAACCAACGTCCCTCCGCCCCCACTGTGGGCATCAAGAGGATGAGTTAACCCCCTGGCACTCGGGCAAGTAGATGCTTTTAATCTATTTGAAACTTTGAAACTTTAATTAATAAGCACATTGTTAAAAATCTTGAATCCAACAACTTAATTAGTGATAGACAATATGGTTTTTGCCACGAAAGATCCACCATTGACATACTCAATCTCCTAACTCATAGCCTACCATCCATCAATCAATTAACCTACATGGAAAAACTCATTGATATTTCTAAAGCTTTCAACAGAGTGTGGCACCATTCCCTGCTGTCCAAACTCCCTTGCTAGGGACTGACGTCTTTTGTTCCTTTGATGTCCTCATATCTGAGTGACAGGAAAATAAGAGTAAAAGTAGATGATGTATATTCCAATTTCTACTCAATTAACTCCGGTGTGCCACAGGGATCAGTTCTGGCCCCAACCCTGTTCCTGGTTCATGTTAATGATCTCTTATCTATCACCCACAATCCCATCCACTCATATGCAGATGACTCAACACTACCTAGTTCATTCACATTCAGACACCCATTTACAAAGTCTAATATTTCTACCTCGCAACTCAGTACAGCCATCTCCATAAATCAAAACCTATCTACGATCAGTGAATGGGGATAAAACAACCTTGTCTCATTTAATGCTCGTAAAACTAAATATATACAATTTACTAATAGACAGATATTGCCAGGTTCGTGTATTACCTTCAGTACTACTAATATTCCCATCTCCAAAAGTATTGAAAATCTCGGCGTCCCATTCAACAATGCCCTCAGCTGGACCTCTCATGTTAGATCACTTGCTAAAACCGCCTCAAAGAAACTTGGTTTAATGTACAGAGTCCGTAACTTCTTCACTGACGAGCAGTTAACTATAAATTATGATAGTCATGTGCGCTCTCAGCTTGAATATTGCTCACCCTTGTGGAATGGATGTGGAGAGGTTGCATTAACACAACTAGACAAAATTCAGAACAAGGCTGTTAGAATTATTAATAACGTGCTATTACAAATAAATTACCTCCCTTACAAGTAAGAAGGAATGTTGCCTCCTTTGTATTATTTTACAGATATTTTTATGGCAAATACTCAGATGAGGTTGCGTCCATGGTGCCGCCTCTCCATACCTTCCCTCGTGCTACACGGGCATCTGGTAGCGCTCATGACTGGAATGTCGCACAGCCATATTGCAGAACTTCTGCCTATCAGAATTATTTCATTCCCCGTATTGCATCTCTTTGGAACTCGCTACCCCAGAGTTGTTTCCGTCCAAACTTCAATCTACAGCTGTTCAAGTCTAACTATTACAGATATCTTATGAATAGAGAACACCAGTAATCTGTTGTATGGATTATTTTTTATTCATTTGTTTTTCCTTCCTCTGTTTTATTTAAAAAAAAAATGAGATTTTTGTATTTTGCTTTTTAATTATTTTCAAAATACTTAGGACACATCATTCAACCTATCAAAAGGCACCAGCTCACTATAAGACAAATAACTATGTGAATATTTTATGACTCTATACTTAATACAATCTGAGTTTTGCTCAGGAAACGATATTCCTATGCCTTTTCACTTTTCATTAATTTCAAAATAACTACTTAAAATACAGCATTCTAACCATAAAAAGGCACTAGATCACAATAAGACACATAACTATGTGAAATTTCATGACCCAATGCTTAATACTTTCTGTGACGCTCCGGAAAAGAAATCTCTACTCCCGGCCAGCTGGGAAGCCGCCCAGCTCTACGGACGGACACCAGTGATAAAAATACCCTCCTCTGACTTTGTCAGGTGGGGGGTAATAATTAATATATTATAAACACACACACACACACACACACACACACACACACACAGAAACACGATCACCATGCAGAACACAAACACCGTGGGAAGTTAGGGTCTTTATTTCTTGATGTTTCAGAAAATGTTTATTCCAACTTAAGGGAAAAAACTACAATCGAGAAATATACGCAGTGTATGTTTCTCGACTGTAGATTTTGCTCTGAAGATGGAATAAGTATTTTCCGAAACATCAGCAAAGAAAGACCCTAACTTCGCCACGGTGTTTGTGTTCTGTCTGGTGATCCTCTGTCGATTACGTTTGCGATTTCCACGCTCCAAATGTGTGTGTGTGTGTGTGTGTGTGTGTGTGTGTGTGTGTGTGTGTGTGTGTGTGTGTGTAGATAGATAGATAGATAGATAGAGATATATAGATACATACATACATACATACATACATACATAGACAGATAGATAGATAGATACCATCATCATCATCATCATCATCATCCTAACCTTATTTCTCACTCTTGAGCAGGATGAAGTGTAGAAACGTCCAGACAGCCCAAGTTTGCTCGATCCGATGGGCCACGATTCCATTCACTCATCATTCAAGCCCCCAGAATCCTGGCTCTATCTGATACGCCAAAACTTTCACCACGTTCTGTACCTTCACAAAATGGTATCCGACAGAGTCAGTCCGAACGCTGTCATATTAAAAAGGGGTGCCAAATCCATGATCATACTCTTCATCTCACAATATTCATCCAACCAGCTCGATCTCTTGTCAGTCCCCTAGCTTCACGGACTTCAATACCTCTCTTTCTCACACACTCATCCACTATATCCCTGTACCTTCTCCTTGACCTACCTCGCCTCCTCCTTCCTTCAAATTCGCTCAGATATATTCGTACCTTTTTCACCACTCTATTGTTATCCACTCTCTCCATATAACCATACCATTTCAGTACAATCTCTTCGATTCTGGTGTCCACAGACTTCCCCACTCTGCATCTTCCACGAATCACATTATTTCGTGTCCTATCCACTATATATATATATATATATATATATATATATATATATATATATATATATATATATATGGATGTGTGTGTGAGTCTGTGTGTGTGTGTGTGTGTGTGTGTGTGTGTGTGTGTGTTCTCCGAGTCTAGTTACCTTTTCTTTTTCATTGTCAATGAAAGGCCTTGGAATGAAAATTATATCATAAAACAAAGATAAATATGGACAAATTCCAAAGTTATATTTTTTCACGGTGTATTTACAAATATACCATACATATAACGGAAGCCATGAATACGCTAATGCTTGGCAAGCTAATATCGAGTATATCTGATACTTCCTTCATTTCCCAAGTGGTGTATTGCAATCTGGACAAACACGAGGAACTTTCTTGATAAAGAGCTGAATGTGTATGAGGTAAATAACAGTAAATTCTCGTGCTGACGTGAGTTCAATGGACCGTGCATGGTGGCCATAACTTTGTACTTTTACGTTCTGCCCTTTCACCGCGTTTTTCTTTTTATTTTATTTTTTTTTTTTTGAGGGGGAGGGCAATAAAGTTAAGCAAAACAAGGGAGCGGGACTGCTGAATGGCAGGGGGAACAGATGGATGAGGCAGGTGTGGTAGGGGGACGGTAATGTGTGGTGTAATGTGTTGTGGTGTGGTGTGACTGGGCAAGGTATGGGTGTGACGATGTGCTGTGGTGGGGCATGTATGATGTGTTGGAGCAAGTTTAGTGTGTGGTGCAGCATGGTGTAGTGTGGAGTAATGAGGTTTGGTATGATGTAATACTTTCCTGTTGTGTGTTGTGTTGTACTGTGATGTTCTATGGAGTACTGTAGTGTGATAGAGTGTGGTTTGGTGAGGAGTGCTGTGCTATGCTGTAGTTGAGCGTGGTGTTGTGCGGTGTGGTGTGCTGCTGTGTGCTGTGCGTTTATGGTGTGGTGGTGTGGTGTGGTATCTTGTGGTGTGGTGTGGTTTCCTTTGGTGCAGATAGGGCAGGTCTGATATAATGAGGCTTAGTGTGGATGTGGCACATGCAGTAGTGTCTGGTATGGTTGTGGCACGTGTGGTGTGGAGTGATACGGCCTGGAGTGCTTTTGTGTGATGTGGTGTCCTTGTTTTGAGAGGTGGTGTATGGTACTGCTTAGTGTGGTGTATTCATGTGTTGTGTTGTGTGGTGTGTTGTGGAGTGTGGTATGGGGTGGCAAGGTTTGATGAGGAGAGGTGTAATGTGGGTGGAGGAGGAGGAATCTCACCAAGGTAAATGGGGGACGCAAGGAGTAAGAGGGGATGACGAGGGAGTGGTAGGGAAAGGTAGGCGAAATAGAGGATGGGAAACGCCGGCGGATGGGAGAAGTCTAGGGCTACAGGAAGACAGACATGGACGATAGAAGGCAGCAGGAGACTGAAGCAAAAAATGTGATGGTTGGGAAAAGCGAAGAGAGAGAGAGAGAGAGAGAGAGAGAGAGAGAGAGAGAGAGAGAGAGAGAGAGAGAGAAGTAAAGGCAAGGAGAAGGCAGAAAGCAGCAGGAAAGAGATAGGGAAAATTCATCTAGAGGAGGAGAAGCAGAAAGAAGAGTGAGAGGCACAGGGAATAGGTACCAGAAGGCACGGAATCGAAAGAGAAAAATAATGAAAATGGTATAACAAGCAGAACGAAAGGTAGGGGGACCGGCAGTGAAAAGCAGGTTGTTGTCAAATGTCTACGACTTAGGATAACATATCGAGGCTCCATGTATTAACAAATCATCAAAGTCCCCTGCTTCTGCAAATGAGTGATTGTAGAGTTCCAGCAGTGGAGGTGGCAATTTTGTCAGGAATGAGTTTCTGGCGTGGATGTGAATGTTTGAATTGTTCTCTCTCGCTTCATATAGATGGGATTGTGGATTGGGTCATACTTGTTTGCCGTAGAAGGACCAGTCTCAGATCTTCGCAGCAGTACTGGCGCTTATGTAAACTGAAAGTAAACAGAACAGAAAAACACAGCACTGATAACACCGATTGCTGGTTTTCTTCCACTACGTGCTTTTCAAGTGTCACTACCCAAAGGATAAGATGGAATATGTACTGTAACAACCCAAAGGACTAGATGAATTAAAGGATAAGATGGAATATGTACTGTAACAACCCAAAGGACTAGATGAATTATGAACTATACCAATGGAAATTTGCCTATAATGTGTAGCTAGCGGGAAATCAGTACAGAACAGGTCACATAACGAAACTAGTTTCTAATGAGGATGACCATATTTACCATAATGATAAATTTAGCTATTTCATGTCAAATTCAGCAGATCGGCATTGCAGTATAGAAACCCCAGTTCGATGTAGACCTACAGAGAGAGAGAGAGAGAGAGAGAGAGAGAGCATAATTTCCTTGTTTCTTTTAGTAGCATGCATGAAATAAAGTTGCTCATATTAATGTACTACTAAAAATTTGACTTTTAGCCATCAGTAATTTGTCAAAAAATAATCTACAGCTAAAATCGCTCATTAACATCAAACAGAAATTAAAAGTCGTACCTGTAATGACCCCAAACTTAATTAATTTGCTCCCTGTGCCCCAGATGACATCATTATGATGGCACCCATTCTGGGGGCCTACAGCCTGCGTCTTGGCCCAGTTTGGCCCAAATTTAATCCGGTGATCAGAAGGTCTTAGCCCATCATCCCTGTAATTCTAGTTAAAATCGCATCAGTAGTTTTCGCGCAAAGTAGTTAACAGACAGCCAGACAGACAGACAAACAAACAGACAAACCGAGTGAAAACAATACCAGTCCCCGAGCCCCTCCGGGGTGGGAACAGGTAAATATAGAATCTCGATAGAGAATAAATAAAATGATAATACGATTATCCGTGCAGAAGTAGAATTGACTCGTTACTCAGTGATTAAGCCCATCATCTTAATGATGTAAATCTTTGTAGTCAATAATACAGGCAAATTTTTTTAGTTTAACCTGGTCATTAGCATGATTTACCGCTTGAAGATAAGATCACATATTCACGCTCCGAATCTTGGCTCCGCTATTTCATTAATTCACACATTCACAAATTCAAGCCTACATGACGTATCTACCGTTAGGATGACAGAAGACAGTCACTCACTGACTGGTCACTTACATCTCGCCTGTACGCATTCCGTACCGACGCATACTGGACACTTTCAGGAGTACCAAAGCAAACGTACTGACATGTTGAGCAACACTAACTTCAGAATGTTCACATCACATACCATTTTATCGTAATACTCAGTCAACCCAGATTTCATAGCATATTGTAATACCTCTTTGTGCGTTCAAACTGAAGTTGGCAGGTATTTCTGATAATAAATCTACGACCATTCGTCAGATTACTCGAGGAATACGAATATTTTGCCAAAGTATTCGAATACGAGTGCGAATACCTTGATATTTATTAACAATAACTCGAAGACGAATACGAATTAGTATGAATACTGTATTCGAATATATTCAAATACAAAATCCAGATACGAATACTCGTACTCCATCCCTGCTATCTACTTGTATACCTATCTGTCCTACTAGCTGTCTGTTTTTTTGTTAATGATTCTGTATTTTGTCTGCGTTCTTGTAATACTTCATTCATATTTTGCTGTCTACATGAAACAAACCACAATGACAGTTTAGCTATATTAAGCTGCACCCGCGCTCCTCATGGTGGGCTGGGTGATAATACCGGTACCATTCAGTTTATGCTTCCATGCATTAATTCAACGGTGGCATCGTCCTCAAACCCAGCAGATTTAACAGATATTGTGCAAGCAAATGTTTGTTGACCCAGACGCTGATGTTCTCGGTATCTTAGCCTGGTTCGTCTAAACGCCGCCTCACCCTCCTCGTTCACTTTGCCCGTTTATGTAATTGGCATCAGGGTATAAAATCTGTTTCTCTATCATCAGGTCCTTTTTTTTTTTTACCCAATTTGGAGCGCAGGTGCTTGGGCTTGGCTTTGGTAGAAATGAAATTTGCTCGTAAAATTCTATGAAAGTTATAACTAGTGCGTTGTTCGGATTTACCCTTTAATGTTATTTTTTTTTTAACCCTTCACTCTGATGAATTACAGTATTTTCTTCTATTTAGTGTACTGTACACAAGACAATTTTATTTATTCTATGCTGGGCCTCTAGTGCTGAAAGGGTTAACTAAGGCTATATCAGATTCCATGCTGATTTTAATGACATATCAGGAAATAGCAGGAGTAAATTGAAAAGCACCTTATTGAAGCGAATGACTGAGAATGTAATTTCAGCCATATATCGATAGACGTGTAGGCTACTGTAAGTGGGTTTTACAGCAGATGATTTACACCGCAAAGGTGTGGTGCGACGGGCTGTGCATAAGAGTTACTATCACTTACACGGACAAGAAAATTCAGTCATTCACACCCCACGTGGGATCGTCAAGTTCACGAGCAAAATTATGATGGAAGTTAACTTTAGTACAGCTAAATGATATGCAGCAGTCATATATTTTAAAATGAATATGATTTTAGGTTTCTACTCTTAAAAAAAAAAAAAAAAGTCACCATTAAACATAAAATAGATATGGTTCACGGTGGAGGTAGTGTGGATGCAGTCCTGTGTTCCGTAACAGTCAAGATCGGGTGCTCAAAATATTATTGGACACCACTTCCAGTTCTTCTGGTTTATTATGACATGATGGAAATAAGCATGTAAATTTCAGGGAAATTATTGACGACCTCATGTTTTTACAAAATGCGCATTACTGTACTCAGAGGAATTCTGTTTTCAAGGGCGTGATTGCGTGATCCAAAGCAGACTCGTGTTTAAATAGATTCTTCAGAAAAAAAAAAAAATGTCACACCTTATGTTATGTTTGCCTTATTAGACCCTAAATATTAATACTTTTTCAGTTGAATACTATGATAACTAAACTTTATGTTTGCACAAGAGATATTACCAACAAGTATTAGTTTTGTCACCAATTATAATTTATTATCTTCCGACATCTTTCTAAATGTTCATTGTGCAATATTCTGATCATGTGGGAAAGTTTCCTAGAACTTATTCGTATTCTGATTACTTAATATTTTAAATGTCCATATTATAACTGCTTAACAAGGGCATAATAATTTTACCACCAAAAAAGTGAAAAAGATTAATTCTAATGAATATTCATGGAATCTGCGGAAAAAGCAAACCTCGTGTAATTTATTAACCAATTGAATATAAGTATATTATAATCAGTATATGATAGCTTAATACGTTTAGTTATGAGGAAAGAGTAATAGTACTAATACGCAGACATACAGCAATGCATAATGCTCTCAGAAACAGCACGAGTGTGAATGTGAAATACCAGAATCACGAGTAGATGCATGGTAAAATTTCTGGCATGCCGACGGAATTTTGCTGCTGAGAGGAACACGACAAGATCAGTCCTAAAAATGAATTCAGCTAAAAACTCCGAGCACTGTAAAAAAAAAAATGATCGCAATGCGAAGTGTAGGTTGGCTCAGGGATCTGCACGTGAGCATTTTGCATATTTGTCTTGCTACGTGTGTGTTTTATAAGTGTACCTTGCCCTGTGTGTGTGTGTGTGTGTGTGTGTGTGTGTGTGTGTGTGTGTGTGTGTGTGTGTGTGTGTGATTTTTGTGGTTGTTCTGTGTGTGTTATTGTCTGCGTCTGTTTGAATACGTGTTTGTACCTGTGTTATGAGAAATGAGTGTATTTATACGTGGTGTGATTATGCAAGTGTGATTTTTTGTTTGGCCTGTCCTATTCTACCAACCACCACAATCTCCGCCAGTCCCACCACACATATATTTAGCTCCCTCACTTTTGGCTTGGGTCTCACAGGCCAAACTTTAATACTCATTTCCAAAGCGCATCCTTCCCTCACACTTTTGTCTTGAATCCTACATGCCTTCCTGCAGCTCCACTTCCACATCATACAGGTCCCTCAGAAAGTTCCATCACTCGCCACCATCCCAGCTCATCTCGTACATTCCTTTCTACCTACCCCAGTCGTTTCTGCGCTGATGTGGTAAACATCGTAAAAATGACAGCCTGAACAACCAGCTAAACTGCAGTGCTCTTACTGACGAGGTATACTTATTCAATCTTGGGCCACATCCCACCACCGTGAGGTTCATCCAACTCACTTATCTTCTTCCGCCCCAACCAATTCCTGATTAATAACACCACATGCATTGCACCATTAGGGCTACTTTTATGCACAAGCCTTCATAGGCAGGAGGAAATAGCCTCATCCATTATGTGTTGACGTAACTGCTGAGATGGACACTGGGGGAAGCGGATGGAAAGGTGAAGGGTGGAGTCACCAGCACAGTAGTGGATAGGGTTTGATGTACAGCTCAAAAGGTCCTTGATGAACGGAAGGAAGAAAGTTGGTGATAGGACAGAGCCCTGAGGAACACCACTACTGATACCCAAAGGAGATAAAAGGTGGCCATTAGGGTGGTTATTAAGTATAAAGGGAAATTTTTTTTTATTCAAAAATGTTCGACTCCTAATGTCTACATTTTTTTCCTATTGAGCTAATAGTTCTCCATGCAAAATATATTTTTTTTTTTTTATGCATCAAATTTTAGGGGTTGCACCGTGACCTTACGGTTATATTTATTGTAATTTTGAATAATTTCTTAAGAAAAAAGAAAGTGAACCTAAAGTGGCTTAAAATGCAAGCACTCGGGTACCCCTCCCTTAACAGTTGCTGGATTGATTGCCTGTCGCTTAGGAGCATCTTCAGTCCCCTTGCATTCCCGTGTTGCTTTTACCATAAGCATCTTTGTAGGTTAGGACACTGAGGGATCAAAAAATGCTAGCGCCACCAGCTCCTCTGACAGGTACCACAGGTGTGATGAGAGCTTGGCTAGAACAGTTTTTGATAAAACAGTGTTGACACTGGCATTGTCGCCAAGGTCATTCAATAGGTTGAGGTCATTGTTTGGTGCTGATGCAGGCAAAGTAGCTTCAATCCATGCTTTGATGCATACCTTAACTGCAAAGACACACATATGATAAATACCGTTCTTTTCCCTGACTGTTAGCTTAAACTGACAGTGAAATAACCAAATCCTGAGTGAGTATATTACTTTGGACATTCACCTTGAATGGTGCACAGGACCTCGTGCCATAAAGTGAATGCCACGTTGTGGAACGACCCCCCAAAAAATCAATGATAGCTCTACGAATTCCCGATAATCATCACGGAGGTCTTGTCGCTCTACCAGAGACTTCTTAGCCCACGCCACTAGTTCAGGGTCAACGAAGATATCAGATGTCTTCTTGTAATCAGCTACTGTCACATAAGAATTTGTGTTGATGGACTTCCACTAATGTTGAAACTTCTTAAAAAGCAAGACATCTGGCCCTTTGCTAGTATTCAGAAGTACAGTAAATGCCGTTTCAGCAAGAAGTTCCATTATATTGTGGTGGCATGCCAAATACAAAAGGTCTTCCTGAAGCTCCTGTTCGATAAGAATACATGCACCTGACTTTCGTCCAGTGTTTGCTGCAGTGATATCAAATGACAATCCTGCAACCTTTTCTTTCATATTCCATTCATTTAGAGCAGCTGCTACTGGCTTGGCTGTTCTGATCCTGTCCCCTTTTCTAACTTGGCAACCTCCAGGAGCTGGGAAATCACATTACCAGTAACTAGAATAGGTAGACGGTAAATATGTTGCTTGGTTGTTGAATCCCTGAGGAGCTTTCCAGCCCAGTGCACAACAAGTGGAACATCAGCATGAAACTCAACCTTCAGTGTTTCTGTAACAAATTTCCTGTGTTTCTGACGCATGCATTGAATAGATGAGCGGTTGACGTTAAATTCATCAGGCTGCTGGCCTATTGAGCTCATTGTTTCTGTTAAAAGAATAGTAGCAGCCCCATCTGATATTTTCTTCCTGCCAAGAACCATTGAAAGAGATGGAGATATTATGTTTTGTGTGCCCCTGCAACGTTTGAACTTACTACTTCCCGCAACAGCATCAACAAAACCTTCCTCTTCAATTGCAGGTTCATCTGTGCTACTGCTGGAAGATGACTTCAACTGCACCATGTGTGAAGATGCTGTGTCTGCAGTTTCCTTCTCCCATTGCCTTTCCCGTTCTTCTTCCTTAATCTTCCTCTTCAAAAATCGGGTTTCTTTTCAGCCTGCTTCCTCTCAGTTAGCCCCATTGTTCCCCTACAGCCTGGTTCTCATTGAGCAATTACGAATTCTCGATCTCCCTGCTTTGTCATTATTGTCGGGCGTCAGTGGTGGCTGTGTCAAACAAGTTTGGCATTTCCGTCTCAAAGTTCTTCTCAGTTTGTATCTGTGAGGCTGATCCTCTGTTTTTCACTTTCATTACGAGTATACTCTGATACTTCCTGTACAACTTCTCTACTTTCGTAATTGCATTAGCTTGACAGATCATTGGAATTCTAGCTTTCTCCCAAAAGTCTTTTACAAATGTTATTACTGTAGTGGCACTTTACCTTGTTGTCTTACCCTCTTTGATGTGAAGGTGCAAAATGAATGAAAGAATTTGCCCCTTAGAAGGTAGTTTTGCTCCTTCAATTCTATCTTTCGGTTTGCACAGGTAGTCCTTAGATCTAGTTGTCAGGGTCAGTCACTGATGGTCTTCAATAACTTTTAGTAAGTATTCAGAAATAAATAAACATGTATAACTGACAATGAAATAAAGAAAACAACAAAGTTTAATGAGTTCCAAATACGAATTGAGATAATAGAAAGTAATCATTCAGCAAAACAAACTCAGTATTTACATAATGTGTCCCATAAAGCCCTCATGCGTTGAGCATTCACATGTTATAAATTTATACAATATAAGCAAGAAAAAAAAATCCAAAAGCAATCAATCACAAGGTACCGTACTTCCTTACTTACCTCTCCCTTTAGTGTCTAGGTAGCTACTGTTATTCCTAACTCATGTGTGGTATGGTGATACAGTATGCTGAGGTTTCAGTAATGCGTGGTTGCCATTTAGCGGAAAACACCAACTCGAATTTCTTATGCAAGCAATATGGGAAAAGTTACAAACTACGTGTGAAACCTCTAAATCTAGTTTTCTCATACATACATACAAAAAGAATAAATAAATAAATAAAGGCTAGGAGCAAAACATTTCAAACTTTCATTTTTAAGAATCACCCTAGACTGGCCATCTACAACACCAGCTATAGAACGACGAGAAAGGAAACAACAGATGAAGACACTGATAGAAGGGTAGAGACCGTAAAAGGGTAGTTTGGATATTAAAAACTTATGCCAGACTCGATATATGTTGTACACAGATAGATAGATAGATATAGGTAGATGGAAAGATAGATAGATACATAGATAGACAGACACAGATAGATTTCTTTATGAATAAACAGGATTGAATGCCACTACTGCTTCTGCATTATTTAATTTCTCCTCAATGCTTCCTATGCGTCGGATTAGGCTACACTTATTTTCATTCAGACTTCTACATAGCAGTCCAAATGTTAGTGTACTTGGTAACGTTTCGTTTCTTCTTGGGAACATCTTCAGACGAATCTGGCGGCGGGTGGAGCGAGACCTCATTATATAGCGGATGCCGACACGCGCTACAATGTAACTGGTCCGGCAAGAGCATGTAATGGAAGGTATGGGTCTATGTCGTGGAATGAGTTAGCCCACCGATGTTTGTGATCTTTTGCAGGTTGGAAGGATTTGTAAATCTTTTAATTGTGAGATGATTACAGGTTTCAGTTCGCAGATTTAAAGTACTTCCAGACACATCAGTCTACGGGGGTCATTTTCGCGATCAATCATTTCAGCACCTTTTTCGAGCTGTGGACGGGTGAGGGAGGTGTTACAGCTAGCTCTGTGACTTTTTATCGATCCGGTTCTGTAGGTGACATGTAGGAAGCCTTGACAAATTAGTCCTCGTCATTCCTTCATAGGTATGAGACCCACAGTCCTCACTTGTGCAAGTATGTCGATAGATGTGATTTTCTTGCATGGGCGTACTTTTCACGGCAAAGCGGCTCTTGAGTAGCAGATGGGAGGCTTTGCAGGTCTCGTAATATATAATTTGCACGATGCTTTTGTTGGGATCTGTGCATTTGACATTATTACGTACGATCTTTTTCATTATTTTTTCATCGGTTTTTTGCTCTGTAGACATGTAATTTTGATGTTACAAAGTTATTTTTTCGTTACTGAGAGAAGAAGCGCTGTAGCTAGAGTACCATTTGTTAACTGCATTCTTCACTACGTATTCCACATCGCTATTCCGATATCCATTGTTGAAGGGAGCTTGCAAAAGTCTCTCCAACTCTGAATGAACATTGCTCCTTGAGAAACAATGGGTGAGGGAACGACAGACATAGTCACTGATGATGCAGTGAAAAAATCGCAGAGGGTATTCACTTTTCCCGTTGAAACATAGACCTTGATTAGATGATTTTACATAGACTGCAGTTGTGAATCCAGAGCCACGAGCGGTCACTGGGACATCGAGGAAGGGGAGACGACTTTAGGATGGCTCTTCAAAAGTGAAATTGGGACGGAGTTGTCGATGAGACGCTGTCTGAGGAACTGAAGTTCTTGATTTCCTTTACTCTAACGAAAATGTCGTGGACATAGCGACAGTAGACTGAAAGGCGGTTGCTAGGCAATATAGTGGCCTCGATTGTGCCCATAAAAAACTTAGCAAACAGGAATCCTAGAGGGCTGCCCATGGCAACACCATCAATCTGGCGATACATCTTTCCATGGGAGCAGATGAACAGGGTCTTTTTAGTACAAAAGTTCCAATAGGATGTGGAAACAGGATTTTGGCATGCCGAGGGACGCAGTTCCTTCACCAATGTATACTCGTTCGAGGATGAATTGTATCTTTCTGTCCACGGGTACGTTGGTAAAAAGTTTTTCGACATTCAGAGATGCGATGATGTGGTCATCTACGAGGGATGCATCCTTCAGAATATCGAGGAACTGGCTAGCTGATCTCAGGCAGTGGCCGATAGGTGCGTAGGGAGAATTTCGTTCAATTTCTATGCTATGGATTACGTAGCAGTCGGATCTGTGAGATGATGGTGGCGAAAGGGGTAGCCTGACTTGTGTGTCATGACTTTACCATATGCATAGCGGAGGAAATATTCAGCTGTCAGTTTAGGAAAGTGGAGGCCACCTCTATTGGCGTTGATAGCTTCACTCGTAACTTTGACTTCTTTCTTAATTTCTTCATTGGGTTGCGATTAATCCTTATGAACTTGGAGGTGTCAGAGAGGATGTTATTTATTTTTCGTAGGTAGTCCTACTTCGAAATGATTAAAAAAAAAAATGCGGTCTTGTCTGCTTTCCTGAAGATGATGTCCTCATTTGAATGAAGATGTCTGGCTTCTTGCAGGTGTCGTTTGTGTACGAGGTTGCTTTGGAAGAAGCCCCTAGTCTTAGAAGCTTCGGCAATAAGGAAGGTTTGGAGGTCCCTAGCTGTTCCGAATTTCCCTTCTCTCAGAATATCATCTACAGTAGAAGGACTTCAGCCTCTAGCCTCTTATCGTGGGGTCGGGGTTTATTCATGAAGTGGCAGTTGAGTCCCATATTTAGTACTTCTTGTTCCTGCGTCAATTCAAGGTTGAGGACAAGGTTAATAAATCCTGTCGTAGGCTGAGGGAGTTTAGTATTGTTGCCATGCATCCTGGAAAGCTTGGCAATGTTTCTAGCTTCCCCACCTTGACAACGTTGCTGCTGGAACCAGTGTAACTCATCTTCAACGGATTTTTGTATATTTCCAGGGATATCAGATTCCTTCCACCTTGCACGAACTTCAGGGAGGCTTTCTTTAATTTGTATGGCAAGCTGCTCTTTCTCTTGCAGTTGGCATTCCACAATTTCTTCCTGAACATGCGGGTAATCGCAGTGTCCCTGGCGCCCTCGTCGTGGAGTCCTATATTTGGATAGCCAGGTAAGATATTATCTTGTATGCAGATGAGGTTGAATGCACCTGCTGTTTCTGCATTACTTACTGTAATTTCTGCTCAATGCTTTCGATGCGTCAGGCTAAGCTACGTTGTTTTTCTTTCAGATTTCTGAGTAGCTGTCCAAATGCTAGTGCATATGGTAGCATTTCCTGCCTTCCTAGGAACATCTTCAGACAACTCTGATGGCGGGTGGAGCGAGACCTCATTATGTAGTGCATGCCGACACATGTCACCATGTGATTGGTCCGTAAAGAGTGCATGATAGAAGATGTGTGCCTATTTCATTGGTGGAATGAGTTAGCCCACCAATGTTTGTGATCCGCTGTTATTATGTTTATTACCACTACACTTGGAATCAAACCCGGGACTCTCAGGTGAAAACCAGGCAGCATACCACTATGTCACGACCAGGAAAAAGATATCTTACATTATCACAATCTTTTAACCGATGTCCCTTCACCCCAACTGTGCATCTGAAGAGGATGAGATAACCCCCTGGCACTCGGGCAAGTAGATGCTTTTGCTTTATCCCAAGCACTTATGGCAAGTCAGAATGAAGAGAAGAACCTGTACTTTACATAGGAAAAATCATCCAACACATTGCCACTATGCCGGGAATCGAACTCGGGACCTTCAGGTGAAAGCCAGGCAGCATACCACTATTCCACGACCAGGTACAAGTTATCTTACATTGTCACAATTGTGTAACCAATGTCCCTCCGCCCTCACTGTGGGCCTGAAAAGTACAGGTTTAGGTTTCTCTCGTCATTCTGACTTGCCATAAGTGCTTAGGATACATTAAAAGCATCTTCTTGCATGGGCGTACTTATACGGCGAGATGATGTGATGAGTAAGGATGGAAGTTTAGAGGGTGAAGTGCTTGCAAGGGTACAACAAGGAAGAAAAGTTGCTGCTTCCATGAAAGCAGTGATAAGAAACTGGGAAGTGAGCATAGAAGTGAAAAATCTACTACATGACAGTATTGTGATACCAACTCTAACGAATGGAAGTGAAGCATGGACCTTGTTGGAGGGACAGAAGTCAAGAGTGAAAGCAGTGGAAATAAGCTATTTGAGAGAAACCTGTGGAGTCACACGGAGAGACAGACTGACAAATGAGGAAGTGAAGGAGCGTTGTGGTGTAGATGTGGATGTGATAGGAAGCGTTAAGAGAAACACATTGAGGTGGTTTGGCCATGTGGAGAGGATGGAGAGTGAGAGACTGACGAGGAGAGTGTGTGTGAGTGAGGTGAGGGGGGAGAGGGGAGAGAAGGAGGGGGAGGCCAAGGATGAGATGGAGGGATGGAGTGGCGAGGTATATGAGAGAGGGGGGGGAGGGTGTTAGCTGGGAGCAGGGCAATGAAATGGCGGGGGACAGGGTGACATGGAGGGGAATAGTTTGTGGCCACCCCTTACGGGATTACGGCGTCTGGGAATAGATAGACGGTTCTTGAGCAGCAGATGTGAGGCTTTGCGGTCTTATACTGTGCAATCAGCACGATGCTTTTTTTAGGATCTGTGCATCTGACATTTTTCTGTATATTTTTCATTATTCTCTCGTCAGTTTTGTACTCAGTAAACATATAATTTTGGTAGTACAAAGTGTTTTTATTTTTTCGTTATTGAGAGAACGAGCGCTGTAGCTTGAGTACCATTTGTTAACTGCATTCTTCACTATGTATTCCACGTCATTATTCAGCTACCCATTGTTGAGAACTTGCGTAAGTCTCTTCAGCTCTGAATGAACACTGCTCCATGAGGAACAGTGGGTGAGGACACGGCGGACGTATATAGGCACTGATGGTGGAGCGATAATATCGCTGAGGGCATTCACTTTTACTCTTGAAATATAGTCCTTTATTGGATGATTTTACGTAGACTGCGGTTGTGAATCCAGGGTCGGGGGCAGTCACTAGGACACGAGGAAGATCCCGGCCGTGGTAAACTCTTCGAAAGTGAAATTTAGGCCAGAGGCGTCGATAGGGCGCTGTCTAGGGAACTGAAGTTCTTGGATGTCCTTCAACAAAAATGTCGTCGACATAGCGGCAGTAGACTGAAGGACGGTTGTCAGTCAGTTCAGTGGCCTCGTTTGTGCCCATAAAAAAGTTTGCACAGAGGAATCCTAGAGGACTGCCCACGACAACACCTGCTATCTGGCGATACATTTTCCACAGAGCAGATGAAAGGGGCCATTTTAGTAAAGTTGCTACAGGGTTCGGAGGCAACCATCATCCACTCACTTGATGTAGTGCTGCCTACTTCTTATGTCATCTTTATCATTCTTTTTTTTCCTATGTCAGCCCTCTTTTCTTCCTGCTTCTCCAATTTTTGCTGTCATTTTTTATACTCTTCTTTCCTTTTCACGTGGCCTTACATTTAGTGACAAGTCAGGTGGTTTCCTGTAGTCCAGCAAAACCATTTACTGTCCTAGGTAGTAATCATTAAAGTTCAACCAACTCATACGTGTTCCCTACGTGTCAACAAGTAGGTTGGCGGAGGGTTAGTGCCCCTCCATTTAAAACAATTACCTTAAAGTCAAACGGCCTCCCCTTACGGAATTATCGCTTTTGATTATTGTTATATATATATATATATATATATATATATATATATATATATATATATATATATATATATATATATATATATATGAGAGAGAGAGAGAGAGAGAGAGAGAGATACCAGGCGGCGCTTTTTGAAAGTACTTTACTTGGCAGTCAGAGAGGAGTTAACTCCCTTGACTTTGGTGAAGAGTTATTTTGTTTATTCTTGTTGCTTTCTGATGATCTTTTTCAACCTTGGAAAGGCCTCTTGTATCAGAGGAGTTGTTAAAGGCAATGTCGAACTCCTGCATTCAAAAGGGCTGTCCTTAGCTTAGTAAAATCTTTCACTGTTGGAAATGTTCAAGATGTGTTACCATATAAGATTTTCCAGTATCTTGGTTAATGGATTCTTTGTTCGAAAAGTGGCGAGCAGCGGTAAACATTCACGGCAGATCCGGTAAACACCAATCCACAGCAGATGACACCTACATGCTCACTGCAAACAAATTGTAACATAAGTAGCTTTAGAAATTATTCCGGAGCAATAGTACAGTTAGCCTTAAAACCGATTTCTGTTATGCTCCTGTTAGCTGGGCAACACTTTTTTTTTTTTTTTCAGTAACAACCACCAACACCAACTGCTCCTCTTCTGCTTCAGCACCATCATCCGTCTCCTCCAAAACAGACTTGCCTGCCCACTCTGTGAAGTGGGAAACATGACGATAGCAGGACTTTCTGAAGGCCTGTAAATCCTAAATTAGAGCATACAGAAATTATTTTAGTCGCCATTGTTATATTTGCAGTTCCAGAGTAATCTGAGCATGAACCTAATGGACTGCAGGATGAAACTTCAGTTCTCCTTCAGACGACTGTCCTTCTTTTAGGGGATAGTTGAGGGACATTTGTACAACTGGGCAGTAGTGCTGCCTGATATCGGTGTTACCACGTAAAGGCGCCAATGTCCACCACCTAGAAAAGCGGTGAATCACAAAAGCATTAAAAAAAAAGACATATAATTATATGGCAGACAATGCTTAATACGGCAAAGGACACCTTTGGCATACCCACTCAACCTTATCCACCACAATAACACATCCCAGAGGGGTATCCTTTGTCTTTGGACACTTCTCCGAAACCCCCAGATACTACAAATGCACACCAGACACACCTCAGTCACACTCCAATCACGCCCCAGGCGTGTACATCAGGTACATCACCAATACTACACATTCCTTCTCACACTTTCACAAGTGTGACGCTCATAAAACTCTACGGTTGCAATTTACTGAATTTAATTCTCCAAAATGGTACGGTGACTTGGTAAGTGATTGAATCAGTGACGTAGCTGGGGACACACCCTGTGTTTGGTATCTTCTACTGATAAAGCTGAACTCTTCGCACGGGTTTTCTCTTCCAAGTCCATCTTAGACAATTCCGGTGCTGTTCCTCCATCATTTCCCCTCTCTGACTTCCTCATACCTGACATTAAAGTTTCTTCAAATGATATATTTTCTGCCATCACTGGCCTCAGTACTAGCAAAGCATATAGGCCTGATGGGGTCCCTCCTGCCGTCAAGAACGGTGCATCTGTGCGTCCACCTTGGCAATGTAAACTGTTGCCTTTGTCTGTCAACTTGTACCATTCTTTGTTGCTGGAAGTTTGCTCTCATTCAGCCTGTCTCAAAGAGGGATGACGATTCCCAGCACTCTAAATATCGCCCACTTGCTTTAACATCCTGTATTTCAAAAGTTTTTGAATCTATTTAAGAAAAAAAATAAAAAAAAAAAAAAATAAGCACCGTACCTATCACTACCTTCTCTCCAATCATCAGTATGGATTCTGCCAGTGACACTCCACTGATCTCACCTACCTTTCAGACTCCTGGTCGCCCTCTTTTTGGAATTTTGGTAAAGGCTTTACCTTTGGATTTGACATCTCCATGATTTTCGACAGCGTCTGGCATAAATCTGTGATTTCCAAACTTCCCTCATATGCTTTCTGTCCTCCTATCTGTGCCCTCATCTCTAGCTTCCTTTCTGATCGTTGTAAAGCTGCTGTTGTGGACGGCCACTGTTCTTCTAGAACAATCAACAGTGGTCTTCCTCAGGGTTCTGTCCTGTCACCAACTCTCTTCCTTCTATTCATCAATAACCTAAACTGAACATCTAACTCTGTCCACTCATATGCTGATGACTACATCCTTCACTTTGCCATTCGTATTCACAGCATCCACCTCGGCAATTACTTCAAAAAACTTGAGATGAGGCTATGGCACACGAAATGTCTGACTAGGCTTATATCTCTGATTGGGGTAAAAGTAATGTTGTTGTTTTTTAATGCATGAAAGACTCAATTCTTACATCTCTCAACCCGCCGAAATCTTCCACGAGTGTATTCTCAAATTTCTAACACTAGTCATAGCCAACTTAATCCTGCTTCATTTTTTAACATACTTGGGGTTTCATTCTCTCAGGATATAGCTTGGAAAGATCATATTACCTCCATTGCAAAATCTGCTTCCACAAGATCAGGTGTGCTTAGCCGACTCCGTGCCTTCTTTACCCCTGCATAGTTGTTGATCTTATTCAAGGGTTTTATTCACCTTTGTGTAGAGTACAACTTTCATGTGTGGGGAGACTCCCCACATACAGCTCTTCTCAACAAGATGAAGGCAAAGGCTTTTCGTCTCATTAACTCTCCTTTACTCACTGACTCCCTTCAACTTCTATCTCTTCACAGCAGTATTGCATCTTTATATCTCTTCTATCAGTACTTCAATGGTCACTGCTCCTCTGAATTGTCTGCTTGCATTCCATAACCACTACAGCGGATGCGTAGCACCCGTCAAACAACAAATTCTCATCCTTTTTCTGTCCAAATCTCTAATGCAAGAGTTAACCGTTACTCTCAGTCCTTCATGCATTAGGCAACTCTGAAACTGTCTTCCTTTGTATTTCCTACTGCCTATGACCTCCACTCTTTCAAACGCAGTTTGTCTGGGTAACTCGAAATGAACGGATCTTGAATTTGGCTCTCTGTTTTTTTTTTTTTTTTTTTTTTGTGGAGCCTTTGGTTCCTTCTTCCTTGTGTTTAAAAAAAATGATCTAAGTCACCTGAAGTGTCGCTGAACCTGGGATGGGTATAACTGGCTCTGCGTGGTCATGAACCAACATCAATTGACCTTACCGAACAGAACTGACTGTGAAGGACCTAAAATAGCATCCATGATCTTGAGTAGACCTAACTAGACCTAAATAGTTATTTTATAAATCTAATGGATGGAGACTGGCCAGACTAGACCTAAACTGACAAATAAGGACCGTGATTTCTGTGTTGGTCTTTTCATGCCTATAAAACCTAAAGTCATGTGCGTATCAGTGCCCAATTGATTACACAGGAAAACCTCATGACATTTCGACTCATCCTTATCCGATACTTAGGTCAGCTGGTGGTTATGCTGTCTGCCACCTTTGTTTTGTAATGGTTATACAGGTACGATCCAGGTTCATGGTCGACGGACGCCCTTGTTTATCATCAAAGTATGATGAAAGTATCTGAGTCTACATCAACCTCACTACTCAGATTTACATATTATTCTGTCATTTATGCCATTTATAGTTTAACAATTAATCACTTAATACACAATTGTGCATTACTTTTGTATGTTCTGCTGCTCCTCATCACATACGAACAAAATGTCATTCATATGAGAATTAAGCTTTGTGATTTCTTGTGCATAGCTAATTATCAGTACAATTATATTTCAGTCAGTTGTATGTATTAATGACGCAACTCGCTGCAATATGTTTTTCAGTCACACACACTGGGTGTTCAACTAAGTTAATCCCTTAAATCCGGCGCTATGTTATCTGTTTTATCCTGCCTACCACTGGATAAGTTTATTCTGCTTAGGAAACACTTTTCAACCTGGAAGAGATACATGTAGTCTTCATTAAACCCTTCACTACAGCAGCACTCCCCTGAGGTGAGTGCAGTGTCTGGTTATCCCGACCATGAGAGAATTGATGGTACCAGAATTAGCACTCTCAAGCGCCTGTGACTTACTCTTAGCTAAATAAAACATTCTGAAATTATCTGGAAGAAAATGGGCTACCGGGAAAAGCATGACTATGGGAGGGTTGATGCCGTTTAGAATATTTCAAAAACTATATACCACATCAAAAGATATATATATATATATATATATATATATATATATATATATATATATATATATATATATATATATATATATATATATATATATATATATATATATCATCAGCCGTTTGTGGACAATATATATATATATATCATCTCATCAGGCGTTTCTGTGTCCACTGTAGGACCGGCTATTCCCGACCGAAGTGGGGACGATACAGCCAATGTATCTCTTCCAAGTGGCTTAGACTGTCTAGCAGAGATTGTATGTAAGGTGGGAAATGCTTATAAGTGTAATAATATTTTAGTGTTGGGGTGTCTTTGGATATGTATGTAGTCTGTGAACCAAGTGTAATTGGCCCATGCAAGCCGACTGGGTGCAAGCATACTGTATAGTATGCGACACTAGTTCATCCACAGTACCCCTTGTGTCCGCCAATGCAGTACGTGGCCTGAAGAATGCTCCCAAAGTTTATCACCCTGGCGGCGCGCGAACCCTCGTTCTTCAGTGTACGAAAACGCACACTTTACCACTGTACCTCCACATATATATATATATATATATATATATATATATATATATATATATATATATTATGTGTGTGTGTATATATATATAATTATATCATCATCATCATCATCATCATCCGGACCTCCTTTCCCACCCAAGGGCAGGGTGAGGAGTAGCAATGTCCAGACAATCCAATATTGCCCAATCCAATGGGCCAGGCTTCCATTCACTCATCATTCAAGCCCCCGGAATCCTGGCTCTATCGGATACGCCAAAAACATTCACCACGTTCTGTAGCTTCACATGTCGTATCCGGCAGAGTCAATCCAGACGCTGCCACGTTAAAAAGAGGTGCCAAAAATCCCTGATCATGCATATCTCCTCACAAAATTCATCCAGCCAGCTCGATCTCCTGTCAGTTCCCTAGCCTCACCGACTTTCAAACCTCTTCCTCACAAATTCATCCACCATATATCTCCACCTTCTTCTTGGCCTACCTCGCCTCCTCCCTCCTTCGAATTCGCTCAGATATACCTTCACCACTCTATTGTTATCCTTTCTCTCCACATGACCATACCATCTCAGTACACACTCTTCAATTCTGGTGTCCACCGACTTCCTCACTCCGCATCTTTCACGAATCACATTATTTCGTATCCTATCCACCCTTTGTACTCCACATACATTCCTCAGCAGTCCCATCTCTACTGCTCTTACTCTTGACTATTCATTTTCATGCCAGATCATAGTCTCACATCCATATGTTAAAGTTGGCACTAACACTCCTTCATGTAAGCCTCGTGCAGCTGCAACACTGAAGCCTTTGTTTCTTATCAAGGCCTTCATTGCACCATCTACTTTTCTTCCTTGTGTCACTCTATTTTCAACTTCTTTTGCACATTTTCCTCTCTTTTCTATCACTGTACCAGGTATTTGAACTCTCTCACCAATTCCAGTCTCTCTCCATTCACTGTTACATTGCACTGGGAGTCACCTTCTCTCTCAATAACCATCACTTTACTCTTTTCTACATTTACTCTCAAGGAACGACGCTTACAGACATCAGCAAAATTCTGCACCATCCTACCAAGTTCTTGTCCTGTACTTGAAAGCAGTACTGCATCATCATCATACAACTAATTTGAGATATTCCATCCATCACCATTCATTACCAGTGCCATCCCTCTCTCCATTACTCGTGTTTTCACTTCTCTCATTACCCCATCCATACATTGAACAACCATGGGGACATCACACAGCCTTGTCGAACGCCCACACTGATTGTGAACCATTCACTTAGATGCCCATTAACCCTGACACATGCTTCACTACTATCATAAAAACTCTTGACGGCACCTAACAGCTTACCCTCTACACCGTACATGAGCAAAACTTTCCACAGTCCTTCTCTGTTCACTTTGTCATATGCTTTTTCCAGATCCATGAATGCCATGAACATCTTATGGTCCTTCTCACAAGCCTTCTCTACTATGTCTCACTGCAAATATTTGGTCCACACATCCTCTACCACTCCTAAAGCCACCCTGTTCATCACTCACTTGGCCTTCTGATATCTCTCTTACTTTCTCTATAATAATTCTTCCATATACCTTCCCTACCACACTCAGTAAGCTTATGCCACGATAATTCTTACACTCACTTCGTTCACCTTTATTTTTGTACAGGGGTACAATCACAGCCTTTTTCCACTCTGCAGGCACAGTTTCACTTATCCATGCCTTCTTACATATCTCCAACAAGCACTTCATTCCATTCTCTCCACTACATTTAAGCATCTCTGCATACACCTGATCAACCCCAGCTGCTTTCCCATTTTTCAGCCGCTTCACAGCACTCTTCACCTGTGCGAGTGTCACGTCTCCTGGCACTGCATTCCTTCTCTGCACACCCCCAAAACCAATCATGTTTACAGCTGCTCTGATCTCTCTATCCCCATTCATCAGGCTTTCAAAATATTCTTTCCATCTGGTCCTTACTTCATCTCCATGGGTTAATAATCAACCACTTGCATCCTTCACACCATCCCATTTCTTACCGCTTTCACTTCTACATTTCCGCACCTTTTTCCAGAATAACTTTCTATTTTCAGAGTAGTTCGCATTCATTTTTCTTCCTAGATCCTCATTTACCTCCTTCTTTTTCCTCTTCACTAATCTCTTTACGTGCTTCTTGCTGTCAACATATTCAGTTCTTATTTCAACTGAACCCGTATCCTGTAACCACTTTAGCCACTTCTTCCTCTTTTCCTCCACCGCTCTCTTTACCTCCTCATCCCACCATGCCATACCTTTCCTCTTTGTTGTTACTCTTGCCACACCACATACCGCTTTAGCATTCCTAACTAAGCAATCCCCATATGCATTCCACAGTCTGTCCAGATCCATTTCATTCCAATTCAGTAATTCTAACTCATCCTCTACTTTGGTCCTGTATTCATCTGCCATTTCTTTGATCCTCAGCTTCTCAACTTTTTAGTCTTTCTCCCTGACTTCTTCTCTCTCTCCTGATCCACCTCACTCCTTTCAGCTTGATCTTGCATACCACAATCATATGATCTGACAGACCTCCACATCGTCCTCTCACAACCCTCGTATCAGCAACCATTCCCATCATCGACCTCTCTACGAGCACGTAATCAACCAGGCTTCTTTCAACACGATCCCCGTTCCCTCTGTACCATGTATATATATGTGCATCTCTGTGTTTGAAATATGAGTTACAAATGCACAACCTCCTCTCCTGACATATCCTTTAGTCTTTTCCCATTATCATTTTCTCCTGGTACTCCATAGCAACCCATTATGTCATCCTCAGGACCAGTACCTACTCTTCCATTCATATCACCCATCACAATCACTTTATAGTTCCTGGGCATTTCTCCCACTACTTCACCCAGCTCATCCCAAAACCTGTCTTTCTCTCTCTCACTCCTGTCCTCACATGGTGCATATGCTACAATGACTGCCACTTTCACCTTCTCAAACTTGAACTTGACATATATACATCTTTAGCTAACACATTTGTAGTCTCTCATTCCCCTCTACCACACCTCATTCATCAACAAAGCAACTCCTTCCTTGCATCTTCCTCGCCCATTCATTCCCGATCTGACACATTTCACACCCTTCCACTCCTCCACTTTGCACCCTTTCATCTTCGTTTCACACAATGCCATCACAGCATATCTCGCACTCTTGAACACATTCACAACTTCCACCTTCTTGCTCTCCTCATTCACACCTCTCACATTCCACCTGGCCACGTGAGTCTGCCCATTTGGTTGGGGCCCTGGGCAGGTATTGGGCCCTCCGAGGCTCTCTGAAACAACTGCCATGATTAAGTGATTTTGGATAGGGGAATCTGGGGGACACGTAACCCTGCCAGAAACCCCAGTTATATGGTTACCACCCAGCGTAGTAAATGGTTTCCTGGGTACAGGAAACCATTTGGCTTGTCACTCAGTGTAGAGATCATATGGCACCTCTACATTGAGTGAGTGGATGATGGGCGCCCCCACCTACCATAGATATATATATATATATATATATATATATATATATATATATATATATATATATATATATATATATATATATATATATTATATACAATATATATATATATATATATATATATATATATATATATATATATATATATATATATATATATATATATATATATATATATATATATATATATATATATATCTATAGATAAATATATATAGATATATATAGATATAGATTTATGTATATATATATATATATATATATATATATATATATATTGTATATATATATATATATATATATATATAGATAGATAGATAGATAGATAGATATAGATATAGATATAGATATACACAGGCAAGATGAGTGATGGCCGTGCTATTATAAATTTCAAACCAATCCTCAGCCTCAGTATTCGCTGGAAAAGTGAGTGAAAGTTTGACAGATCGGACGTCAGTGGTCAGTTCACGTCAACAAACTTTATTTACGTGGAAAATGAAAACATTATTTCCACCACCGTTAAAAAAAGGGGGGGGGGGGGAAATGGCACACGCGTCACAGTTAATTATGTTTACGCTGGCGACTGGACTGTCCGCCGGATAAAGTCTCTCTGTGCGTTTGAATAATGGAGTTGATTTTGTCAGGCAGCCAGGTTACTGGCAGCTCTTCATGACACTTCATGATAACGTCGGGAGGGGGAGTAGCATTACTGTCAATGGAGAATACTACTTTGGATTCATTTCGGTAATTGATTTGAAAGGATGCGAAGATGTATATTGGATGCAAGAGTTTATAGAGGTTGGGGGAGTGGACTTTCTGACCACTACTTGGTGGTGGCCAGAGTTAAAGTTCAAGTAAGATGGAGGAATAGAAGAAGGGAAAGACGAGAGGAAGGAGTGGTTGCAAGGAGAGTGGAAAGGTTACAAGAGGATGAGAAAAAGGCAGAGTATAAGAGAGAAGTGGAGGAACGATTGGGCAAATATGAGTTGGAGCAGATGGGGGATGTGGAAGGTGTGTGTAGAATATTTACAGAAGAAATATGTGCAGCATGTGATGTGGTGTGTGGAAGGAAGAGAAGACGGAGGGGGGTGCAAGGAACAGCGTGGTGGACTGAAGAGGTGAAACGGGCTGTGGCACAAAAGAAGAAAGCATACAATGAATGGATAAGAAATAGGGGCGTGGAAGAAGTTGAGAGGCGGAAGAGAGAGTTATATGTAGAAAGAAAGAGAGAGGTGAAAAGATTAGTAAGAGAGAGTAAGAAGAGAGTGGATGAGGAATTTGGAAGGAATTTGAGTGTAAAGTGGAGGGACTGTAAGAAAATTTTCTGGAAAGAGGTGAAAAGAGTAAGACAGGGTGGAAGTGAAGTTAGCAGGGGAGTGAAAGATAAAAATGGTGGATTACTAGTGGAGAAGGGAGAAAAAGTGAGCAGATGGAGAGAACACTTTAAGGAATTGTTGAACGTGGAGGATGGAAGTAATGCGAGTATAAGTGGCTGGGGAATGGCTGGAAGAAGGAGGGAGGTGAGAAGACAGGAAGAAATCAGTAGGATAGAAGTTGTGGAAGCAATGAAGAATGTTAAATCAGGGAAAGCCCCAGGAATTGATGGAGTGTGTGGTGAAATGCTGAAGCATGGGGGAGAGATAGTAGTAGAATGGATGTGGAAGATGTGCAGATTGGCCTGGGGGGAAGGTAGAGTCCCGGAGGATTGGAAGTCAGGTATAATTATTCCCTTGTACAAAGGAAAAGGGGAAAAAGAAGTGTGTGGTAATCATAGGGGCATTTGTCTTCTTAGTATAATAGGAAAAGTATATGGCAGGATACTTATTGACAGAGTTAGAGAAAGAACAGAGAAATTAGTTGGAGAAGAACAGGGAGGCTTTAGGAAGGGAAGAGGTTGTGTAGATCAGATATTCATTCTCAGATCTTTAGTGGAAAAGTTTCTAGAGAAGGGAAAGAAGTTGTATGCGGCTTTCATGGATTTGGAGAAAGCATATGACAGGGTGGATAGACTAGGATTGTGGAAAGTGTTAAGAATATATGGAATAGATGGGAAGTTGTTGAATGCTGTGAAGAGTATGTACGATGGTGCGAAGGCTGCAGTGCGTGTGGATGGTGAACTAAGTGAATTTTTCTCCTTGAAAGTTGGGTTGAAACAGGGATGTGTCATGTCTCCATGGTTGTTCAATCTGTACATGGATGGGGTAATAAAAGAGGTACAAGGTAGGGTAGTGGATGTTGGAGTGGCCCTGGTGAGAGAGGATAGTGTTTGGAAACTCCCTGTACTGTTGTTTGCAGATGATACCGTGTTGTTGAGTGGAGACGAAGGGGAGCTGCAAGGCTTGGTGGATGAGTTTGAGAGAGTGTGTAAGAAACGGAATCTAAAGGTGAATGTAGGGAAGAGTAAAGTGATGGTCTTTGAGAGAGGTGAAGTCAGTGAATGTACAGCGAGGTTGGATGGTGAGGAATTGGAAAATGTGAGTACGTTTAAGTACTTGGGTAGTGTGATGAGTAAGGATGGAGGTCTGGAGGGTGAAGTGCTTGAAAGGGTACAGCAGGGAAGAAAGGTTGCTGGTTCTTTGAAAGCAGTGATAAGAAACAGGGAAGTGAGCATGGAAGTGAAAAAGTTACTACATGACAGTATTGTGATACCAACTCTAACGTACGGAAGTGAAGCTTGGACGTTGTTGGAAGGACACAAGTCAAGAGTGAGAGCCGTGGAAATGAGTTATTTAAAAGGAGCCTGTGGAGTCACGTGGAGAGACAGGCTGACGAATGAGGATATAAAGGAGCGTTGTGGTGTTGATGTGGATGTGATAGGAAGCGTTATGAGGAACACACTGAGGTGGTTTGGCCATGTGGAGAGGATGGAGGGTCAAAGACTGACGAAGAGAGTGTATGTGAGTGAGGTGGAAGGGGAAAGAGGGAGGGGGAGGCCGAGGATGAGATGGAGAGATGGGGTGGAGAGGTATATGAGAGAGGGGGATGTGAGCTGGGAGCAGGGGAGTGAAATGGCGGGGGACAGGGCGACTTGGAGGCGATTTGTTTGTGGCCACCCCAAACGGGATTGAGGCGTCTGGCAATAGATAGATAGATAGATTTTGCCTCCTGCAGTATCCGTCAGCAATCTGATAAAGGTGACTGCATTTGCCATTTTTTTAATCGCATAATTATTATAGCAACGCTATTTATTACTTATCTCTCCCATTTTCATTCTTAGTCCTGCGCCTTTTTTTTTTTTTTCAGTTCAGTGTTATATTTCTCTAATTTAATATCTTTCCCTTTCTATCGTCTTATATTCCAGGCCAACTGTTATTTGTCGCATCACATAACACTTGAATATTTTATTATAAAGATGGTTTGGCATAAAAATTACATTAATATTTGACTACGTGGAGTTGGGCTTTCCAGATTTCCTATTGATATCAATCTTTCGCCGTTTATTTAATAGTTTCCATGAATTATCATAAATAATGGCATTTTTAAAAGTTACTTCCTAGAAGTGTAAACATGGAATTTTTCAAAATTTGCCAGAGAAATATTCCCGGAGTTTACCGCTGGTACTTGGTTGGCAGTAAAATGTTCGTAATGCACGTTTTAGTTTAGGCGCAATTTTCTAATGGCGTGCCCAGGCTGATGGACTGCTCTAAGGGGAGTTCGGTGTTATTTGCAGTAATTAAGTTAGGTTACATTAGTATGGCTTCATTAGGTTAGATTAGAAGTGAGACTTGGTTATGACCCGACAGGTATTGGTGGCTTATCAAGGATAGGTATGGTTGTAACCATATGTAATAACATCCCAGGGGGTCTGGGAAGGCGAAGTCCCCCCATTAGATGAGATGAGGTTAGGTTAGATTAAGATAGGTTAGATTCGGTTAGGCTACATCCTTACCTTTCCCATAGTTTGCCTTGGTTTTTCATGGTTTTTAGATTTTATACATTTAAGTATGGCTGATATCCTGACGAGACTAGCCGGTGAAATCATCGGTAATCTCGCAACCGCAGAGACTGGCAGGTTTCATACAAAGCCCAAAATAGGTATAGGTGGGTGATATTCCTTTTTCTATTCAAAAATTAACAAGCACTTATTTGTGTTGCATTTCGTATTAATAATACATTCCATAAGATGGTAATATTCTAGGAAGTCAGGTGGAATTGCCGCACCCAGTGGTGAAATTTCATCGAACTTTTCAGCATAAAATCTCACTGGATGATTATGTTTTCCACAACAGTTCTCGTTAACTTAATTTCTTTTAAATATTTCTCATTGCAATTTCACTTAACTTTCATATTCATTTATGTGAGATTGAATATCGGATATTCAAGGTGTCTCCTGCATCACCACCACCATCTCCTCTCCTCTTTCCATTGCTTTATGCCCTTATTTCTTCTTCTTATTTTTTTTCATAACTTTTGCCGATACTCTTCCTTCTCCGGATTTTCCGACACACTGTCTGGGTTGGCTCATTGGCTCCCACTTTAGAACCTATTAAAACTTTTCTCATCTTTTATACCACAGTTTTTCATCTGCTGATCGAACTCAATTGCAGTTTATATGAAACATTTCTGGGTACCTAGTTTGTTGTTTATTAATACTTCTCTTTTCCGTCATTTTAGTCTTTTCATCATCATAAGTAATTATGTTCACCATCATGAGTGATTCGCGCTGCGATTGTAGTGTGTGTGTGTGTTCTTACCTAATTGTACTTACCTAATTGTATCTTTACAGGAGTGAGTCAAGCTCGTACTGTCCCGTGTCTTAAACCATATTTATCGTACATATCCTTAAATTTGTGAATTGTTTTGCCACACACTATTTCATTCGGTAGTGCATTCCATTGATCAATTGCTCTGTCTGGGAAACTGAATCTCCTTACGTCTTTATCACCTCTCTTCTTATGCAGTTTTTTGCAGTGTCCTCTTGCTGATGCTTCTCCATATGTTAAGTAATCATTTATGTCTATTTTCTCCTTCCCTGATATGCACTTATATAGCATTATCATGTCACCTTTTTTCCTTCTCTCCTGTAGTATTGGTAGATTCAGTTTATTTAGTCTTTCTTCGTAGCTTAGGTCCCTTAAGCTTGGTATCCATCTTGTAGCGGCCCTTTGAACTTTTTCAATCTTGTCTATGTGCTTTTTGAGATGAGGACTCCAGACTACTGATGCATATTCCAGGGTTGGTCTAATGAATGATGTTATTATCCTTTTAAGCATGTCTTCATTTATGTATGTGAATGCTATTCTCATATTTGCAAGCAGTGTATACATGTTCAGTACCTTCTCGCTGATGTGGTCAGCCGGAGATAGTCTGTTATTGATAATCACACCTAGGTCTTTCTCTCTTTCTGATGTGTATGGGGTTTTATTTCCTAACTTATAATCCCAATCAGGTCTTTTTCCACTTTTACCAAACTTGATTACATGACACTTGTCCACATTGAATTCCATTTGCCATGTACTACTCCATTCATGAAGTTTATTTAATTCTTCTTGTAGCTCTTTACAAGAGTCTGTGTTAGTAATTCTCCTTTGTATTTTTGCATCATCTGCAAACATATTCAGATAGCTCTCATTTCCAGTGTTACTGTTTATATCATTTATATACACTAAAAACATGATTGGTGCCAGCACTGAACCCTGTGGTACTCCACTAGTCACTTCTTTCCATGATGAGTAGTTTCCTCTTAGTACTGTCCTCAATTCTTTTTTTATGAGAAAGTCTTGCATCCAACAAAACAGTTTGCCTCGAATTCCTCCTTGATGGTACAGTTTCCATAAAAGTCTTTGGTGTGGTACTGTGTCAAAAGCTTTCTTGAAATCTAAATAGATACTGTCCACCCATCCTTCCCGTTCCTGTATTGTGTTTGTTACTCTGTCATAGTAGCTCAACAGATTAGTAACACATGATTTTCCTTTTCTGAAACCAAACTCTCTTTCTGTTATCATACTGTGTTCTTCTAGATGATTTACCCAAGCTTTTCTTATAAGCTTTTCTAATACCTTCCTTACAACACTGGTCAGTGATACTGGTCGGTAGTTGAGTGAATTTTGTCTATTTCATTTCTTGAATAAGGGGACAATATTTGCTTTTTTCCAAATATCAGGTAGTTTACCTTGACTCAAGGATTTCTTGAAAATTAAAAATAATGGTTTACTTAAATCCTTTGCACATTCTCGTAGAACCCAACATGAAATTTCATCAGGACCATTTGCTTTTCCTCTGTCTAATCTACTTAACTCCTCCTGTATTACTTTTTCTGCTATTTGTATATCTGGTTATCTGGTAGTATGTGTGGACATGCATGTTCCACATAGTCCCTCTCAAAATTTTTTTCTTCTGTAAAAACTAATTGGAAATTCTTATTTAGTACTTCACAAATATCTTTCTCTTGTATATAAGTGATTCCCTCGTCCGTAATGGATTGTATTATATCTTTTACTTTGGTTTTGCTTCTGATATAGCTGTAAAACAGCTTTGGTTGATCACTACTTTTATTTATTATATCCTCCTCAAACTGTTTTTGGGCTTCCCTCCTTATTCTTGTATAATCGTTTCTTGCCTGTAATTATTATACTCCCTTTCACTATTGTGTCTTCTGTATCTATTCCACAACAAATCTCTTCTTCTTTTTTATTTTTTACATTCTGTATTGAACCATTTCTGTATTTTCTTATCTGCTTCTTTGTGCTGTGGGATGTACTTCTGGACTCCTATTTCATAAAATTCACAGTATTTCTTTTATATACAGCATTTAAATCTTGTCCTCTAAGCTCATTTTCCCAATCAACTTCTAAGAAATACTTCTTTAGGTCTTGATAATTTCCCTTTTTATAGTTTAGGCTCTTTTTGTAACTATCATTGCTGTTTACTATGTCATATGCTATCCTGAAGTTATAATTTAGTACTGCATGATCGCTTTTGCCGAGTGGAGGATGATATATTAAACTGTCAATATCATTTTCTTGCCTAGTAAATATTAGATCTAGCACTGAAGGTACATCAAGTCCTCTTTTTCTGGTGGTTTCCCTCACATGTTGCATTAGGAAAAACTCTTGCATGAGATCCAGGAGCTTTTGGTCCCAACAGCTTTCTTGGCTAATTATATCTAGAGTATTCCAATTTATATTTGTATTAAAATCCCCGGTCAGTATAATTCTTTCCGATTTCTCTTCCATTTTATATAGTAATGATCTTAAACTCTGAATTGTACTCTCTGCCAGGTCCTCATATTCATCTCTTTCCCATGTGTTTGATCTGGGTGGCATGTACAAATTTGCTACAATTACTTTACCTTCAGATGTGTTGATCTCTACTGCAATCAGTTCTACTTGTGATGGTATATCTAGTTTTATTTCATTGACTTTAAATTTTTCTTAGTTAATATTATAATTCCTCCTCCTTTTTTTTAATTATCTGTCTCTTCTCCATATATTGTATTCCTCTAAGTTTAGTATGTCATTGGATATCCTTGGTGTTAATTTTGTTTCAGTTAGGCATATTATTTGTGGTTCATTTTCTCTGACATAATCATTCATCTCTAGTAATTTAGATACCATTCCATCCACATTTGAGTATATCAACTTTATCATCTTGTTTATATACTTGTCATGACATGGTTCTACTACCTTCCTCCTTTTTATTCCATCCTGTTTGTGTACCACTTTCGTACCTGCAATCCTATTACTTTGTAAAAAAAAAAAAAAAATCTTCTTCTCCTCTTCTGATCTTCCCTCATTTTTTGTTTTTGCTTCCTCCCTTTTCTCTTTCAGTAATTCCAGTTCCTCTTGTGTTAGGCATCTTTTTATCCATACATTATTGAACTCCTCTTTTTCCATAAGATTCTTTGCATTTTTTAGTATCTCTTCCACGGTGTTTACACTCTGGAAAGTCACCTTTAGAGGTCTTGTCTTGCTTTTCTCGTACTTCCCTAACCTTTTGTGTTCCTCTATGTCTTTACTGCAGATTTCCTCTGATACTTCTTTCAGTAAGCTCATTACATTTGCCATCTCCTTTTTGTCTCTTGTGATCTTGTTTTTTACTTCTTCCTCTTCTATACCAGTGATTACTATAGATTTGTTTATATCTACTGAATCTCTAACTTTGGATTGTTTTGGATTATTCTTTTCACTTCCTTTTTAATGCTTTTTTCCTCCACCCTTGTTTCTAATTTTTCTTTACTTTCACCATTTCAGCATACGTGGTTTCCACATCATTTTTGTAGCTTTGCACAGCTTGATTCACCTGTGTTATCTTCTCCTCAGTATCACTGCTCTGGTCTATAAGACTGCTTACTTGCCTAATTTTCTCTGTCATTTTTGAACTCTTCCATAACACTCTTGTGTGTGTGTGTGTGTGTGTGTGTGTGTGTGTGTGTGTGTGTGTGTGTGTGTGTGTGTGTGTGTGTGTGTGTGTGTGTGTGTGTGTGTGTGTGTGTGTGTGTGTGTTGTGTGTGTGTGTGTGTCTGTGTGTGAACAAAATTATTTCATTCAGAATTTATTTAAGTTTAACTCTATCTTGGTGACTGAGTTGAAGGTCAGCACCTTTTGATTTTATAGTGCAGTTGCACAAAGGTCAAGGGCACATGACAAGGCCATTTTAAACATTTTTTTTTTTTAGACCGAACTTGGTGCAATAGCTGACGGTAAGTCATGAATAAAGTGATTCGACACTGAGAACAATGGGTCGAGTTCATGGTTATAAGGGTTAATCAAAGTTTCAAACCTACAACACAACTTTTCATTCTATTTGGACCAAACCCGGTGGGAATGGTTGAAGGTCAGGCATGAATAAACAGATTCAGGTTAAAGATAACTGGCCCAAAATCAAAGTTAATTCTACAGTACTGAGTCGACTTAACCCATACGTAACAGAATGATTACAAGTCAGGCAAGGATGAAGTGTGATTTTTTGAACAGTCACTTGAATGTAAAGGTTATAGGGCAAAAAAGAAGTGCTTACCCCTCATACCAATAACTGTTGGCAGTAGGTGTTGTACTCTGCAACTGCTCTTTCATGTAACCTACTGTGTTTCGTCTTTTATTCATTTCATCTATCAGTATGCTGTCTACTCCTCAACCTTATCTTACCATTAATTGTTTCTTATCACCTTCATCATAAGATCTTTTACTGTTCCTCCTTTCTCATATTTTCATATTTTCCCTCTTTCCCCCGCCCCTCCCCAGGTAACCTCCACCAGGGTCCACCTCAAAATCATTTAAGTAGGTTGTCAGAAAGGTGTGAGTAAAAGGTCCGTTGCGTTTTAACGTCTGTACAGTGGACAAGCTTAGTACAGGTAATGCCCGTCGTGAGCTCTGCTTCTCAGCTGACTGAAAAGCCGGGGTGCTCCTCTCCTCCATCTCACGAGACAACCTAGGTCAGCAAAACCATGGTGACGCCACATAGGTCAATGGTGTCAGCATGCATTCCATCACGTTCGCCACTCATGCTACACTTTACTATAATACTCTCATTAACATACATGAACATTTATTCAAGAATTAGGAAAGCGCAAAAAAATAATATAAAGCCTAGTTTATAACAAATCATCCGTAACACTCACCCCAACAGCCGTACAAAAACTTCATCACCTCTTCACCCTCTCCCTCATCTCCCTCAGGTTTTCGCAGCTTTGTGTCGAAAGGAATGTCTGGAAGGAATCGGAGTTTTCTACAGCGAGACAGTTTGGCGAGGCGGACTTGAAAAGTGGAGAATACGAGTGGCTGGTGAATATATAGTGGCCCTTTATTGAACAGATTAGGGTATTGGAAAATTAAATTTTACTCTACCGAATATAATCTCTTTTTTAAATTGTTTGTTGATGAAGAAAAATATATGTGGGAGGAAGTAAAGGAGAAAATGGACTCGTGGAGAGAGCCAGACTACGATAAACTGGGTGAGAGAGAGAGAGAGAGAGAGAGAGAGAGAGAAACATGAAATGGTTATCCATTTGCCAACATTTTCATTACTGAAAAATATATGAGAAAAAGTGATGAATTATTAGAAGATCAAGGTAAAATATGGCAATATAGAGAGAATGACAAAGAGATGGTTACATAACCCGACAGATAGATAGATAGACAGACAGACAGATAAAAATAGATATGTAGACAGACAATTGAAAACAGAATCTGAAAGAGGAAATACTCTTTCTCTCTCTCTCTCTCTCTCTCTCTCTCTCTCTCTCTCTCTCTCTCTCTCTCTCTCTCTCTCTCTCTCACACTTTTCCTAACTGCTTTTCCTTTTTTCCCTCCATCACGTTACCTGAACCACTTTCCCTCCCTAGTTGTCTCTCTAACAATCTCTCTCTCATTCAGACTAATTATGCTCTCTCTCATTCTCCCTGAAACTCGAACACTAATCGCTCCCCACTCATACACCCTCGCAGTCGTCTCCCTCCTGCCTCTTTTTTTTCAGTATTCTGTTGTCATTGCTAATGCAACTCTCATAATTTCCCTCCTTTTCTCTCCTGCTCGTCTCCGGGACTTTGTTTTTATATTTAGTTTTTGTGTTATTATCTAAAATTTATCTGTCGTTTCTTCCTTGTAAGTGTCCGCCTTTCCTCTTCCCCCCCTCATCTTTATTTTTCCCCTTTTCTTTTCCAATATTGATGACACCGTTTATGTTCATTTCATCATTTTGGTAACCTGTTTTTACCTTTCTTTTTCGAATTCCCCTCCCCCTTCATTCTTCTTTTTCTTCATTCCTTCCTTATGTTTTTTCTTCTGTCTTTCTGGTCACCCTTCCATTCATCACTTCCATTCCATTTCTCTCTCGGCCTCCTCCACCCCTTTCTTCCTCCTGTATTTCATTTCTTCACTGCTCCTCTTCCCATTGCCGTTCTCCCTTTCTCTTTCGTCAGTTCCACTCAGTTCCCTAAGTATCTCTCATCGGTCCCATTTCTTCCCATCCTCCCTCCATTTCCTAACGCCGACCCACTGATCTTTCCCTATCTCACTCTTCATTGCCTCCCTCTGACACTCAAATTTACTTACTCACTCATTCAGTCACTCACTTACTCATGCCCTGCCTGGATTCCTGATTTCTCCTTTTTTTAGCTTTTCGTTCGACCATCTTCTTGAACACTTCTCTGTCTCATCCTCTTTTCCCCATCTCTCTTTTCATCACTGCGAGTCTCACATACTGTATATGTTAATCATATCATCCTTTCCTTATTTCTCTGTCTTTCTATCTAAAGTTATCTAATACCACTGATGTATGCGGTACACTTTTCCTCATCCTTTAATTCCGTTTTCTTCATTACCGTGGTTAATTACGAATACCATCTCCCACTTCTGCGATACTCTTCTTTTTACCCTCCACCTGACGAAGTCAGAAGGTATTGTTATCATTGGAACCAGCAATAATAGGTGGCGTAGAGATTTTGATTTCGGGCCAGAGCTCAGAAAGTATTCACTACAGAGTCATGAAGTTTCACAAAGTTATTTATCTTATAATGAAGGTGTGCCTTTTGTCTGGTAGAATGCTGTGTCCTAAATAGTTTTTTTTTATAGTAATAATAATAATAATAATAATAATAATAATAATAATAATAGTAATAATAATAAGTAAAAAAAAAATGTTTTCTCGGAGATTCCAGTGCAACTTGCTCAAAGAATCTAAAAGGTTCAATGCATTTTTCTATTAAACCTTTGCAACTATTACACTTTGGAGGCCGAAATTGTACGTGATAAAAGATTATATATACTACTGAAATGTGTACGTCATAATGTTTCTGTGCTATACAAGGGGGGTGAGGGCCGTTATGCGTTTGGTTAGGTGTGCAGGGAGGTGGGGGATATGTGCCTGGTCAGCTGGAGGGTTGCAACAGCGTTGAATTGCCTAAGTTATATTTACTGTAATTCCGGTTTCATTCTTTCCATGGTTATTGTCACGAATCAAATTCGCGACATTTCCCTTTTGTGAGAAGCCACGAACTATTAGTGGAAAACTCACTGTTTATCGTTCAGTTAACCGCTCATTCGGACGGAAGCTTTGTCAAATCAATTTTTCAGTGTCATACGTTATCGTCTTTGCGTGAGACATTAGCGCTTCCGCTGAGCGATTTGTTTTGGGCGCGTTTCGCTCACTCGACCGTTAAAAAATGCGGCCTACTGCTCCCCTTTTCTTTCCCACGACTTACTCAGTCCAGTGTTTGCTCTGACGGAGGAAGGATCTGTGCTCCAACAAGTGAGAAGTCAGCCAGGCTCTACTTAGACCACAGTCTCCAGTGCTCCTACCTTGAATTGGGTGATACAAAGCATTCATCGACCAGTATTTCATTTTTGTATCTTCCTAGTCTTAAGAGTTAAATTAAGGTGTTTTTTTTCCTAGGCATAAGTATTTAGCTTTTGCGTGAGTGAGTGAGTGCGATCTCATTAATTTGATTTTGGATTGTAATGTTAAATTTATTTTGTAATCAATAAATTTAACAGTTCTTTTTCTTGAGCTTAATGTAAAGTAAACTCTTGTTTCATTTCTCCATAATTAAGCTTATTTTCCATATAGCTCCTAGCTTGCATAAACGTTTTGCCATTCATAACTGGTACTTAGGCCAGTTTTGTTGTATTAAGCTTAAAATCCGTTGTGCCACCTAGGAGTTAAGCATCAGCAAGAACCTGATATTATTATTAGTATTAGTTGTTTATTGTCAGGGGTGAAGTAACTTTCTCTAGAGGCTAACAGTACTAATTCAGCATTTGTGAGTAATTAGTCTCTGCTGTGTACTGTTGAGAAAGTTTATAAATTCTCTTTCTTAGAAGAATCGTGTGCAAGCCAGCGTAAAGTAATCGTTGCTTGATGTAGCAGGACAGTCATTGTTCCTGCTCTTCAATATTATTGAACATTAGTATCAATTAAATAATATTTAAGCATATATTTTTAAAAACCCCGTGATATTTTTAAAAACCCGTGTTATTATAAAAACCCCGTGACAGTTATCTACTAATACTGCCTCGTAAGAATTAAATAGCCATTTTTCCATCCTTTCTTTATTTTCCTTTTTTTTTTTTTTTTTCCGTAGAAGACTTTGCATTAACATAATACAGCCTCTCACAAATTAGTCTCATGTTTTCTAGAATTCTCTTTTCTTCCTATATATAATTATCTGCATATACAAGCCCACAAATATGCGGTACTCTTCTCCTCTCACCCATTTTTACCTATCTTCCTCATTCCATGGTTATCTGCTAAATCCAGATGTCACTAAAACTGTATTATTCTCCTCATCCATTCTTTAACCACTGCCGTTCAGTGGCGTAGTGTCTATTTTTATCTTGCTACCTCCAGAGACTTATTCATCTTTGGACAGCTTTTTGAACTGCAGTCGTTCGTAGCCCGTCCAGTCCGACTCCACAGAATTATATCTATCTATCTATTTATATCTATATCTATATCAATATATATATATATATATATATAGATAGATAGATAGATAGATAGATAGATAGATATATATAGATAGATAGATAGATAGATAGATAGATATAGATATATATACAGTATATATATATCTATATATCTATATATATATATATATATATATATATATATATATATATTAGGATGGTCCAAAAATACAAAAGAAAAGGATAGCATGACAAGCACAGGTTGTTTCTGTATCCTTTTATTAATCAAACGAACCTTCTTAATACTTGGAGGTAGCTACAGATTTCACTTGTTGATACCATCACATTATTGCACTACACCATAGACGACGTAAGAACTGAACATAAAAACAGAAGTTCTTGTCGCTAATGTTAAAATAAACAGTCAGCACATACTCAGAAAAGACATTTCATCACCGTAAACCCTGTTATTTCTCAATGAAAGTGCTATTCGATTAAAGCCTTCTTCGTACTGCACGGAATGTCATGCTGATGCTGCCTCACGCAGGTCGAGGATGTACTGTTACTGTCTCTCATGTCTCAAGAATGTCATAAGAGAAACTGCTCTTTCAGCGCTGTCACTGACAACCGTCATCCTATCTCAGGCCATTTTGAACCACTTCTAGATGGGGTTTTAATCTCATTCTTGGGGCATCTCCTGTAAAAGTCGGTCGTCATCTTCATCTCCATCTGGAAGTAGGGCTCCAAAAATGCTTATGGTCTTGGCTGTCAAGAACTCATTCAGCTGCTGCCAAAGAGAAAAGTTCTTGCCTTCAAATCGCTTCAGAACTTTTTTCTTTGGAGGCCTCTTCAGGTTCTGAGTCATGCCATTATTCTATGAGAAGTCGACCCGTTCGTCGAAAAAGACCAAGCCGATCTTTTCCTCTGAAACGTGCCAGAGATGCCACTTCCAAGCAGCAAGAGCTGTCTCAGCGAGGCCTTGCTCAGGCAGGCCAATATGGAGATGGCACATGAAGTCAAGGTCGTTTCGGGAAGCATATCTGGGGAGATGGCACCTGAAGTCACGGTCATTTCGGGGAGTATATCTGACAATCATTGTTTCGTTCCAGTACTCGACATAGCTGAGTTCAACAGACAGGCTGACACTGCACATCTTTCCTGAACAGTAAGCTTAAACTGAGCCCTGAACATGTATATCTTTAGAGCACAGATGGCTTTCACCATCCACCTGGCTTGGTGGAATGCATCAGGCATTCGGATGTTAACTGGGCCATCTGGGACATCACCTAAGAACATGCTAAAAGAAGAAGTTCTGCTTAATCATCCCTAGCGTGGGATTTCTACTCCATTCCTGACTTGAGATACTCGACTGCTGACGCCTTTGCCTGAGCTAGATCACCATCAGAGAATCGCTGTGCAAGATCTTCATCTTCTGTGGCTGGCATCCAGTGGGCTTTGTCTATGAATTTCCACTGCTTATGGAAACGCACAAAAAGTTCAGTGTTCAGTCCCGATGCCAGCCTGTATGCCTTCTTGAAAACATCAGACAAGACAGTCTCATGAATATGATGTTTACACACTGCCCACAGTAGCTCTTGAATCAGACCTTGCTGTATCTTCACACAGTTTTTGATGCTGTAGTGTTAAACACTATTTCTCTGATGTTCTCTTCAAAGCCATGCTCTTGAAGGAAACTCAGACAGGCATCTGTTTGAGCAGTCCCAGTGCTACTGGTAACTTTTGAGACACCAAGCAGCATTTCTCGATCTTCACCTGTCACCAGGAGAGTGACAAGGTCAACCTTCTCAGGTCGGGTTAGGCCAGGCAGTAGCTTCGTGTTCCAGTGTAAGAAAAGAGGCACCGTTGGCGGTATGTCGTGTTTTTTTGGCTTCAGCTGCTGTCATTTCACGGTTATTAATTCGATGGCGACGGAAAGAGGTTCTGGAGAGCGTCAGTTCATTCAAGTTTTGACCAGTTGCTTTTGCTAAGGTTCCCATCACAAATGTCGCTCTCCTTTCTGATACATTTACTCAATCCATTGTCGAAGTCACCACAGGAGAAAGAAAAGCGTGAGCAGTCTCCTTGACCCTCTTTGGTGTACTTGATGGTCGACAGAGCTTAGAGGTAAACTCAAGATCTCCATCTTCTACTTCCGATGACGAAGAAAAAAAGAGGGAATCAATCTTCAACGAATCGACTGTCTGAGCCACAGCTTCCTTGTCTCTATCAGATTTTTCCTTTCTCTTCTGCTGTCTCCATCCACCTCCCTTTCATCTCACAGGATTTCTGGAGCAGTTGGTCGACTCCTGCCATTGTCGATTGCATGCGATATATATAGACAGATAGGTAGATAGTTAGATAGATAGATAGATAAAAAGATAGAAAGATAGATAGATATAGATATAGATAGATAGATAGATATAGATATAGATATAGATATATTTTATTACAAATTATTTTTATTATTTATATGTAGAAAAAGTAAAAGAGGATGAGCTAAGTGAGCAGCCTCCAATGCCCGGGAAACACTCTCCTAATCCCTTCATTCTTTTAAGCATTAAAAAAAAAATCCCTTACCTTGTTAAGTCTAAATCTACAAGAGCGATTTTTTTTTGTTTTAAGTAGAGGAGAGATAGCCTCGTTTTATTTGCCCCGATTAATAATTTAAATATGCATGTACATATATTTTAAATATGTATATATATATATATATATATATATATATATATATATATATATATATATAGCATTCGTGTAAATGATATCTCAAGCATTAATATTTGTTTTACCTCTATTTTGGTACTCTAATTTACCTTTTAAGAACTATCATATTCATACTTTTTTTTTCATAAATAGGGGCAATGGCTTCAGACTGTAGGTTGTCATTTAATTTACCTAAACCCAGTTCAGATTATTTAAATATATGTTGTCAGAAAATAATCTAGGATGACTGCCTACCTACATCATGAGGGTCACTAAACCAGACATTTGTTACCAACTCACCATCTTACTCTCACTTTCAGCAATCGAGCTTCAAAGTCCTACTATCAGACAGAGAGGCTGATTGAGGCAGGTGAGGCTGGGTAGGGTTGGGTGAGGAGGACGAGGTAGGATGAGTCAGAGCAGGGTATGGTAGATGTAGATGCGGGGTGAGGAAAGTCAGGCAGGAAAGGGTGAGACAGGGGTGAAGGAAGGGTTAGGTAGTATGAGGCAGGGGTAGGGGCAGAGGAAGGAAAAGACAGTGTCAAGCAGAGGAAGGATGACAGTGTGAGGCGGAGTAAGACAGGAATGAAGAAGGGAGAAATAGAGGTAAAAACAGGGTGAGGCAGTGTGAAGCTAGGATGAGGTAAGGCGAGGCAGGATACCAATAGGTGAACATGGTCTCAGGGGAAACAGAAGACTTGGTTCAACATTATGAATGGTCCGGTAATCGATTTCGTGGTTTTCCAGATGCAGGCTGGATGTATTAACCATTACACCAACGCTTCCCAAAAGTTTTGCACTACAGTGAGTGCCATGAAATTTCCCCACAGTTTGCCTGCTTTAAGAACAGTTATTAATAATCGTACTGGTGACAAACAAGGTAACTGTTCGTAATTAAGATGCAGACAGGATAGACATCATTACTTTCTCTGCAGCAGAAAAGATTTGTCTCTTTATGCGTCTGGTAAAAATTTAAGGGTTTCAAAGTATTTATAACACCTCAAGATAAATCAAGCCAATACAGACGCTGAAAATGAGCTTATTTTTTATTCCAAGACATCGAATTATATTTAATAATTAATCTTTCCATCATCTTTCCCTGTCTAATTACGGTTTTTAAACATATTGTACTACTTGACAGTTGATGAACAGACTTGAAACATGCAACAATTGTATTACCATTCCACTTCAGATCGGGCCAACAATTAGTACCTATTCGATTTCAGCTAACACAACGACAGTTTCACTAAGCTAAGAGGGATTCGTAGAAGCCTGAGTGTTTAATACAGAATTATTAGTCTCATGGTCGCGACGACGTAAGCACTATATTCTAGCTAAGGTCAGGCGAATTTATATAGCTAAGAATGAGTTATGAGAGACTGAAAGTGTTAGGAGTTAAACGTCACATATATTTAGCTATTTGTTTTACACGTATTATAACCCGAAGAGATACATGGAAACCCATTAATTTACTTGGAACATTGGGTATTCTTACTAACATTACTGGCTCCACTCTCAGTCTTCTTTGTACCTCCTTACCCCACAGTATGACAATCTTCCGCTAGCTATTATTCGGGTCATAATGAGCTCTAGACTCAGGAAGCCTGTTTAGTACTGGGCGCGGCTTAAGAGATCCAGGGCAAACTTGCATTACTGCATATATATATATATATATATATATATATATATATATATATATATATATATATATATATATATATATATACAGTATATTCATGAGACTGGCTTGTCCGTGGACCCTCCAGGGAAACGTCGTCTGTGGCATTTTGGAGCCGCGGATTTTGAGGCCCTCAGGCAGTACTTCTTTGATTTTCCCTGGAATGATTATTGCTTCCATGGCCGGGAGCCATCTGAGTGTGCCTTGCGCATTACGAAGGTTATTCTCTCGGGCATGGAAGCATACATTCCTTTCTCGTATCTTTTGTCTAACGCAAGAAAGCCTTGGTTTAATCACGCTTGTTCTAATGCTGTCCGCAACAAGGAGAGGGCCTACAAAAGGTACCGGAGCCAACCCACCCCTGAATCACATCATCTTTACGTTTCTGCCTGGAATTGTGCTAAGTCTGTTCTTCGCTCTCCTAAAAATAATTTCATCCGTACTAAATGCTCTCAACTCTCCAACTCGAATTCTTCCCGCTCCTTCTGGGACCTTGCCAAAAACCTTTCTAATAACTTTACCTCATCATCCTTCCCTCCTCTTTTCTACTCTGATGGTTCTGTAGCTATTTCTTCTACTGATAGAGCAGATCTCTTCGCACAGACTTTCTCCTCCAGTTCCACCTTAGACGATTCCGGTGTTGTTCCTCCATCACTTCCCCCCTCTGACCTCCTCATGGCTGACATTAAAATTTCATCAGATGATGTATTTTCTGCCATCACTGGCCTCAATACTAACAAGGCATATGGGCCTGATGGAGTCCCTCCTGTTGTTCTGAAGAACTGTGCTTCTGTACTTACATCCTGCCTAGGCAAACTCTTTCACCTTTGTCTGTCAACTTGTACCTTTCCTTCTTGCTGGAAGTTTGCTCTCTTTCAGCCAGTCCCAAAGAAGGGTGACCACTCCCAACCCTCCAACTATCGCCCAATTGCTTTAACGTCCTGTATTTCAGAAGTTCTCGAGTCAATTCTCAATATAAAAATTTTAAGACATCTTTTCTATCACAACCTTCTTTCTGATCGTCAGAACGGGTTCTGTCAGGGACGCTCCACTGGCGATCTTCTCACCTACCTTTCAGACTCCTGGTCATCCTCCTTTCGAGACTTTGGCGAAAGCTTTGCCATTGCACTTGGCATCTCAAAGGCTTTCGATCGAGTCTGGCATAAATCTTTAATTTCCAAACTGCCCTCTTACGGTTTCGATCCTTCTATCTGTGCCTGCCTTCATTGGTAGCTTTCTTTCTGGTCGTTCTATAGCCGCTGTTGTAGACGGCCATCGTTCTTCTCCTAGATCTATCAACAGTGGTGTTCCTCAGGGCTCTGTCCTATTACCAACTCTCTTCCTTTTATTCATCAATGACCTTCTTAGTTGTACATCTAACCCTATCCACTCATACGCTGATGACCCCACCCTTCACCTTTCCATTCGGTTCCCACAACGCCCATCTCAGCAGTTACTTCAACAAACAAGGGATGAGGCTATGGCACACCTAATGTCTGACTTGGCTCGTATCTCTGACTGGGGTAAAAATAATCTGGTTGTTTTTAATGCATCTAAGACTCAGTTCTTACACCTATCAACCCGACAAAATCTTCCACAGGTATACCCACTAATGTTTAATAATATTCAGCTTAATCCTGCATCATCCTTGAACATGCTTAGGGTTTCATTTACTCAGGACTTATCTTGGAAAGATTATATTATACCTCTTGTAAAATCTGCTTCCAAGAGATTAGGTGTGCTAAGCCGACTGTGTTCTTTCTTTACCCCTGCACAATTGTTGACTCTATACAGGGTTTTTTTCTACCCCTGTGTGGAGTAAAAATCTCATGTGTGGGAAGGCTCCCCACATACAGCTCTTCTCAATAGGGGCTTTTCATCTCATTAACTCTCCTTCTCTTACTGACTCCCTTCAACCTCTGTCTCTTTGCAGCACTGTTGCATCTTTATCTCTTTTCTATCGCTACTTTAATGGTCACTGCTTCTCTGAACTGTCTGCATGCATTCCTCCACCTCTACGACAGGCGCATAGCACCCGTCTAGCAGCAAACTCTCATCCCTTTTCTGTCCATCTCTCTAATGCAAGAGTTAACTGTTACTCCCAGTCCTTCATTTATGCAACAGGTCAACTCTGGAACTGTCTCCCTCTGTCTGTATTTCCTGCTGCCTATGATCTCCAGACTTTCAAACGCAGTGTGTCCAGGCATCTCGAAATGATCGGATCTTGAATTTGGCTCTCTATTGTATTTTGTTTTTCTCTTGGAGGGAACTGTTATTGCGGGCTCATGGCCTCTGGTTCCTTCTTCCTCACATAAAATATATATATATATATATATATATATATATATATATATATATATATATATATATATATATATATATATATATATATATATATATATATATATATATATATATATATATATATATATATATATATATATATATATATATATATATATATATATATATATATATATATATATATATATATATATATATATATATATATATATATATATATATAATGGTTTTTTTTTTTTTCCCAGTGGGGAAGGGGGGTAACTGAAAAGAACATGAAGGGAATGCCAACTGTGCATTGGTCAGCAAATCCAGCACGTCAGCAGAAAGTTCCAAGTTTCATTTCTGGGCCATCAGAGTGCTGGGCTTAGTTTCTTTCTCCCGAATCCGAGGTCGCCAGCAGTACGGTTAGGGACCTGAATGTTCGACTGTTAGGGATCTTGTTGTGAAGGAAGACAGAGACAACAGTAATTGATTATCGTCCTTAACTGCCACGTCCCGTTGACGTATACATACGTCCACACATTTTATCGCTGTCAGTCCTGTTGATGTTTATAAACGCGCATCAATTGCAAGGTCCCTAATTTGCACAATTTTCAAATTTTGCGCATGATTTTTGGTACGTATACACGGGACACCTTCCTCTACAAGATGCCAGGGAGGGACAATGCCTTACCCCTCATGACCTCTCCCCCATCGCACGCCATTGTCTTGGGAATTCATCTGTTACCAGTGACCTGGCCAGTAAAGACGTGTCGTGCCATGGTACGAAATTAAAGGCCAGAGTGATTCCCCAATCGATGACAATATGGAGGACAAAGTTTACGTAGCATTAGAGGAAGAAACAGTCAGAAATGATGATCAGGTAATGTCACCAAAAAAGGTCAGGTATGTTGATGTGTTTGGTGAGTGAAACAATGCTTATATTGCCTATATTACTGTGTGAAAACCAATATACACTCATGCTACATATGAAATCGTACCAAATAAATAAATAATTCTTATTCGTACCAAATAAATAAAAAATGTTTATGTGTGGTGTGGAATAGTTACCCTCTCATAGAACTCCTTTTCCTTGGAGCCAGCCTGATAGAAATCCCAGTAAGGTAAGGGTTACTGCTACCTGTATTGAGTATTTTAAACCTCAGGTGAGCGATTTCTCTATAAATTTTCGATGTTTCTCACCAAAAGTGGAAGTTTGAGCCAAAATTTTTTTTTTTCAAAATTTGGTCAGGGTTGGGGGGATTCAGTGGTGGAAAATCAGTCGGGACAGGGTGGGTTAAGGACGCTTGAGCAGTCGATGCGCACAAATCTAAGCCTTGTTATTCTCTTTTAAAGAAGGACCGTAACGATTATTGCTGTTGTTGATGTTGCCTTTGTTCCTTAAGAGTCATGGGTAGGTCTTTCATTCAGTGCTTTCTTTCCTGCGGTTACGCTTTGCACCTTTATTATAATATCCTTCCTCTCTCTTCTGCAAGTAAACTCTCACTCTTCGTTGTTGTTGATGGCAGTTTTGCATTCTCTCTCTCTCTCTCTCTCTCTCTCTCTCTCTCTCTCTCTCTCTCTCTCTCTCTCTCTCTCTCTCTCTCTCTCTCTCTCTCTCTCTCTCTCTCTCTCTCTCTCTCTCTCTCTCTCTCTCTCTCTCTCTCTCTCTCTCTCTCTCTCTCTCTCTCTCTCTCCAACCCTTATCATTAATTCCACAATTATTCCTATGTCTCTCATTTGCTCTTCCCTTTGGTGGACTCCGTGTGTTTCCCCTATTATTGTATGAACATAACGTGTAGATAATGTCTCCGTAACTCATACAGGTGTTGCAAGTCTTCGTGAGTGCTCTGTCTGGCCAGTCATACATTTATATTAGCTGTGTGTTGCCACATTCAGGCACTGAAGACGAAGTCACGGACTCTTTGTTATGCGATGATCTCATGATTTGCAGCCTTCCTGTTGGACAATATGATTCTTTAACGTGGAGGTGTTAAGTTGCAAATAATTCCTTTAGCTGTCCAGGCTTAATTTACGTTTCTTGTTGCTTTTCCTTATTTACCTACCTCTTGTATTACTTACCTTACCTCCCTGCCTACCTCCCCGTCTACCTCCTTTCCCTCCAACATACCCTCCTCCCTCCCTCCCTATCTACCAGCCTACTACCTTGGCTACTTCTCTGCATATTTCTCTGCCTATCTGTCTACCAACATAACTCCCTACCCACTGACTCCCTACCTACCTCCCTGCCTACAAACTTTTCCACCTATCTCCCTTTCAACTTCCCTGCCTACCTGTCTGTCAACCTCCTTACATCCTCTCCTTTTACCTCCCTTCATGCCAACCTACATACCTGCCTTACTCCCCACCTTCCTGCCTTACTCCCCACCTTCCTGCCTTCTCCTACCACCCTGCCTGCCGCACTATCTGTTTTCCTCCCTGTCTATTTCCTTGCCTATCTTCCTGCCTGCCAACCTACCTACCTACCCACCCGACCCCCTACCTACCTTTCTTCCTACCTACATCTCAACCTACCACCTTGCCGACTCCCCTGCCTTCCACTCTATTACCCTACCTACCTCCCTATCTGCCTACTGCCTCCCTACTTACCTACCTTCTTGCCTACCTACATACACACCTCCATGCCTGCCTACTTCCTTGGCTTCTTCTTTACACATTGCACAGTCTATCCCCATGCCTACCTACCTTTCTTTCTTCCTAACTACTTTCTTGCCTACCAACCCGACCGACCCCCTACCTGCCTCTCTGCCTACCTACATTTGTACCTGCCTCTTTGCTGACCTCCCTATCTACCTCTCTGCCAACCTCCCTATCTATCTACCAACCTGTCTGCGTACCTACCTACCTCCCTGACTACAGTACTTAACCACTTATCTCAGCACCTATCTCACTGTCTGCCTCCACCACAGGCGCGTTCTATTTTTTTTTTTTTTTCTATTTGCTAGTTTAGGTATCAGAATTGTGGTGGCGGCATGAACTGCTGCATTTTGAATGTCGTTTCCAGTGATACCAGTCTGTTGTCTGTTCTCTTTCAAATAAAATATTTTTGTTTATTAGGGTCCTCAGATTGTTCTGAGAGTGTAGATTACTCCGACGAGGACACACCATCAGGATTCCTCTGACGCCTCAACCGTCAAAACAGGTCCATAACTGGGGCCGCTGGAACGCTAACAAACAGATGAATGGACGGAAAGCTGTCAACATGGCTCAAGTGCACTAACGTCCTCGACTTCGTCTTCGCGAATTCCAAACGGCTTTGCTGAAGGCAACACTTGGGTGATGGTCTTTTCTTTCTCTCATCTCTGCACATAGATAGATGAATAGAGACTCGTGGATAGATGTCTTACCCGTCACAGTACTGGATCAGTTTGATTAGTTATTCTCTTTTTCTTGTTATAGTGTGACATCCTAATTACGTTCTTTCCTACGTATTGTACAGTTTGTACTACATTCATTTTGCTAGTCTTCTTTCTATATATTGTTCTAGCTAGCTGCATCTTTCTTCGGAAATTCCAAGCAATATGCCTTACAATTTTCCTCTTTTCATAATTCAATTAAACCAGAGGATCAAGGAGGCTACTAGGTTCCTACTATTTGGTGGAGCAGCATAGTGGGTGGAAGCCAAGACAGTCAGGAGTGTGTTTGCGTATTTCCTTAATTGGAGTCATATGAGGAGTATGTATTAGACTTTCCCTCTTAAGCGTAAAGGAAATCCCCATTTCTGCCGGCCAACAAGAAATTCTAGAACTGTTTTGATGAGGGATGTTGCTATAATTGATTACTTATTATATACAGACCGATATATGAATACATACATACATAGATAGCTTGAGGGATAAACAGATCAATAGATAATGCAGATGGATGCAATATATAGGTATTCCAATTAAGTAGCTTTGTGATCACGTGAGGAACGAGCGAGCGCCATATCACAGTTTCCTTCTGATATATTATTTGTTCATAATGGTAGCCGAAGAAAGAAAAAATAAACTGGAACGAAAGACATTCTCCGATACACACACACACACACACACACACACACACACACACACACACACACACACACACACACACACACACACACACACACACACATACACTCTTGGAAAACTCGAGATGCCAATGGGTTCCTACACTTTTGAAAGTGAATTTTTAGTTGATAACAAAATTTATGGAATGAATGTATCACATGCAGAAAGAACTTCCATTCTACTTCACATAGGAGTAAAGTTATTAGCTTCTGCTTAGCGTGACGGTCGGATCTGACCGGGCCTCTCATTTCCAAACTTGTCTGAGAGTAAATATCGTTCGTTCGCTCGCCAGACCCAGAAAGATAAATACTTCAGACAGAGAACTTGATAGAAAAATACATTAATATTACTGGGTAAATAAAGTATAGCCTGACTGGTAGAATGATTTAATAAGAAGTAAATATGCTGACGTTTTCCATACTGATGAACAGTACACCTCACCATTCTCTGGGCCACTACCCTTCCAGAAAACCCCCAACTCCACTCCCCCAGGCCTGCAGGTGGTTCGAATAAGGATAACGTATGGGCCAGCCTTCCTAGCCTCGGGTGTATTCCGGAGTCTCTTTGGGGGATATGAACTGAATTAATAACCTCACTCGGACTGCATCTGGCCAAAGTTTTATCCTTACTTACACTGAGCTGCAGCCCAGACCAATCCTCCCAGTTTCGAGTTGTAGTAAGGAAGACACGATAAAGGATCAGTGACTCATTTCAAGGAAACTTAATTGTCTGTCTGTTGTCTGACGCCGATTTTTGTGAATCGTGGCCAAACATATCAATCATTCTCCGCTCGGTCTTAAATTTAATGTTCCTCTCATAACAAGCCATCCTCCAAAATTGACTCCAAAGATTTGTACCTCCATCTTGCTTTTTTTTTTTTTTTTAATTCTATAGTACCTCTTTCATCCTTTTCATTCTCATGCACCTGCTATAATTTATTTCGCCACCTTATTCCTCTGTCCTCTTTTCGATCTACCTTTTCTTCTGAACGTTCTATAGTCATCATCATCATCATCATCATCATCATCACTATCATGACCTTTTTACCCAGTCTCATGTATCCTCTCACATTTAATTCTCCACTTTGTCCAGCCACCTCGTTCTTAGTCTACGTATGATAAACACTCCGCATTTATGCACCTCTTTCATATACGTTTGTTTCTCCCCGCAACTTGTTCTTAGTCCACCAGTTAACTCTCTTCCCTAGCTGTCCATTTCATACGTCCCCATTACATATTTCCTCACCTCGTACCACTGTTGTCTCCCATTATTCCCACTCTGATATTCATTTCTTTCTATTCTCCCCACCTTGTCCTTTCCTTATCTTTTCGTTTCTTCCTATTCTCCCCATCTTGTCCTTTCCGTATCTTTTCTATTCATTTCTTTCTATTCTCCCCACCTTGTCCTTTCCTTATCTTTTCGAATTGCCTCTTCTTCCTCTTCTTCTTCGTAACACCGCTTTTATACACGTTTCCCCAAGCTCTCCCACCCTGTTTTTCAACTTGTCATTGTTTTTTCTTCCTTCCAAGAACCTAATACATCTCCCATCTTTAGTACTTAGTTTCCTACCCAATGCTGGTTACTGGTTTGTATCAGTATGCTTTTCTCAACCAGTTATCCAGAGCCTCCAGTGGTCGAGTCAAAAGTCAATGAGCCTACCAATCCTCCCAACCTTGACTCAATCCCACCCTGTGGCGAATGGTTAATAGGTTTCAGTTAAATATCCTTTCACGAGTTCTCATATGTTTGAACTCAGTCAATGTTTCCTCGATAACATTATACAGAGTCACTTACACATACAAACACTGTAATACCGTCTCTACACGCACTCCTTACTCTACAGACCAGAAGCCTTCCACACCTATAACCGTCGGTTAAGAATATGGTGGAGACGTGTCGTATAGCCAGTGACAGAAAGTTATGGAAATGTATTGTCATCGCATACCTTCCATACCGCGAGGCAACAACTGATATGGCTGTAATCATCAGTCTCAGTAGGGCTGTGACAGTCACATCACTTCATGAGTCCGTTATGTTTGGGTGGATGCTGTTACGCTTTGGCCATGAAACATAAAAGCGAGATGAGATATGCCACCTTGACACATATTTCCATATCAGTTATTTCCATTACAGAAAATCTAGAAATCTCCATCTCCCAGGGAAATGAGGACGAGTAAGGTTTTCTCAGAAAGACGAGCTCTTCAGCGTTACGGATCAGTTACCTTCAAGACCCCTAATGCAATTATTATCATTATCCTTCTCCTCTCACTTATACACCACACTCCCATACACTCTTCTCCACCCTCAGTTCTCTCCCTGTATCCCAACCACGAGTCAACCCTTTGGTGAAAGGCAAATTAAACCCAAGATTCTCATTTATTATGGCGAATGCAATTAATACATTTTCCATCGTATCTCATTTCCAGCCAAGGATGCACTGTGTTAATTTCCGATGAGAGGGAGGGGTAGTGAATGTGTGTGTTTGTGTGTGTGTGTGTGTGTGTGTGTGTGTGTGTGTGTGTGTGTGTGTGTGTGTGTGTGTGTGTGTGTGTGTGACAGAGAGAGAAGGAGAAGGGGGAGGGAATAGAGGGTACAGAGACCAGAGAGCCCAGACGAGCAGGAGCAGCGGGAGAGAATCAAGGGATGAAAAAGATGAAATAGCATGGAGCAAAAAGAATGGAGGTAGTTTAGGTAGACTATGCAAAAGGACGAGAGACAAAGAGAGGTGGAGTAAAGCGAGACAGAGGAATAGGATAAAAATCAGAAAAAAGAGAAGAAAGTCAGAGAAATGATGAGAAGGAACTGAGATGGGGTAAGGAAGTGAATGTATTGAGAGGGGAATGGAAGAAAAGATATGAAACTAAATAGGTGTTGCTCATGGGAGGGAGTGCATCTGACCAGAAAATATTAGAAAAGACAGAGATAGCACGATGAAAAGGAAGGGGAGAGAAAAGGGGAGACGGACAGACGGAGAAGAGTGTCTTATCGCTGAAAAAGTAGGGTAATTATTTGAAGACTCATACAAAGATATAAACAGGTAAGACTGTAATGAATGCATATATGTAGATAGATAGATGAATGGATGGATAGATAGATGGACAGATAGATATATATATATATATATATATATATATATATATATATATATATATATATATATATATATATATATATATATCCCATTGGATTCCAGGGGTGCTGGGCGAGGCATCGCACTGGGAGGGTACTAAGCGTACCGCCCTCCGCCTAAATGCTCATAGTCGCGAAGCTCATAGGTCCCCTGCCCGGGGTTCCCTACCTTAGAAAGACGTGAAAAATCCCAGTTCTGTCCACTACTCGGGACACTGGGCTCCAATGGGATATATATATATATATATATATATATATATATATATATATATATATATATATATATATATATATATATATATATATATATATATATATTATATATATATATATATATATATATATATATATATATATATATATATATATATATATATATATATATATATATATATGCACATGAGCTTCTAGACCTCTCTTCCACCTAAAGTTGGCGTGAGATTGGGTCAGGAGAGCAAGGAAAAATATATTTATAGTGTAAGAAAGCTTCCCATAGTTTGCCCACTTGAATGGACCATCCTCTTTTTCACTCACCAGCCCAGAATCCTGACCCCGCCACGCAGGTATAAGCATCTACATTTACACGTTTTATGCCACCTATCAGATGGAGTCAGTCTGACGACTGGCACTTAACCGACAAAGAACAAGGATGCCAAACAAATGTCACACGTGCTTACAAAATTCTTCCATGGCAGTTTGATCCCTTGTCAGTTCCCTAGCCAAATCACTCTCCATATCCTGCATTCTTTCATATTCATTAACCATACCTGTCCATCATCTTGATCTACCACGCCTTCTCCCACCTATGCACTAGTTCAGATATTAGTCTTTTCACGACTCAGTTTACACCCATTCGCCCCACATGACCATACAGTCTAAGCACACTTTCTGCTGCTGGGGTATCCATAGAATTCCTTTCTCCACATTTTTCCCGAATAACACTATTCCTCATCCTATTCACTCTCCACGCTCCACCACATTCCTCAACAACCCGATTTCCACTACGAATGCTCTTGACTTTTCATTTTCATGTCATACCACAATCTCACACTCATATGTTAATGTAGACAGTATAATTTCTTCACGCAAATCTACTCCAGCTGTCGCACTCAGACCTCTGTTTCCTATCAAGAACTCCATATAACCAGTGATTTTCCTTCCCAGTGCGACTATGCTTTCCACTTTACATATTTACATCTCTTTCCTACCAGTGAACCCAACAACTTAAAACTCTCTGGTCAGTTCAACTCTTTCTTCATTCATCAAAACATTCCACCGGGAAACACCTTCTTTCTCACCAACAGTCACTGTATTTTTATCTGTATCTACAGTATATTCAAGACAGAACGTTCACAGACATAAGCAAAACTATAACCAACCTTCTCCACAATTTGCAAGCACCTCTGGATCCACTGCATACATAAGACTTGATGTACTCCATCCTTCATGATTCATTACCAATGCCGTCCCTCTTTCCGTGACATAAGTGTCTCCCTCTCATAACCCGATATATATTGTTGAAATTTCGTAGCTTCTTGTCGTGTGTTTTGTAGATCAGTTATACATATATTAGACTCGTGGACGAGCGGTTGTTATACGTGAGCAGTTTTGTAAGTAGATAATATTCGTTCCCTTTGTCATGCAATGACAGGAGAGGTAAAGATTAGTATGGAACTATTTTTATTTGTCTTGGAATGTGTGTGTGTGTGTATATATATATATATATATATATATATATATATATATATATATATATATATATATATATATATATATATATATATATATATATATATAAATGAATCAGTCATTTCCTGTAGCACCCCACGGGATGCATTGGGCACCGATGAACTCTCTCCACCAATATTTGTCTCTTGCCATCTCCTTCAGGTCCCACCATCACTCCTCTCCTGCTTCTCTTTTCATTGTCCTCAACCAGGTTTCCCTCGGCCTACCTCTGCCTCTTCTTCCTCTAGCAGTCCACTCTGGCACATCCTGTATTAAACTGCCTTCTTTTCTGTAAATATGCCCCAGACACTTCCAGCGAGACAGACGCACATATTCATTAACTGGTTCCACTCTCGTAATATCCCTTACTCTTTCATTTGTAACTCTGTCTTGCCACTTTACCCCAAGAATCCTTCTCAGGATTATATTCTCAAATCCTAATACTTTCTGATCTGTTGCAATTGTACTGTACCGTGACTCATGGCCATAACTTAAAATTGGTCTAACCATGGACTTGTAAAATTTCACTTTAGTATGTACCGAAAGCATATTATTAGTCCAAACAGATTTCAACATTCCAACAACTCGCCAAACCTGTCTAATCCTCTCCTCAGTTTCATTGTTTAATGATCCATTAGATGATGCAATCGTTCCCAGATATTTAAAGTTTCCTACATTCTTCACCACATTATTCCCAATTACACAATCTATTTGGTTCTCCACGTTCACATTAATAATTTCAGTCTTTCCACAATTTATTACCAATCCCACTTTTCTCCTTCCTCCACCAGACAATCAAGCACCCTCTGCATCTCGTAAATACTTCCGCAAACCAGTACAATATCATCAGCATAGTTCAAATCCATCAGCTTCTTATTTTCTTTCCAGTTAATTCCTGCACATGTTCTCCTTACAACCTTTCTCATAACATAATCCATAACCAAAACAAACAGCAATGGCGAAAGAACTCGTCCTTGAATCACGTCTGACCTAACTTCAAATGGATCACTCAAAGAACCACCCGCCATTACCTTACAAAAACTACCTTCATGCAGGCTTCAAATAATATTTACAAACTTTTTTGGTATACCATAAAATCTCATAATTTTCAACATAGCTGCACGTGTAACACTATCAAACGCCTTTTCAAAATCCACAAAACACATACTAAGTGGCATTATCATCTCATTAGCTTGTTGCATTAGATGCCTCATAATAAAAATCTGATCCTTACAGCTTCGACCCTTTCTAAATCCCGCAGATTTTTCTCTTAACATTTTATCAATTACTGGCTCTATTCTGTTCAACAAGATTTTAGGAAAGACTTTTGCAACTACAGGTGTCAAAGTTATCCCCCTCCAATTGCCACAAACACTTAAATCTCCCTTTTTTGGTATTTTTATAATCACTCCATTTTACCACTCTTCTGGAATTCCACTATTATCCCAAGCCACATTAAAAAGTTTCAAAAGCACATTCATCAACTCATCATTTTCCACCTTAAGCATTTCAGGGAATATTCCATACTCACCTGGAGCCTTAAAATTCTTTAACTCCTTTATAGATTTTGCTACCTCTTCCAAGGTTATGTCCCCTGTTTCTATCTGCAAATCTCTCTCGGCTAGCAAAATGTCCTCTTCAGTTGGGATTGATCTATATAGAACAAATTCAAAATGCTCTTTCCACCTTCCTTTTATATCCAAATCTTTAGTCATCAAATTACCATTTCTATCTCGTACAGGTATTTCCTTCCTTCTCTTTTCAGTCCCAGTTAACTCCTTTATGGCCTGATACGCTGCTCTTGTGTCTGACCGTCATTTTTACTTAATTTAATTCCTATCTCTGTTGCCTTTTCATTATACAGCCTCCTCTTATCAAGTATAACGAGTCTTTTTACTTCAGAATGTAAACTCCAGTACTTTGCTCTAAGTACTTCAACTACCTGGCCATCAACTTGTTGTTCTTCACTTCTTAACTTCGCCTCTTTCCTTTTCTTAATTGCATTCCATGTTTCATTTTCTTCTCGCTTTTCCCATTTTCTTAAGAGTAACCTTAGCACTCTCATGCAAAACCTCTTTTACCTCTCTTCACATTTGATTAATATCATTGTCTTCAGATTCCATCAAAGTCTCCAGGACTAGAAACCTGTTCCTACTTTCCCATCGAAACTTTTCCTTCGTGTTCTCATCACTTCTCAGCTCATCAAAATCATAATTATTGCCTCCTGTACAATTATCATTAACGTTTCTCTTAAGCATTATTTTAATCTTTGACACAACAAGTTGATGATCACTACCTATATCAGCCCCCCTTCTTACGCAAACATCTTGCAAATAACTCCTATGCCTTCTGCTATATATATATATATATATATATATATATATATATATATATATATATATATATATATATATATATATATATATATATATATATATATATATATATATTTATATAATCATTTATTTATTTATTTATTTGATATATATATTTATATAATCATTTATTTATTTATTTATTTGTTTATTTATTTACAGAGACAGACAGAGAGACGCCTCCGGTGCTGTTCCTCCATTACTTTCCCTCTCTGACTTCCGCATGGCTGACATTAAAATTTCTTCAATTGATGTATTTTCTCCCATCACTGGCCCCAATACTAACAAGGCATACGGACCTGATGGAGTCCCTCCTGCTGTCTTCAAGAACTATGCTTCTGTGCTTACACCCTGACTAGGTAAACTCTTTCTCCTTTGTCACCTTGTACCTTTCCTTCTTGCCAGGAGTTTGCTCTCATTCAGCCTGTCCCAAAGAAGGGTGGCCATTCTCAGCCTTTTAACTATCGCCTGATTGTTTAAACATCCTGTATTTTAAAAAGTTTTTAGTTTTTATTATCAAAAAATAAAATAAACACCTTCTATCTGATCGTCAGTATGGGTTCCGTCAGGGTCGCTCATTGGCTATCTTCTCATCTATCATATTCATGGTCATCCTCCCTTCGGGACTTTGGCGAAAGCTTTGCCATTGCACTTGACATCTCAAAGGTTTTCGATCGAGACCGACATAAAGCTTTAATTTCCAAACTGTCCTCTTACTGTTTCTATCCTTCTATTTTGCCTTCATCTCTAGCTTCCTTTCTGGTCGTTCTCTAGCTGCTGATGTAGACGGCCACCGTTCTTCTCCTAGCGCTATCAATAGTGTTTTTTCTCAGGACTCTGTCCTATCGCCAACTTTCTTTCTTCTATTCATCACTGACCTTCTAAGCTGTACACCTAACCCTTTCCATTCATTCGCTGGTGACTCCATCTTACACCTTTCCATTCGCTTTCTGCAGCGTCCATCACAGCAGTTACTTCAGCAAACAAGGGATGAGGCTATGGCACACCTAATGTCTGATTTGATTGGAGTAAAAGTAATCTTGTTTTTAATGCATCAAAAACTCTGTTCTTACATCTTTCAACGCACTCAAATCTTCCAAAGGGGTATCTTCTAACTTTTAACAATATCCAACTCATTCCATCATCATCTCTAAACATACTTGGGGTTTCAGTCTCTCGGGATTGGTCTTGGGAAGAACATATTACTTCTCTTATACAATCTGCTTCCAAGAGATTAGATGTCCTAAACCGTCTCCATGTCTTCTCTACCCCTGCAAAGCTTTTGACTTTATACACGTGTTTTATTCGCCCTTGTGTAGAGTACAACTCTCATGTGTAGGAAGACTCCACACATACAGTTCTTCTCAAAAAGATGGAGTCAAAGGTTTTTCGTCTCATTAACTCTCCTTCTCTTACTGGCTCCCTTCAACCTCTGTCTCTTCGCCGCACTGCTGCATCTTTATCTCTTTTCTATCGCATATTTAATGGGTACTGCTTCTCTAAACTGTCTGCTTGCATCCCTCAACCACTACGGTGGGCGCTTAGCAACAAACTCTCATCCCCTTTCTGTCCAATTCCCTCATGCAAGATTTAATCGTTACTCCCAGTCCTTCATGTATCCTACAGGTCAATTCTGGAACAGTCTCCCTCTGTCTGTATTTCCTGCTGCATAGTATGATCTCCAGTCTTTCAAACGCAGTGTGTCCAGGCATCTCAAAATGAAATGAACGGATCTTAAATTTGAGTCTCTGTTATCTTGTTTTTGTTTTCTCTTGGAGGGTACAATATGCGGTCTCCTGGCTTTTGGTTCCTTCTTCCTTACATAAAAAAAGATAGATAGATGGATAGACAGGTAGACAGACAGATGGGTAGATATAAGTGCTTGCCCTTAAAAACTTTTGGGACTGACTAATAGCTTTTCCATCTCAGAATATTTTGTAAATATTACTGTCTCTGTTTTCATACTGTTATTGTGCCCACAATGATTAATTCTGACTAAAAAGTCGAAAAGAAACGCATATTTTCGCGTGTCGCGACTTCAAACAATTTTGCGTTGTTGCATCGCGCGATGACAATTTTCTTTCCCCTGACACTTCCAGGACTTATCCCAACTTAATGCAAAATAAATTGGGTTGATATTGGTTAAAGTTCTCATCAAAGAAAAGAACAATCGCAAAGACAGACACTGTCGCGTGTTGTGATTTCCAACAATATCGCGCTGTCGCGAGGATTGTAATCACACTGTGCATAAGATACACTCTCTCTCTCTCTCTCTCTCTCTCTCTCTCTCTCTCTCTCTATATATATATATATATATATATATATATATATATATATGCACCTACTTCTCGGAGCACAAGTAAAAAAATTGAAACAATCTATGACAACATCTCCCAGATTGTGGAGGAAGAAACGACTAAATAAACGATACTCGTGTGAGACCTCAAGCAAAAGTTGGTAAATTGAAAAATGGACAAGCATGTATGGGGTAATTCGAGTAGAAGAGAGGAATGACACAAATAAAATTGTGGTAAATTTAGCTGAAATGTATAATATGAAAATAATGAACAAATTCTTCCACAAAAGACCAGAGAGAAATTGGACCTGGAGAAGCCGAAATGGGAAAACAAAGAAGGAAATTGACTTAATTACAGCAGGAAAGAACAACCCGATCATTGATGTCACAGTTATAAACAAAGTAAATGTAGTTACCACAGAATTGTGGGTTGTATAGCCAGATTCAGTTTTAGAAATGAAAGATGGAAGCTGATTGAGGATAAAATGGTATCCCCAACAAAAGGAAGTGGAAAGCCTCTTGCAGCTAAAAATAAATAGCTGATTTCAGGCCCTAAGTTCTACCGAGTGTAACATGGATGAGTTGAACGGCAGAAGAACAAAAGTGATAAAGAGATCGGCGGAGGGACTAGGGATAGCTACTACAAGCCAACGAATATTCAAAAACAACTCTCGAGCTCATGAAACAAAGAAAGGAGATAGAAGCAAAAAAATGAATGAAAAAGAAAGAGCCAAATGGTATTAACTTATCAATAAGAGAAAGAAAGAAGAAAAATTAAACTGAAACATGGATCAAATCAAAGAAATCATCAAAAGGGAAATAGTCTGAAACAGGTTCGAGGGAAAATGTCACTAGGAAAGCAGCAAATTATATCACTGAGAGACAGAAATGGTGAGGCCACCAAGTATAGAGTGAAGATGGTGGGGAGAGCTAAAGAATGTTACAAAGAACTGTGTGTACCAATGACGACAGTACTAACACGTGACTTTTCAGCTAACAAATGAAACACCAAAGGCAGCATCAAATGAAGTTTTTCTTTTTCTTAAAAGTATGAGAAAAGGAGAGGCCGAAGAACGAGATGGAATAGTAGCAGCTTTACTTTTAGGTGCAGGAGTAGTTGGAAACCGACTCACCCACTTTTTATCCAATGTATAAAGATAATTTCAAAAACATGGTGTAATGCAATAGTTGTTTTGATTTAAACAAAAGGAGACTCAAAACATCTTAGCACCCTATTACCTTTTTTGTCTGTTATTTACAAACATGTCATTAAAGTCCAAATCCACAGTACAAAAACAAATTTGGAGGAAAACTAACCTCGTGAGCAGGCAGGATTCTGAAGTGAGTGTTCGATCAATGATCATCTACACACAATGGATCAGCTCGTTAAGAAAACTGCAGAATATCATAAACCACTGTGTTTAGTCTGTCGATTATGAAAAGGCTTTCGACTCAGTGGAGCACAAAGCAATCGTAAATTAACTGTGGAAGCAAGGAGTAAAGAAGAACATTATAAAATTGCACGAAAACACATACAAAGTGGGAACTACTACAATTCAGTTACATAAAGACCCAGAAAAAAGTAAGATTGAGAAAGGTGTGCATCAGGGCGGTACACCTTCTCAAAAATTATTAACAGTATGTCTTGAAATCATTTTCAGAAAGCTAGAATGGGAAAGCAAATGAGTAAACATAGATGGAGAAAACTTAAGTCATTTAATATTTGCAGACGAATTTTTCCTAATCATAGAAATACCAGAGGCATCAGAGTAGAGCTAAATATGAATTGGAGTAAAAATAACTCTATGTTTAATCTAAATACACCAAAATGTGTCATCAAAATAAATGAAGAAACTCCTGAAGAACTGAATCATTGAGGTACTTGAAGTAAATACTAAAACTAGCGATACACCACGGAAAGGAATTTAGAAACGCATTACAATTGGATGGAAACCTTTCATAACACAGACATAATGAAAAGCGGCTTGCTAGTATATACAAAACCAAAAGTATATAGACAATGTATAATCCCGGCAATGACATACTGATGTAAGGCCTGGAAACTGACACAACCACTGGAAAAGAAACTAATCCATTCTCAAATAGCAATGGAAAGATCTTTGTTGGAAATATCTCTGAGAGATAGGAATAGATCAGTTTGGGTGAGAGCGTAGACTAAAGTCAAAGACATTATAGAAATTATAAAAGAACAAAAATGGCAGTGTGCACATCACGTAGTGTAGCCGCTGGCGTAGGAATTCCCCAGCTGGTCACCAATTTATGTTATGTTCCAGCTTGTATGGAAGTCACTAAGTTCTCCAGCTGGTCACTTCCCGCAATGGTCTCTGCTACTGCTGGCAGCGGGAGTAATGGTGGTATATTTGCAGTCAGAGGTAGCGTGAGGTGAACAGAAACTGGAGCAGGTGTGTTTTCTCGCCTTTTATTCGCCACAGAAAGATACAACTGCGACAAGAAAGTGTATCAGAGTAGTACGTCTACCTCTTACGAGAGTTGCGAGTATTCTGTTGCCTGCCTTCTCTCTACCCAGCCTGTGAACGGCTTAGGTCAGCTTATTCAGCTTATTTAGAAATGCCACATGTCTCAAAGACATCGAGAGTTATACATGAATATGCACATTATACATCTCAATAAGGCAGGATTAATTACATAAAATATACCAACAGGGGTATATGTTTCCCCAAGACTTAAACATATGTACATTTCATATTCTTCTATCGCCTTCTTTCACCCTCAGTGTGTGCGTCCGAAAAATGCTGACTGCACGTCTGAGCGTTCATCTATTCCCACACCACACTTACAGTAAAGTGGTATTTGGATCTTTATCTCAACACTACAATACATTTTCTCTGAATATGAATAAACACACTTATTATAATATGTATAAGTAGCGAGAGACATAACTCCAACGTGGAAATGATGTCGGGCACCAGAGCAGTAGGAAGAACAAAGGACGGCCAATGAAACAAGAGATTGACTTACTGGACTCCAACACTGCAAGCATAGCAGATAAGGACCAGACAGGAGGTGATGAGATGAGATAGAAAATTTGCAAGAAAATCCTAGCAGAGACTGGTTTCATGAAGAACGTTAGGGCAGGACTTTGTACAGCAGTGGACTTGCAGTGGCTGATTATTTACATATATCTGCATATACAGTATATATATATATATATATATATATATATATATATATATATATATATATATATATATATATATATATATATATATATATATATATATATATATATATATATATATATATATTGGATAAGGCTTGTTGGAAGGACAGAAAGGCATTAATGGGATTTGTGGAAAAAGTACACATTATGGTGAATAGAGAGGTATTATGGAAGGGTTTACATATTCATGGTGCAGATGGAAAGCTGTTGAATAATATTAAGAGTTTTTATTATGGTAGTCCAGGATACGTAAGGATTGGCAGGCATATAAGTAAATGATTTAAGATCCATGTTGCCGTGAAACAAAGTTGTATAATGTCCCAAGGAATTTTCACTATAATATATATATCATTTTAAATAAAAAAATGCTCTCTCTCTCTCTCTCTCTCTCTCTCTCTCTCTCTCTCTCTCTCTCTCTCTCTATATATATATATATATATATATATATATATATATATATGGAGCCTCTGTGGTACAGTGGTAAAGTGTGCGTTTCGTACACAGGTGAACCAGGGTTCGCGCCCCACCAGGGTAATAAACTTTGGGAGTGTTCATCCGGCCACGTACTGCATTGGCGGGCACAAGGGGTGCTGTGGTTGAACCAGTGTGGCATACTATAAAGTATGCTTGCACCCAGTCGGCTTGCGTGGGCCAATTACACTTGGTTCACAGACTACACACACATCCAAAGCCACTACAACACTACAGTTACACTTACAAGCACTTCTCACCCTACGTACAATCTCTACCAGACAGCCTAAGCCACTTGGTAGAGATACATTGGCTGTATCGTCCCGACTTCGGTCGGGATAGGCTGATCCTACAATGTATACTCAAACGGCTGATGATGGTGATATATATATATATATATATATATATATATAACAGTTCATAATCCCTTCATATATATATATATATATATATATATATATATATATAACAGTTCATAATCCCTTCATACTGTATCAATAATAAAAGTTTGGAGGAAATACGTCAAGGGGTTCAAGAGATATCGCACTCACAAGGTTAAACTAAGATTAACCCATATGACCTTGACCTTTGACTCCATGACCAAGCTGACATAATCAGTTAATCATCTCCAAATACTGCATCACTGAAAAAAGCTTACCGGAAATCCGTCGATGGATTCAGGAGATACCACTCCCACAAGAGTGTTACGTACGCATGGACCCACGCACGCACTCACGCATGCATGGACAGAGCAATCACTTAATACCTCCTCCATCATGAGTGGGCGGAGGCATTATAATGATGATGATAATAATAATAAAGATAATGATGATGATAACAATAATAATAATAATAATAATAATAATAACAATAATAATAGTAACAATAATAATAATAACAAATAATAATAATAACAAATAATAATAATAATAATAATAAGAAGAAGAAGAAGCCGTGCCAAGACACAGAAAACCCGTCCCCGGCAGTCATTTTAGTGCTGACGTTTAAACATAACAGGATATATAGTTAAAGATATCACATAACAAATTTGGAGTAAATCGAGAAAACACTGACAATTTTATGTCCAATTGAATTTTTTGGCCCGACCCACCTGACATTGACCTCCTACCGCTAACTGAGGGGGCGACTACCCCTGATGTAATGAGCCATGTTATAGGATGCAGATTTGAAAGTTGCAGTTTTAGGTTTTGGAGTCATATCGATATGACGAATTTGAAAGGAGTTATGGGGAGAAAACGATTTTTACCCGTCCCCATTGTTTTACATTTTTGGGACCTGCAGCCTGGGCCTTGGCCCAATTTGGCTCAAAATTTAATGAGGTGATCAGAAGGTCATAGCCCATCATCCCTGTAATTTTATTCATAATCGCACCCGTAGTTTTCGCGTAAAGTTGTTAAAAAACAGACAGACAGACAGACAGACAGACAAACAAACAAACAGACAAACCGAGTGAAAACAACATCCGACCCCGAACCCCTCCGGGAGGGGGGCGGGTAATAATAATAATAATAATAATAATAATAATAATAATAATAATGATAATAATAATATCCTTTAAGAGTAGGTGTCCCCCTGTGCACGCACGCATGTGTGAGTGTGAGTGTGTGTGTGTGTGTGGGTGGGTGGGTTGTTGTGTGTGTGTGTGTGTGTGTGTGTGTGTGTGTGTGTGTGTGTGTCAAGTTGCAAGCCACCACGTGGTGTTTCAAGCCTAGTGTAGGTTGGTGGGTGGGGTGAGTGGGCAAGGTTAGTGGACAGGTGAGGTAGGTGGAGTGGGTGAGGTGGGTAGGTGTGGTGGGTGCAGTGAGTCGAGTGGGTAGAGAGAGTTGGTGAGGTGGATGACCAGGGTGTGGTGGGTGGGATATGTGGGCTGGCGGGCATGGTCTGGTGGAGAGACGGGGAGGTACGATGGATGTGGCTCGTGAGTGGAGTGTGAGGATTTTCGGGTGGCTGACTGGGTGTTTGGTTGGGTGAGTGAAATCTTTAGATTGGGTGGGTACATGTACGGATTCCAGGACAGGCCATGAGACTGGCTTACTATCCTGAGTGTGTAGGTATATTGGTGGGTGAGTCGGTTGGTGCATGAAGGAAAGTAGGTCTACTGGGGAATAGGACTTTGGGGTAAATAGGGCCATGGCTGGAAAAGGTCCATGTGGGAAAACAGTCCCACCTGAGGATACGTTCTGGGATGATATGGGCCTAAATGGAAACAGGCTTATTGGGTAAAAAAATAGGTCCATGGAACATAAATGTCCATGTAATAAAATAGTTTCATGTGGGGATTGGTTTGCCCAATGGTGGAAAAAATATGTCCATGGGGAAAATAGGTACATGGATAGAATAAGTCCATGGATAAATTAGGTCCATGAAGGGATGATAGGTATGTGGGGAAAATAGATCGACTGGGAACATAAATAAGGGAAGGAAAAATAGACCCATGGAGGAATAACAGGTCAGTGGGGGGAAATAAGCCTAGTGCGAAAATAGGTTAATGTTGGAAGAATAGCCCACGGCCATATGACAAAAATGTCCAAGTGGTAATGGGTTCATAGGAAAAACAGATCCACAGGGTAAAAAATAAAGGTCCTTGGAAGATAAAACGGCCTTGGGAGAAAGGGAGTTCATGGGGAAAAGATGGTCTATTAGGAGTAGAGGTCCATGGGGAAAGTTGATCCAAGGGAGTGTAAATCCATGGGGGAAATGAGTCCATGGAGGAAAATGGGTCAGTGGGATATAAATAGGTCCATGGGGGAAAATAAATAGGCGGGGACATGACCGATGGGAGGTGTACCCAGAGCCTGGCATATATGCTAGTGATAATGATAAACAATTTATATCACTGCCATCCAGTCCCATACTTCTACATCACGAACCTAGCTGACCCGGGGCTTAGCTACGTAATCCAAATATTGGAGGAGATTGAACATGTACTCCTCCCTAAGTGGAATTTAAATTAAATATCAACATACCCATGGATATAATCCCTTATAGTCCATATCCGGTTGGGGCGCTTTCATCCACGGAACCACCAGACGTTCACACGGTTTATTGTGCCACACAGTGCATGTGTAAATGGTTTCCTGGGCAACAGATTACCATTTAGCTTGTCACTCAGGGCAAAGTTGTCTGTGCTGAGTGACATGGTGGGCGCCTTCATTCATAAAATTTAGTTATGCCAACACCGCAACTAATAATACGGCTACTGATACTAATAATGATACTAATAACACATTTAATAATACTATAAAAGATAAATTTGTATGCTGTTTGTGGCGAAGCGGTTAGGCAAAGAACTAACCGAGACAAAAAAAAAAAAAGAACATCAGGAGCGGTGACAAGAAGGACTTGCAGGGAAGAAAAAAAGCGGGAAGAGGACAAGAAATAAGAAGAGTGGAGCAGGGTGAAAAATGAGATAACTGACAAAGCGAGACGAAAAAAATGTTAAAAAGTAATATAACGAGAAGAGCCAGAAAAGTGTGTGAAAGCAGGGACAACGAAGCAAAAAGGCAATAAAAAGAGGAGGGAAAGGGTTAAGGCGAGGGTGTCTAGTAAAAGCCCCGGGGTAGACAAGAGAAAGAGAGAGAGCAAGAGAAAAGCGCGGAAAATGCTCGAAAAAATGAAAAAGAGAAACATTAGAGACAAGGATGTAAAGAGGAAGGAAAGCGAATAGGAAAAAATAGGATAAGGAGTGGGAGGAGGAGAAGAAGAAGAAAAAGATGATGATGATGATGATGATTTGTGGTGGTGGTGGTGGTGGTGGTAAATAAGGAGGTGAGGCAGAAGATGTTAGAGGAGTAGGTGGAGGAGAAAATGGAACAGAAGAAGAAGAAGAAGAAGAAGATGATGATGATGATGATGATGATGATAATGATGATGATTGGTGGTGCAGGTGGTGAAGAAGAAAAAGAAGAAGAGGAAAAGGAAAACAAAAAAAGAATAAGAACAGAAAGCAAGTTCTGAAAAGTAGAGGAATGAGAGAGAAGGAAATAAAGGAAAAGATGAGAACAGAAGAGAAGAGAATTAAAGAAGGACGAGAACAGGAAGAATCAGAGAGAATGAGAATGGAAGTATTAAAATAAAAGCTAAAAGTGGAGCGCAAAAGGAAAACAAGAATTACAGAGGAAAACAAGAAGGAAAAAAGTGGGAAAGGATGAAGGAAAGGAGGAGGGAGGCGAAGAAAGGAAAAATAGAGAGAATATGAAAGGAAATATTGTGAAAAGAACTGGAAGATGAACGCGGAGAGCAGGTGTTGTGGACAAAATAAGAAAAAAGAGAGAATAAGAAACAGGAAAAATTATTAGGAACAAAATAAGAAAAAAGAGAAAATAAGAGACAGGAAAAATTATTAGAAAATAGAAAAAAAGGAAGAGACAAGGAAAGGAAAAGGAAAACAAAGAAGAAGAAAAAGACAGAACAATGAAACATAAAGGAAAGAAGGGAAGTGAAAGAAAGAAGGGAAGAGAGAAGGAAAAGCATGATGGAAGGAGAGAAAGGGCAAAGGTAAGCTTGTTAAGCCAGGACTCTGGGGAGGATCAGCGTGATGAGGGAGGCATGAACTGAACCAACCTATCCACCTCAGTGCCACACCCTTCCCCTCATGCTTCACCATACCCCTCCTTCCTCACCACACTCCTTCCTGTCATTCCTCACTCCTCATACCACACTCCTCCCACTCTACCTCACCCCATCATCACTGCAATACTACCCCTCCAGCCTCACTCCTTTACTGCCACATCCCAAATTTCCCCATTCTCACCCCTCTCCACCCCTCCTTCCTCCTCACCAATCCCCTCTCCATCCATCCGTACCAGTCCACTCCTCCCCCATCCTCACTTCACCGGTCCCCTCATCACCCCACCCTCCCTGCCTCATCCCTCTCCTCCTTCTTGCCTCATACCTCTCTTCCACCTTACCTCATTCCAGTCCTTCTCCCTCATCACCACTCCACTACCCTCATAGCCCACCAACCCTGCCTCCTCCCTCTCCTCAATAATGCATCACCACCACCAATAATGGGTAGAAAAATGAAGAGGGGATAAAAGACTTTAATGTGAGAGAGAGAGAGAGAGAGAGAGAGAGAGAGAGAGAGAGAGAGAGAGAGAGAGAGAGAGAGAGAGAGAGAGAGAGAGAGAGAGAGAGAAGTGATGTGGGTCAGAACGACTTAAAAACCGAGAAAGAGGTGTTAGGCCAGAGGAATAAGGGGAAAAGAGAAGACGTAAAAATGGGGATCAAAGGGACGTTAGGATGGAGGGGGAAAGTGGCGAACAGAAATAAACAGTTTGGTCTGGTTGAGAGAGAGAGAGAGAGAGAGAGAGAGAGAGAGAGAGAGAGAGAGAGAGAATGGGGGAGATAGAGAACTTTTACTCAAGATCAGAAGGAGAAAAAGGACGGCTGGCTGGATAAAAAGGAGAAGGGACTGAACTGGTCGGAGGAAATGGAACTGAAGGTATAGACGACGGAAAGAAAAAAAATCTTTTTTGCTTTTTAATAACAGAAAGAGGAAGGAAAAACAAATGAATAAAAAAATAATCCATAAACCAGATTACTGGTGTCCTCTGTTCATAAGATATCTGTAACAGTTAGACCTGAACAGCTGTAGGTTGAAGTTTGGAGGGAAACAACTCTGGGGAAGCGAGTTCCAAAGAAATACAGTACGGGGAATGAAAGAATTCTGATAGGCAGAAGATTTGCAATAATGCTGAGTGACATTCCAGATATGAGCGCTACCAGATGCCCGTGTAGCACGAGGGAAGGCATGGAGAGGCGACACCATGGGCGCAAGTTCATTTGAGCATTTGCCATAAAAATAACTGTAAATTAATGCAAGGGAGGCAACATTTCCTTCTTACTTGTAGGGAAGTTAGTTTATTTGTAATGGCAGGGTTGTTAATAATTCTAACAGCTTTGTTCTGAATCTTGTCAAGTTGTTTTAATGCAAAATCTCCACATCCATTCCACAAGGGTGAGCAATATTCAAGCTGAGAGCACATATGACTCATATAAAGTACAGCTAACTGCTCGTCAGTGAAGAAGTTACGGACTCTGTACATTAAACCAAGTTTCTTTGAGGCAGTTTTAGCAAGTGATCTAACAGGTCCAGCCGAGGGCATTATTAAGTGAAACGCCGAGAATTTCAATACATTTGGAGATGGGAATATTAGTAGTGCTGAAGGTAATACACGAACCTGGCAATATCTGTCTATTAGTAAATTGTATATATTTAGTTTTACTAGCATTAAATAAGACAAGGTTGTTTTATCCCCATTCACTGATCGTAGATAGGCCTTGATTTATGGAGATGGCTGTACTGAGTTGGGAGGTAGAGATATTAGACTTTGTAAATAGGTGTCTGAGTGTGAATGAGCTATGCAGTGTTGAGTCATCTGCGTATGAGTGAATGGGATTGTGGGTGACAGATAAGAGATCATTAATATGAACCAGGAATAGGGTTGGGGCATGAACTGATCCCTGCGGCACGCAGGCGTTAATTGAGTGGAAATTGGAATATACATCATCTACTTTTACTCTTATTTTCCTGTCACTGAGATATGAGGAAATCAATGCAACAAAAGACGTTAGTCCATAGCAAGGATGTTTGAACAGCAGTGAACGGTGCCATACTATATCGAAAGCTTAAGAAATATCAAGGGCTCCCGCATGAGTTTCTCCATGTAGATCAATTGATTGATAGTTGGTATGAGTTAGGAGATTATGTATATGGTGGATCTTTCATGGCAAAAACCATATTGTCTATCACTAATTAAGTTGTTGGATTTAAGATGTTTAACAATGTGATTATTAATTAAAGTTTCAAATACCTTACCATGAGAAGATGTGACTGCTATTGGTCTGTAGTCAGAGGGGTCAGAGGAACTTCCTTTTCTCAGAATTGGGTGGATATTGGCTTCTTTCCATGAATTTGGAAATGAAGAAGTAGGCTACTTTGCATAATCTGAATAATTTAGCTAGAAGAGAGGCAAGTTCAGGGGAACACTTTTTCAAAACAATTGGCAGAATTCCATCTGGGCCTGGAGCTTTGTTGGTGGGTAAATTGTCTAGGATAGATTTTACGTATCGTGTATGTATTTTAAGTGGAACAGTTTCGGGAGACTCAAGTTCTAGTACTGGGACTTTCTGGCAGGCATCGTCTATGGTAGAATTTCTGGCAAGTGTACTAAAAATATCTGCTTTTGCACGTGGGTCATTTGTGATGTTGCCATCTGAAGATTTTAGTGGGGGAATGGATGATGACTTGTTAAAGTTTTTATTGAAAGAATTAAGAGTTGACCAGAATATTCTATTGTCATTAGGGCTGTTAAGTAGTTTTGATGCTTGTTTTAGAAGAAAGTTTGATTTAGCTAGATTTATTACAGCTTTTGCATGGTTTCTAGTAATTTTAAATTGTGAAAGTGATTCAGATGTTATTTATTTTAAGTAAGAGTTATACACTAATGACTTTTGGGCTGTTGCTCTGGCACAGTTGCCATCAAACCATTTTGGAGAGTTCGATCTTTTAGTGAACTGTTGACTTGGTATGAATAAATCCATACCAGCTAGTAATAAGTCGCAAATGTGGGGCTGGGTAGAATTGGCATCACTAGAGAAGAAAGACTGCCATGGAATGTCAGCAAGATAATTTCTAAATCCATCCCAGTCTGCCCTATCAAAGTGTCATCGGGTCACCCTGATGGGTTCAGAACGGGGAGGTGTGGAGGCTTAACTAGTGAGGCTTTGATGAGATTGTGGTCAGAGGATACAAGTGGTGACAGTACCTGTATCCTGTATTGATCTGGATTATTTGTCAAGAATAAATCCAAGAGATGGGCATTATGGTCAGGATTATAAGGTATTCTGGTCGGTTGCTTTACCAGCTGGGTGAGATTAAACGATTCTGCAGACAGCTCACACTCTAGACCAGCGTCATCAGTCCTGGCAGAATGCAATAACCGTTCAACATTATGTATGTCAAAATCACCCAATATGGTAATTTCGGTACTAAGGGCAAGGTTAAGGTAATTGAACTGTGTGGATATGGAATCAAATACACTGGGTTCCGAAGAAGCATAGGGGGAGCGATAAACTACACAAATATATTTGGTTATATTTTGACAATTTAGTTTATACAATGAGTAATCGAAACTGGATGAAGTCTGTCTATCTATCTATTGCCAGACGCCACAATCCCACAAGGGGTGACCATTTGACTTTGAGTTATTTGTTTTACGGGGAGGGGCACTAACCTTCCACCAACCCACTTGTTGACACGTAGGGAGCACGCATGGTTTGGTTATATGGTATAATAATAATATTAACAAAGAAATCAGGTTAAGATTCTCTTGTACGTTATTTATGCACTTCGTGTCATTTGTGCAGTTCATGTCAATAAATAATAATAATAATAATAATGATACGGTAATAATAATAATCCATCCATCCATCATATCCTACGTTTGCCCCATGAGGAGCGTAGAAGCCCGGGGCTAGGCAGTTGGTCCTGACATTTAAGATGAATAATAATAATAATAATAATAATAATCCATCCACCATCCAATCTTATGTTGCCCCATGAGAAGCCTGGGAGCCCAGGGCTAGGCAGTTGGTCCTGTAAATGCAACTCTGTCGGGAGGCGAACCCGCGCTCACCAGCGTGGGAAATGCACACTCTACCACTGTACCACAGAGGCTAAGTGAAGTCAGAAATTAAAAGAAGCAAAAGACTACAAGGGTGTATATATATATATATATATATATATATATATATATATATATATATATATATATATATATATTATATACAGTATATATAGATAGATAGATAGATTGATAGACTGACTGATTGACTGCTTGATTGATAGATACGCGGACAGATAGATAAAGGAAGAACAATATTTTAAAGCCAGGGGATGTTGTCTTATAAAGCACAATGATGTTTATCATAATTGGAGAAACAAGAAGAGGGGAACTAAGGCAGAGGTTAAAATTAGTCTTATCCAGTGTAAATTAGGTCACGAGAATATGGTGCAAGGGATGTCACGTCAAGGCTTGTGTGAAGGATGGTAACTCCCGTAGACGAAGTCGAGGGTCTTAGTGCACTTGAGCCTGAAAAACAGTTTCCCGTCCGCCCTATAGCGGCCGCAGTTATAGACCAGTTATAACCACTGAGGTTTTAAGTCAATTGTCTCCACCTGACGGTGCCCTCATCTAAACAGTTAACGTGCACAAAGCAATGCTAGCATCACAGTAGTCAAAAAAATATGTATATATTCACAGCAATACAGGCAAAACATTGGCATCTTTCGAAAGAGTGTTCTAAATGCAGTAATTTATGCCCTCATCACAGTTCAGATAATACCATTGAGAAGCTGGAAAATTGCATTAAATAAAAATAAGAACTAGAGGCCCCCAAAGGAGGACTCACATCAGCCACTAGCCGATATATATTTAGCGCGGCTCGGGATGTCCTTGACCTTGACCTGCTTCACCAATTTCGAACTCGTAGGAGATTTTCATCCCTACTACACACGTTTAAAATTTCATTATGATATCTTGAGCAATTGAGTATCGTGGTAACAGACACACAGACTTTGACCTACTTTCACCAATTTCGAAATCGTTATAGATTTTTTTCCCTACTACTGGCGTAGTTACCCCAGTAGCATATGGGTGATGTAGAAGATAAGATAACAATGAAAGGAGAGAGAAGCTAGCCGTTAAGAACATTAAATCTTTTCTCTCATCAGTTTTGCTGCCTGTAAAGGGTAACCCTATTCCCCATGTGTATTTACCCAGCGGTCAACTCTGCCTTCTGGGCTGATAACACACCAGATGTTTTTCTCACAAATTACGCAGAAAATTACTCTTGTCCTTGAAATACTGGGTGTGACATAATGTGGGAAGAGCAACGTAGGGATGTTTGCCAATTAGAAGCCTACATGGCGCTTTCGTCACGTTCTTGATGGCATGCAATGGGTTCTGTGTGGAGTGTATGAGGCCCTCATTGGTAGCAGGTGCCTCTATTGTTTCTGTATGGATGGAGATTATTTTTAAGACAGCCTAGTGGTTAATTAGCTGAGAAAGGGAGAGTAAGTCTGCTTTATAAGGTCGAGGAAAATGTGAAGAGACACATTTTCTCTTTTTGTACAGACACATATTTTTGTCTCATTTTGTGTGCACACATTCTTGTACACATTATGTCATCTGTACACATTTGTTCACATTTACTGTCACGGTACACTTTTGTCACATTGTGTTGCACTTTTCCCCAACACTACTGTATACGTGACTTTGATTACAAAACACACTATTTGTGCACACTGTTTTTTTTATTCACTCCTCCATTTACACTAGTGTGTGAATTATATCTGGATTAAACCTTCGAAGTCTCCACGTTTCCTCGAGCTTTGTGAGTACTTAGCCTCCACTGAGTGTATTTTGGTTAGGTAAGAAATAACTTGTTCTATATTTGTTTTCTGAGGCCTATATGAATCCTCCTTTTGTAAAACGAACCTTGGTTTCTTCTTAGGTTGTGTATGTTGCAGTGTACAGTAGAGTTAAGTTAGTTTTCTTGTAAGCTTTACCTTATACCTTTTGGTGATTAATCAAGGGCTAAGAGTACACCGTAATATACACCCCCATAACAATTTGGCGACCTCCTGTCCAGGATAGCTCTGTGACATAATATTGGCAACCTTGGCCACATACACAGTGCTTACTCTTACCTACTTAACTATAATCAGTAATCATGGCCCTAACGAATGATAGTGATGTGAAAGCATTTTTGGATTCTAAGCTATCCCCAAAAAGAGTGAAAACACTCACAAAACACGAGCTAATATTGCTTGTCCAGGCCTTACAGTTGAGATTTCCTGCCTCAGTCACTAAGACTAAGTTACTTGAGTTAATATTGGACACCATGTTTGAGCAAAGTGAGTCCTCCATAGCTAGTTCTGAGCCATTTGACAAGGTGTTGACCCTGAGCCTTTGGCATCACAGATACCTGGCCCTAGTGATTTTTCTGCTCATGATACTGGTGACAAAGTGCAACTTGAGTTAGCCAGAATTAAGCTGAGGGAACTGGAACTGCAAGCAGAAATGAGGGAAATGGAATTACAGGCTCAAATGAGACAAAAGGAAGTGGATCACGAATTCAGACTGAAGCACCCTGATAGTTTACATAGTGCTAGTAGGTCAACTGCCAGGGAATCTTTTGATGTTCCTAGGAACATTAAGCTAGTACCTCCCTTTAATGAGCAAGATGTCACTAAGTATTTCCATATGTTTGAAATGGTGTCAGATCGTCTCTCGTGGCCAAAAGACTCTTGGACAGTACTGCTGCAGAGTGTTTTGAAAGGAAAGGCTCAAGAGGCTTATATTTCTTTATCTGTTGACCAAAGTGCTAACTATGATTGATTAAAAGATACTATTCTCAAAGCATATGAACTCGTGCCAGAGGCATATAGGCTAAAAATTTATATCCACCTTTAAACAGAAAGATCAGACTCATGTGGAATATGCTAGAGTACTCACAGACTTATTTGATCAATGGTTGCAATCTAAGAAAGTTGATGATTTCTGTAAACTTAATGAATTAATGATCTTGGAGAACTTCACTGGTAAGATACAGTAGATAGGGATGTGGCTACATACCTAGTGGAGAAAGATTTAGATCCCCTAGCTGAGGCTGCTGTTGTAGCAGATAATTACAGTATAATTCATAAGCATGAACGTAAGCCTCAGTTATTTGTTAAGGGTAGGAGAGTGAACCAACCAGTTTTTGTGAACCCTTCTTCTGGTAAAGGCAAGTTAATGTCAAGTGACACTAGTGGGAGCCGTAGAACCCCAGAGCATGTTAGTTCTACGAAAGTAAGTGCGGACAGTGTTGCCAGAGGGTCAAGAAAAATGTCAGGTTTTGCCAGTATTGCCAGAAAACGGGGCACTGGGAGGATTGGTGCTGAAGAAAACGAGGGAAAAGTTCCTCTGTAAAACCTGTTTCTTTGGTAAACTCTTGGGGATCTTTTGACACCAACAGAGAGTAGCCACCCACAGATATTGTTAGCGGCAGTCAGACACAACCCCAGCAGGTGCATATTGTTGATAAGGCCAGAGTGGAACTGTCAGTGGTGGATAGACAGACTCCTGTAGAGCCATTGTTAGACACTGGTGTCACGGGGTTTTTAAGAATATGGAATATTAAGGATATATTATTCAATAATACTTGAGAACAGGGACAAAGAATTGACTTGTGAAAATCAAGCAAAGATTACTTTATTCCGGCTTACTTCGCCGATTCTCTGAGGACGAGAATTTAAAAACTTTCTCAACAGTACACAGCAGAAACTAATGACTCACTCGTGCTGTTTATTAGTACTGTTGGCCGCTGGAGAAAGTGACTCCACCCCTGACAATCAATAACTAGTGCTATTAATGATAAACAAGTTCTTGCTGGTGCAATTATCTCCTGGTTGCACAACGTATTTTAAGCTTAGTACAAAAGGACTGGCCTAAGTACCAGTTATGAATAATGCAAAGCGTTTATACAAACTAGGAGCTATAAGTGAAATAAACTTGTGGAGAAATAAAACACGAGTTTACATTACATTAAGCTCAAGAGAAAAGAACTAAATTTATTGATTACAATGAAATAAATTTACGTTACATGCGTCTCAAATGACTTCAAAATAAGGAGATCGCACTCACTCACTCACTCAAAAGCTAAACTCTTAAACCTAGGAAAACGAAAAGAAATATTGGTCAGAGAGTGGACTAAGTGGATGACTGGGCATCGTTGCTGAGGAAGGACGCTGCACACGCTGAGCCTCTCGCCAAATCACGCTAGGTGGGAATTCAGGAACTGGACAACGGCGGCGGCGAGAACTGGACGTCGGCTGAGGAAGGACGCTGCCACACACGCTGCTAACCTGCTTCCCCAGCGCTCAAATCCTGACTGAGTTCAAATCGTGAGAGAGAGGCAAGTGTCAAGCCGCACTTGCTAACGGCTAGAATGAGCGAAACACGCCCATAACAAATCACTCAGCGGAGGTGCTAATGTCACGCACAAAGACGATCACTTATAAAATAGTGAAAAATGGTTCTGAAAACACTCCCGATCGGGTGAATACGTGGCGGTTGACTGAGTGGTACATACTGGGATTCCACTAGAATTCGCGGTTTCCCACCAAAGTTTAATGTCACGAGTTTATTTAAATATATGATCTCACCAACTTGTGACAACTGGTAAGACTGAGGTAGTGCAGCCGTAAGGTTCAGGTGAGAGTGGTAATAAGACTCCATCAGAGTGTCCTCCCCCAAGCAGTACTCAAAGTGACTCCTCCCCAGGTCATTTATTTGCTAACTTTATTTCTAAGAGGTTAGGTTCAGTTGATGGAAAAGGTGGTAAGGAAGTCACTATACTTGGAGACACAGGAGCTTCACAGTCACTAATGTTGAAGGGGATTGTTGATGTAGCTGACCCTAATGAATGTGTCTTGTTGCAGGGTATAGCTGAGTTTGTATCTGTTCCCCTAGTTGAGTTGAAGCTCCAGTCAGAGTTAGTTACTGGTTCAGTGCGTGTGGGTGTTGTTGACCAGCTTCCTGTACAAGGGGTCACTTTCCTTTTGGGTAATGACTTGGTGGGAGGACAGGTGAGTGCTGTTCCCTGCACGTCAAAAACTCCCCTGAGTGAGGATAGGACTAAAGAGTTGGATGCTAAATAGTTTCCCGCATGTGCTGTAACTAGAGCTATGACGGCAAAAGCCAGCCATGAGAATGTTAACAGTAGTGGTACTGGTAATGCCGATGATGATATTGGGCTTGGTTTTACCTTTTTTTGCCCAGTTAAATGACTCAGAGGTTGATGATTCTCCCCAGACTGATGCAAGTGCAAAGGTAGCTGATAAGCAAAGATCTGATCCAGGACTGCCACTTTAATTGACTCAGCAGTTAGGGAAGATGAATGTGAGACTGAACTGACAGAGTGTTTTTATTTAAGGCCAAACAACGTGTTACTGTTCAGACAAACCCTTAAGGAGTTAGGAATCTCCCAGATCACTTTCTCAGCATATCCTCAGAGTCAGGGTGCATTAGAGAGGTATCACCAAACTTTGAAGAGTATGCTCAGAAAACTATGTAATGATGAAAAAGAATGGGACAAGTGTTTGCCTTTCCTACTTTTTGCAACTAGAGAGGCACCGAGTGAGTCCTTGGGCTACTCCCCATTTCAGTTAATCTTTGGCCATGAAGTAAGAGGTCCTCTTAAACTCCTCAAAGAGCGATGGGTCAAGGATGATGACCAAATTAACATGCTAGATTATGTGTCAAAATTTAAAGAAAGACTGGCCTATAGTATGGAAGTAGCCAGGGCACACTTGGAGTCCTCTCAGAAGAAGATGAAGAAGTGGTATGACCACTTTAAGAAAGTTAGGCACAGACTGTTTCACCCAGGTAATCAAGTTCTTGTCTTGCTTCCCATTCATGGTCAGCCTCTGCAGGCAAGTTTTGCAGGCCCTTATATAGTGGAAAAGAGGGTAGGTGAAGTAGATTATGTCATTTTAACCCCAGACCAGAGGAAGAAATGAAGATTGTGCCATGTAAATATGTTGAATGAGTACCACAGGTGAAACGTGAACCTCCCCTAGTGTTGCATGTGTGGTGTCGGCTGTCGAGTTGGCGGACCCCCCTAGTGCTGCATGCGTGGTGTCGGCTGTCGAGTTGGCAAAGGATGAGGGTTGCCCTTTGACTTTGGACCAGACGACCAGTTGGAGAGAAAACCAGGAAGCTTGGAGCATACTGACTGATAAACTCTCCCACTTGATTGCAGAGCGGTGTGCTGAGCTTGTTGCCCTTCTCAGGAAGTTCCCTGATGTCTTCCGGGACACCCCAGGACGGACGGAAGTGGCACAGCACGATGTGGACGTTGGAGGTGCCGGCCCTGTAAAGCAGTCCACCTACCGGGCTAGTCCTCAGAAGCAGATCATCATTCAAGAGGAACTGAACTACATGTTGTAGCAGGGGTTAGTCGAGTCCTGTCGAAGTGAGTGGTGCTCTCCGGTCATAGTGGTTCCAAAACCCAATGGGTCACATCACTTTTGTATTGATTATCATAAAGTCAACTCCCATACCAAGACTGATACTTAACCACTTCCTAGAGTAGATGATTGTGTGGGTGCTATAGGCAGTGCTAAGTTTATCACAAAACTAGATTTGATGAAGGGATATTGGCAAGTCCTACTCATGGAAAGGGCCCAAGAAATTTCCTGTTTTGTGGATGATGGCAATACTTATAAATGTAAGGTCATGCCCCATGGTATGAAGAATGCTCCTGCCTCCTTCCAAAGGCTGATGAATGATCTCACCAAGGATGCTGAGAATTGTGTTACATACATTGATGTTATTATTTTTAGTGACACCTGGGAACAACACTTGAGCCAACAAGATGCCTTGCTGCAGAGACTGTCCTCTGCTAATTTAGTGCTTAATTTAACTAAATGTGAATTTGTGAGGGCTCGAGTGCAGTACCTAGGTTATGTGGTTGGTTTAGGCCAAGTGAGTCCACCTGATGTTAAAGTTCAGACCATTGTCAATTCCCCTCAATCCAAAAATAAAAGAGTTGCAACGATTCTTGGGTATGGTAGGGTACTACAGACGTTTTGTCCTGAACTTCTCTGATCTTGTAGCTCCCCTCAATGATTTTTAAGAAATGGAGTCAAGTATGAGTGGAAGCCAGAATGTGAGGAAGCCTATTCTAAAGTCAAAGCCATCCTGTCAAGTCATCCAGTGCTTCAAGCTCCCAGTTTTGATAAACTCTTTATATTAGCTGTTGATGCTAGTGGCCTAGCGACTGGCACAGTTTTGCTTCAGGATATTGATCAAGGCTTTGAGATGCCTGTGTGCTATTTTAGCAAAAAGTTCAATAAGGCCTAGAGAAATTATTCAACTATTGAGAAAGAACTCCTTGCACTCATACTTGCCCTTCAACACTTGTCTGTATATGTTGGTCTAGGGTCAGGTGATGTTGTAGTGTACACTGATCACCACCTTCTGAAATTTTTGTCCCGATTTAAGGACAAAAATCTTAGATTGACCCACTGGGCCCAATTTTTGCAAGAATACTCCCTTGATGTAAGACATGTAAAAGGTGTTAGTAATGTTTTAGCAGAAGGGAGGTGTCACTGGCGTAGTTACCCCAGTTGCGAATGGACGAAGTAGAAGATAAGATGATAATGAAAAGAATGGACAGTGAGCTGTTAAGAACATTAAATCTTTTCTCTTATCAGTTTTGCTGCCTGTAAAGGGTAACCCTAGTCCCCACATGTATTTACCCAGTGGTAAACTTTGCCTTCTGGACTGATTACACACCAGAAGTTTTTCTCACAAATTACGCAGAAGATTCCTCTTTTCCTTGAAATACTGGGTGTGACATAATGTGGGAGGAGCAAAGTAGGGATGTTTGCCAATTAGAAGCCTAAATGGCGCTTTCTTCACGTTCTTGATGACATGCAGTTGGTTCTGTGTGGAGTGTGTGAGGCCCTTATTTGTAGTAGGTGCCTCTATTGTTTCTTTATGGACGGAGATTATTTTTAAGACAGCCTAGTGGTTAATTAGCAGAGAAGGGCGGAGAAAGTCTGCTTTATAAGGTCGAGGAAAATGTTTCGTTTTGTACAGATACACATTTCTGTTTCATTTTGTGTACACACATTCTTGTACACATTTTGCCATTTGTACACATTTGTTCACACTTACTGTCACGGTACACTTTTGTCACATTGTGTTGCACTTTCCCTAACATTACTCTATACCTGACTTTGATTACAAAACACACTATTCGTGCACACTATTTTTTTGGTTCACTCCTCCATTTACACTAGTGTGTGAATTTCGAAGTCTCCACGTTTCCTCGAGCTTTGTGAGTACTTAGCCTCCACTGAGTGTATTTTGGTTAGGTAAGAAATAACTCGTTTTATATTTGTATCCTGAGGCCTATATGAATCCTCCTTTTGTAAAACGAACCTTGGTTTCTTCTTAGGTTGTGTATGTTGCAGTGTACAGTAAAGTTGTTAGTTTTCTTGTAAGCTTTACCTTATACCTTTTGGTGATTAATTAAGGGCTAAGAGTGCACCGTAATATACACCCCCATAACACTAAACACCTGTTAATTTTTGTGATGATATCTTGAGCGGTGGCGAAGTTATCGTGCTAACAGAAACACAGACAGACGGACAAACGGACAACTTGAAAACAATGCCAGTTTCGCTATCGCGGCTGGTAATCAATATATAAATGGATTCATACATACATACATACATACATACATACACACATAAAAAGTGCGCCTGTGTTGCTAAGTGGTGGAGGCAGGCTGAGAGGTTGGAAGGAAGGTAGGCGGCTCGGTAGGTTAAGATGTCGGTATGTTAAGAGGTAGGTAGGTAGGTAGGCATATGGATAGATGAAAAGGTCGGTAGGGAGGTCGGTAGGCAGGTGAGTTGGCAGAGAAGTAGGTGGCGGGTAGGGAGGTCATCAGCGAGGTAGGTAAAGAAACGAAGAGAGGGAAGAAGGGAGGGAAACAGGCAGAAAAGTATGTAGAGATGTTAGTATGAACGCAGGTAGGGAAGTAGGTAGGGAGGTTAGCAGGTAGGTAGATAGGGAGGTAGATAGGCAGTAAGAAAGGTAGGCAGGGATGTAAACAGAGAGATCAACAAGGAGGTAGGTGCGGAGGTGAAAGGGAGGTAGGTAATGATGTACGGTAGACAACGAGGCAAGTAAGGTGTCGGGCGAGTAGGTAAGTAGGTAGGTAGGTTTGTATGCAGGGAGATAGTCATTATAGCCTAGTAGGTAAGGAAGTACTCAGGAAGGTAATCAGGCAGAGAGATACGTAAGTAGGAAGGTAGGCAGGCGTGGAAGTACAGCGGGTAGGAAGGTAAGTAGGTGGAAGACAGAGTAGTAAAGCGTTAAGAAGCGCAGGTTTATCATTTATATGTTAAATGAATGATTTAAAACTTAAAACTTCCCCATTAAAGCTCACATTGTCTAATAGAATTGCTGCTAATTCTATGATCATCGGATTATAAAGACTGCTGTACACGGCAAGGATTGTACAAGATTTCTTCTTCGGAACCCTAGCATTGCAACACGCAACTAAAGTGCACTAACAACCAGTTAAGCTGTGGAGACAGGAAGTATGACACAAGGTATATGTCGGCGTGGTGATAATTGTGAATGAGTTGCCAAGTAAATAAACTGTAAGTTGAGTGGTTATAGAGGGAAGATAGTTGAGCTGGGGTCAAGTTATGGTAGTTAGGTGGACTGGGGAGAGTAGATATTATATGAGGTTAGGTCAGACCAAAAGAGTTAAATAGGAATGTCAGGTCAAAATAAGATGAGTTTGATTGAGAACACCGAAAGTCGAATTACGTCAGATCAAGCCATATCTGTTCGCGTTAGTGGTATTAGGTGAAGCGGATTATACAGAGTGCGAGGTCATGTCAGACTGGCAAGGGAATAAGTTGGATCAGGCTAAGAGAATGAGGGAAGGTAAATGTGTTTAAATTAGAGTTCAATTAATGGAAAGTTGAAAGGGTAGACAAGAACGTATGGAAATGAGAAGAGCCGTTAGACGGGAAAGGAAAATGTGAAGGCCATCTTTAAGTCGCTAATTCGAGTTAAGTTAAAGGGCTGTTGATTGTACAGAAAGAAACGTGTGAGAATGAGAAACGGAATTAGACGGGAAGGGAATTGTATATCTTTGGAGGTGAGGCGATTTAGGAGTGACGAATGCTGGTTGTAATACAGGGTAGGAGGAAAGAATAGGTACTAGCTAAGAAAAGAAGCCAGGAGGGGACATAGCAGATTGATGAATGAGCTGAAGGAAATGCAAGAGAGAAAGGGAAGGCGGTTAATGATGGAATAATAATGAAACTCATGGTTAATCAAAAGAAATATAACGAGAAACACAACTTTTACCGGGCAACAGACCGGTCTTCATATCACCACCATCATCATCATCATCAGTCTTTGTCTTTTTCCCATCCGCAGGTGGGGTGAAGCAAGGGAAAGGGAAAAATTATGATAGTAGGAGAATATAGTATACCCAGTGAAATGGGCCACACACCCGTTAGCACATCATTCAGATCCTCAGATTCCTGGTTCCACCCAAGAGGTACACCCTCCACACATTGTTTCGTACTTACCTGCAGGCAGAGTCAATCCAACGACTCTCAGTTTAAAAAAAAGAAATGTCGCACGCCTCCATACAAAATTCATCCAACCAACTCTATACTTGTCAGTTCCCTAGCTTCATTCACCTCCATATGTCTCTTTCCAACACACCCATATAATATATTTATTCACCTTCTTCTTGTCCTATCATACCTCCTTCCACCGTTATACTAACCTATTTATAGCCGTTCTCTCCATATGACCATACTATCTTAGCATGTTCTCTTCAGCTTTGTTATACACGAACTTCCTTGCTCCAAATCTTTCACTAAAATTACATACGTTTGAAAAACTGTACCTTTTATTTAATTCCTTTCTTTTTGAAGTGTTTAGGCTACCTGAAAAAAAAAAACAAAAAACGGTTCATCAATATCGGAAGTCTTGTACAATATTTAGATGGACCTCATTAGAATCTTACTTCGGTTGTTTTTAGGTGGTAAATACCGTAGTAGATATAACTGTTTTAACTTTGTTTTTAGTTAATACCACCTGACTGTATGAATAATTAAAATTGTGACACCATAACGAAAGGGAAAACACGGCACATGGTTCATGTCGTCCAGTTTTCAGCCATATAACTGGAACTTGCTTTTCCTAACTCTCCGACGACATATTTTCTTTTCATTAATTCTTCCTAAAATTGTACCATTCATAAAACAATAATTCAATAGTCTTTTGATCATTAAAAGATCGCGATCTGGAAGTTAAATTATCAAACACTGGGAATAGCATGACCCGATGGTTGTCTAAAACAGAAAAAAAAATGATGTCACTTATTTTGTTCTTATTACTGTAAGGAGACAGAGTTCAGTTTGGAACAGAGCTGTTCTACTGAAGAGGTTCATGAAGGTTGTAGCTGGCCATGCATTTTCAGATAAGTTTGTGTGTGTGTGTGTGTGTGTGTGTGTGTGTGTGTGTGTGTGTGTGTGTGTGTGTGTGTGTGTGTGTGTGTGTGTGTGTCAGCCAAAATTGGAAAAAGGATACTGATCAAACATGGCAGGATGGTTGGAACTGGGTTCAAGATGAGCCAGTTTCAATTTCATATTGAATGATATTTTCTGAATGGGTGTTTGAGCCCCTGTTAATAGTCCCCATACATCCACGTAGAAGAGGCGGCCTATTGCTTCAATGGTGCAGCGAACAAGTTATTTTATTTAGCAGAAATTGATGCTACCTGTGTTGGTGGCTGTGGTAGCTGTGGTAGTGATGGTGGTGGTAGCTGTGATGGTGATGGTGGTAGTACTGAATATGATGATGATTATGGCAATGGTAGCTGTGATGGTGGTGATGGTGGTGGTAGCTGTCATGAGGACGATGGCAGTAGTTGTGATGGCGATGATGGTGGTGGTGGCAATGGTGGTGGTGGTACCTGAGATGAAGGTGTTGTGTTGGAGGTACCTGTGATAATGATGATGGCGGTGGTGGTGGTTGCTGTGGAGGTTGTGATAGCTGTGGTGGTGGTGTTGATAGTAGCTGTCATGATCATGGTGGTAGTCATAGCTGTTGTTGTTGTGGTGGTGGTAGCCGTGTTGATGTTGCTGGTGGTGGTGATGGTGGTGATGGTGGTAGCTGTAATGATGATGGTGGCAGTGGAAACTGTGGTTGTGGTAGTAGCTGTGGTGGTGATAGTGGCGACTGCTGTGAAATGGCCCTCATTCGGGCAGGTGCTTCGCAGCCCTATCGGGCCACAAGGCTCTTGTAAAAATAGTATTATTTAGCACCCAGCCCTTCTTTGCCCACGAAAGAGTAAGATGGATTGGGATTATTGGGCGAGTCTTAGTCCTTGCATTTTAGGCCCGGGTGACCAGTCGCACTTCCCTGAGTAGAATTATGTGAGTAACAAACCCCAATCACCCTTCAGATATAAAATTCACTAGCTCATCAGGTGTCCACATGACTGTCTGTGTATCATCCAGTGCAGTAAAGAGTTCCCTGGATTACAAGAAACTGGCTTGTCACTATGTGCAGTCACTAAATCGAGTGGATGTTGGGCGTCCCAAACTACGAACCTATGATACTTAAATCTATGAGTATCTTTTATTTTTTTTTTTTTTTTGGTTAGACGCCTTAATCCCAAAACGGTGGCGACAAATAAATCGCGTCCATGTCACCTCGTTCTCTGCCGTCTAACTACACTCCACCTCCTTCTCTCATATACCTCTCCATCCTATCCCCCTATCTTAGACTTTATCTCCCTCTCCCGTCCCCTCCCCACCACCATCTCTCTCAGCTACACTCTCCTAGTGAACATGGTGTAAAACTGCCACTTTATGACAGTACTTTGATCCCCACTTTAACAGTTGGAAGCAAAGTTTGGATCCTGTTGGAAGGAGACAAGAGTGAGTGCAATGGGAAAGAGTTATCTGAGAGGAGCACTTGGAGTTACGTGCCAAAAAAAAAAAATGAGAATGTGATAGAACTCTGTTGTTTTGATGTGGATTTGTTTGAAACATTAGGAGAATTACCTTAAGATGTTTTGTGTATGGGGCGCTGCAGCGCGTCAACACTGGTGATCACTGGCTCGTCATTTAACTGCTAGTTTGCATAGTGAACGGGCTCATTAATGGATCGACTTTACCGTCGGTAGTAAGAAGGAATAACAGTGAACAATTCTAAAGGGAAGAAAACGCCAATTGTGTTGTTCAGTGAGCCACAACAGTGACTTTTAAGTGTTGTAATTTAGCCTGACCACTTCCAGCTGGTCTACTGTGGTGGGGGAGTGTGTTTCTCCTAGAAGTGGAGTGTTTAACTACCAGGACCACCTTATATCAACCTATATAAGCCTGCCAACAGTCAAAATATTAAAATCACTGACGGAGGTAAGAAAAATGACCAGTAATCAACTAGCAAAGATGACTTAATATAAAGGATTCTAGCAGAACCAGAGCAGGATGACAGATTGCTGTTGGCCCTGACAGAGAAACTCGACGCCCTAGTAACTGAAGCTGTAGAGTTAAAGAAAGTGGTTACATCAACAGGAGACTGGAAAAATTGCAAATTCAGATTCATCCGTAGATGTCCCTCAGTCCTTCCACCTAAACTGATCACAGTCGAAAGCTACCGTACTTGAGTCAGAGAGTCCAACATATTTTGCCCATGGCCTGCAATCTCGACCTTTGATAAACTGATATCAAAATTGAATATCTTTATCATCGCTCTACCAAGACCACTTCCACAAAGTTTGGTTAAATTGGATACAAACAGTTTATATTGACCTTGTCATGTGACACTGACTTTTGACCTATTGTTCTCAAATGCGCTTGACCCCCAACATTTACATCATGTTTGGTTCAAATTCCACCAAAACTATTTTCGCCACTTGTTCACACAGACACACATGAATAGAACTTTGATCTCCCTTTGTCACACCGACCTTTGACAGATTTTTTAAAAATCGAATCCCTCTGTTCTTGCCTTATCCCCAACACTATTTTCATGTTTTGGTCTAACCAAAAAAAGTTTCAGGTCTCGTGTCATGTGAACGTGACGTCTGTCCTTTCCCTTGGAACTTGACACACGACTAATTCTCCAAAATCAAATCCCTTCTTCCTTACCTTACTCAGAACCATTCCACAAAGTTTTGTGTAAATCGGATGAACGCTATAAGGTCACCTTTGTCCTTTTTTCATCAACTGAAACTGGCCAACGGATTAACTGATTCTCAACCCTTTTAGCATTTTTGGTCCAAATCAGATTTCAAAAATTTGAAGTTATTTTGATAAACCACAGACGCAGAGTGGGTCGAACGTTGACCTTCCCCACTGAAGTTGACCTCCGACTAATTTGCTTAAAATAAAAATACTTCGTTAATGCCTTACCCTCAACCTTTCCCCCAAGTTGGTTTAAAGTGGACCAAAACTTTAAGCTGCTCATGCCATGTGACTGGGACATTTAACATATGGTCAAAAAGAAAGTCAACTCCTTGGATGACCCTCAACATTTCCAAGTCTGATCCAGATCGGATCAAAACTGTTCTAGTAATCTCTCTCTCTCTCTCTCTCTCTCTCTCTCTCTCTCTCTCTCTCTCTCTCTCTCTCTCACACACACACACACACACACACACACACACACACACACACACACACACACACACACATGTCGAGTAAAATATTACCTTGTTCTCACTTTACAAACGAGTGTGTAATAAAAACATGGAAGTAATCTGTGTGGAAAACAAGAAAGCAACGTGCTAGTAAAGGTTGTAAAGTATCGTGGAAAAGAGTGCCTAAGTGAGGAAATGGAAACTGTGTGTAAGAAATGGTGGCGGGAGTATGAAGGTGCGTGCTGAGGCATACTGAAGGAGATCTTAATAGAAATCTTAGCCCGCAGAAACGCTATGTGGTCCTCCTCTCCTCCTTTCCCCTCCCTCTTCCCTCCCTCCCCTCTTCCTCTGTTTTCCCTTCCCACCTTTCCTTCCACACTCGTCCTTTCTCTTTACAGTCCTCAAATTTGATTTTCAGGTTTTGCAGCCAGTCTGTTAGTCTGTATATTCCCTTCATTGAGACATGTTAAGATGCAGAATAATCCTTTAGCATATAAAACGAATTAAAATGAGTTACTTGTCTCTTTTCCATACTTACATTACTTACGTATCTCTACTTACCTTCCTACTTGCCAAACCTCCCTGAGTACTTCCCTACTTACCTGTTTTCCCACCTGCTTATCTACATACCTCCATTAATACTTTCCTACCAACCTCCCCGTCCTCCTTCTTTCCTGCCTACCTACCCACCTACTGTACTTGCATACCCGGCTCGTTATCCTCTCCGCTGACTACCTGCCTCCCTGAAGATCTCTCTACATACTTTAATGCCTGCTTCCCTGCCTACTTATCTACCAACCTACCTACCCACTATCAACCTCTATACCTACCTACCTATCTAAAATACTGCCTGCTTATCTACTCACTTCGCTGTCTATTGCCTTGCTTATCCGCACAAACTAATGGGGAAGTGAAAGTGGTATAAATTAAAGGTTGTTATTGAACTTTGTCGGTTTTCAGAATACTGTATATAAATCAAGATAAGGGCATAATTACTGCAATATGAACCCCTTCTGAAACATTTTTTTTATTATTTTAACCTTGCAGTGACTCACAGCGTGTCGACCACTGGCATACGGGCACATCATTAGGTGGAGAAGATTCAGTTGTCATCTTCATCGTCAGAATAGGTCTATAACTGTGGCTTGTGAAGAATGGACGAACTAACGAACGAACAGACCAACGGAAAACTTCCTCTGGCTTAGGCACTCGATTGTACCCAAACTTCGTCTTGGAGAAAACGTTCTTCTTTATATTTCTCAGTGATATATACGTTTTCTCCCTCCTCTCTGTCTTTCTGTCTATTTGTCCTTTAACACACACACATACACACACACACACACACACACACACACACACACACACACACACACACACACACACACATTCTATAATACACACTCCTGGCATCATGGGTAAGGCCTTTATGCATAAATAATTTAAATCCGTTTACACTGAAATTTTAGTCAATTTTTGCTGCAACATCGATTTTTGTCAGTGCCTGTGACACCAGTCACTTCTATTTGTGAACTTTCAAGTTTCCACTAAGATATTTTTCCTTTGGAAAGGTTTCGTGGGTATCCAGGGAACTACATATGCCGCCGTAGGCTTATGGCGCTGAAGGCGCAAAGGGATAAAAGACTTCCACTTCGGAAGGTCCTCTAATATATATATATATATATATATATATATATATATATATATATATATATATATATATATATATATATATATATATACACAGTAGTCCTTCGCATTTAGCGATTTAATTAATCTGGCAAACCATCACTAAATGCGAAATCGCTAAATGCGAGGTGTACTTTGTATGGGAAAAATATCAATTAGTCTCCCCTCATCCTCCAAGCCACCCTTTTGACCCCGATTTCCTACTTTAAGTGCTGAAAATGAAACACAGTGTATTAGCAATACAGTATACAGATACAGTACTGTATGGTTATACATCTACTCACCAGCGAAACCAAAATATCCGGCACTGAGAGAAAAAAAAAAGGACCCAAGGTCGCCAGACGCTCACAACAATGATAACAATGGCAGTATGGTGGGGGACGGGCAAGGCATTTCACGCCCCACATTACTAAACGCGTAAGACAACCACTAAATGCGCAGGATTGGCACCTATTCTAACCTATCGCTAAAAGCAAAAAATCGCAAACAAACACACAAAACGAGAGGGCGACGTGGAGGCGATTAGTTTGTGGCCATCCCGTACGGGATTAAGGCGTCTGGCAATAGACGAATAAATATATATATATATATATATATATATGCACGTGTGTGTGTGTTTTTTATGTTCCTGACAGGGAATCGAACCCCAGACCACTAGACAGAAGTCAGGCACTGATGCCTCTCCACCACGGCGTGATAAAAGCTGAGCCACCTGAATTTTTGATGAACCAGGTAAATCCAGGTAAATATATGGTTCGTCAAAAATTCAGGTGGCTCAGCTTTTATGCTGTGGTGGAGTGGCATCAGTGCCTGACTTTTATCTAAAGATCTTTGGTTCAAGTCCCGGTCAGGAGCGTAAAAAATATTTGCACACACGCGTGCAATGTGTCTCTCCAACATATAAAATCGCTCGTGTTGTGTCTGGGATAGATTAACTCTGCTCTGTTACTTGCCAAGTTGCGTGGGGCTGAGCTATATTCCTAATGTGTTGTGCTTGAAATATATCCTCCAATAATGGATTTACCTGATTTATCAAAAAAATTCAGGTGTCTCAGCCTTTATCTCGCCGTGGTGGAGTGGCATCAGTGCCTGACATCTGTCAAGAGGTCTGGGGTGCGATTCCCGGTCAGGAGCGTAAAAAACATTTATACTCACGCGTGTAATGCGAGTCTCTCCAATATATATATATATATATATATATATATATATATATATATATATGTGTGTATGTATGTATGACCAAACGAAAGACATGCATTGGAGGATAAACAATGAGAACAGGACTACATTTACTTAGTCAAGAGTCTGTTTTGACATAGGAAGATAACTGGAAATAAAGGAGACAGATGTTATAAATCAAGAAAGGAATTATTGATTTCTAAAAAAGACCCAGTGGATTTTGTTAGATGGACGGTAATTCAAATAAGGGCATTGTTGATCCTCTTGACAGATTTCAACAGTGTCACAATGGGACATAATGAAACGTTATTCATCCTAATACTTTTGTTATGATTACATACTAAATCTTCAAGGTGTATCTATGAACAACAGTTATTTACAGTATTATTAACAACATACATATTCATTGGAAGGATGCAGTGAAAGGACACTTTATTCGTAAGGCAAGACATTAGAAATTTTCAGGGCCAGCTAAGATTATGATATGATTTTCAAGGAAGCCAAAGGAAGAACATGTTAGTCACTTACAACAGTACCGGGTATTTAAGAATACATTCTATAACGATAAAGCATATCTCGAGTATAAAAAAAAGCCTTTGACAGAGATCCACGTGGGAGATTATTCAAAAAGGTGAAAGCGTAGGGTTCAGGCGAGGATATTTTAATATGCATTAAATCGCGAACAGGAGTTGGGGGTAGGAAGCAAAGAGCTAGTACAATACTCTTATGTTAGTCCATTGAAACAAAAGGAGTGCCTCAGCGTCCCATGGTACCATGTTGGTTATTATGTAAAATACCTCTCTCTCTCTCTCTCTCTCTCTCTCTCTCTCTCTCTCTCTCTCTCTCTCGAATAGGATGGTACTCCCAAGGTGGATGGAAAGTTGATGACAGGAACAGCTGGAGCTCCCGTTTCATCAGCTCACGCGACAAGCTTCTGACCATCCACCTTTTGCTGAAATATTTCAGTATTTAAGTGACACAGAGAGTAGGCCAGCTTGCTCTCCAGTACAAATTCCTACAATTGTCAGCGCTAAACTATATGCACATTACATGCTATACTTCCTATTCAAAACTTTGTCTAAAAACCAAGCCTCGGTGTCCCCAGTGAGGGGGGGGGGGAACATAAAATTCCTCACTATTTGCCCCTCTCCCGGTGGCGATCAAGTGACATGCCTGGAACCACTATCTGACTCACTTCTTCTTCATTTCTGCAACATTCGCGGCCTTTCCCCTAACTTTCTCTCCGTTAACAACACCTCTCCTCCTATAAACCTCACCTTTTCTTCCTTACCGAGACTGTCTTAGGTGACTGATAGCAAACCCTCCTCTGTATCCTCCTGCGTTCTGTGTACGAGTATTAATTTGAAAGTAAAAGGTGGCTGTTACGTATATGAATGCAACAACATATCTTGCTCTCGTCTTCCTGAAATTGGATTTTCTTAATTCACTACTCTCTGAGTGATTATCTTGTCATTCTCTGACTAAATATATCTGTGTTGTTTACTTATCCCCCTGTTCTCCTGACTATGAAAAATTCTTCGACAGTCTTACTTCTAAGATAGAACGCATCCTATAAATTCCTCCTTTCTCTGAAATCGCCATCCTTGATTATTTAAATGTTCACCACACCTTTGGTTCTGTTATTCTCTCACTGATCCACTTGATGAACAAGCTTACATCTTTTCTATCCTTAATGACCTAGAGCAGCTTGTACAGCACCCTAGCCGTATTTCTGAAACCTCGGAAAGAGTTCCAACATAGTTTAATTTTTCTTTACAACTAATCCTTCTCCTTGTGTTCTTGATCCTTGCTCTCCATTGGGCTCCTCCAATCACAATCTTATCACCATAACCTGTCCTGATGCTCCAGTGAGGCCTAAGGACCCTCCCAAGAAGCCGCGGCTACTGCACTTTGAAGCTGTTGACGGGAGGTCCTCAGGCAGTCCTCCTATGATTTTCCCCAGAATGACTATTGCTTCCATTTATATATTATATGAATATACATTTTCACAGTATAAACAAGTATACTATGAAGATGTAAGCGCACACCTATATAATATTCAGTTCCATTATGAACATCTTTTTTCAAGGAATGTATCAGGGAGACTTGACATAACAAACATTGCCAAGCCCTTTGAGCTACCTTCTTCCTGATCAAGGGTGAAAACACTATAAATAACCTATCAGGTGAGGCACATCACGCCCTACCTGTTGTAAGGCAACCAAGTCATGTGTATGTACTATCAGGTAAGAGAGTAATGTAGGTCAGAAAAATGAATTCAAACATTCCATGTCAGAAAGGTATAAATGGAGCTAACCACTGGACGGCAATTAATCCACTAACTGCTCCAGTTTCACCTCAACTTTACTCAACACATTTACAGATCCTGCCAGCTCTTGGTGCATGACATCACACTTTCCTTGAACAAAGTTTTCACCCCGAGCACCGCACGAGTTTGCAACTGGATGTTTGGCGGTGAGGCATCTGTGGACTTCCTGAGTCAGGATGAGGCCAGCAGGCCTCTTGCAAATTCTGCTGGAGAGACAGTTCTATCTGTAAACTGTATAGGGGTGACACTGGGCAACACACACAAAGGAAACTCTCTACCTTTGCCCTGAAAGATTGTATGAGAGTTAGAGATCAACTTCACTACGTTTAAGTAATATCTAAGCTCCCAGTAAAGCAGTCTGTAGTAATACGGAGTCTTTAAGATCAACCTGAAATACTGAGGGTAAATCTACGGGCCCACATCTCACATCTTGGTGGCGGCGTGGTCTAGAACACGCCTTTTTTCAAGTCTGTCTGCCGTCAACTCCAGTAGCTTATATACCGACTGTCTGCCATCTGTCGCCAACCAAGTCTGACGTCAATAAGACAGCCTGTCGCCAAGTGTATTTGTTGCCAACCAAGCCTGCGCAAATTACCTTGTCAGTAAGTCAGTCTGCTGCCAAGCCCGTCAATGAGCCTGCCTACCGCTAACACTGTCTGCCACCGCCATCCCTGCGGTCTGCCAGAAAGCCCTTCATCAAACCTTCATCCCAGCCATGATACTGTCAAACCTTCAGTGACCCGGTGGCCTGAAACTTGCCCACTTCACCTCCCACCAGCTACAAGTAACAGCTCTCACCTCGCCCTGCACTATGTAATTTAAATAAGTGAGATTATGAGTCATTCAGTAAAAAGTTCCTTTCATTATCTCCTATCCAATTATCTTAATACATTAGCTTATTTCTTTTTTTGTGAACTCTTTTCCCCTTACGCGATTAAATTACCATACTGAAAACAACTTCGTCAGATTATTGTTCACACTCTATTTTTTTTAAATGTATTGTCATCTAAATGAAATCTTCAATTGTAAAAATTATATATATATATATATATATATATATATATATATATATATATATATATATATATATATATATATATATATATATATATATAGCCCTCCCTTGTTAACTGTTACTGTGCATAATAGTTTATTTTAGTTTAAAAACTAATCTCTTCACTTATATCCACTCATTTAATATTTCCCTTGTACTTTTTTCTCTCCAGTTCATCATTAATGACATTTCCAGACATCAACCCATTTGCGGCCAGTGTCCTCAATACAGGACGGAACTGGGCATTTTCAAAAGTTAATTAAGAAGAGAACCCAGGGATAAAGACCTATGAGCTTCGCAACTACGAGAAGACAGGCGGAGGGTGGTATGCTTTGTATTCTTCCAACACAATCCCTCACACAGCAAACCTGGAAGCTTATGGGTTAAGAAAATTTGTTTATCTGAAGATGGTACACATATTTCCGGAGATGAAATAAAGCCTGCTAAGATCGAAATCTTACACGACAATCTTACGTTTTTAAGAAAAGGAAAGACTTATTCGCGAGAAACAGTTCAATCAGCTGAGTATCATACCCCCAGTACATCACACGATTCTCAGTTACCTTCTACTTCATCTACATTTTAAATATTGCAACCCTTCCTGCCCCTCAAACAATTTTTTTGGAAAATGCATCGCGTCCCAGATTCACTGCAATGTTTGTTGCAGTTAGCATGTATGATTTCATTAGTGATGTCCAGTCTGCAATTACAAAGAACTTACAACAGACAGTGCTAAAATCGCCTATCTTCAGAGTCCGTACATAATTTTTTATGGACTCTGGGTCTATGATGAACTTAATATCGGAATCATCCCTAAACAGTATTAAAGGAAGGATCGAATGGGTTTGGATCCTTGAGCCGCCTGACATTCGCCTCTGTGGCGTTGGTGACTCAGAATTTTATTTGAAGGGCAAGATAACTCTGGAGATACAACTTTATGAATTAATAAAGCCATTCACAGCTGAGTTTTACGTCACAAACAAACTTCGGTATCCTGCAGATGTTTTAATTGGTACTGATACAATGGCTCAACATTCTATTGAGCTGATACCTGCATGTGGTATTATTAAAGTAGAGGGATTTTATGTATCAGGCATGAATTGACCACACCCTGTCCTTTCACAGGTAAATTGGATCACACAGTTTACCGAAACTCCACTACCACCAGTAGAGAGCAATGAGAATCATTAACTAGTATTCATGACACCCTTTCTAACACTAATACAATGGCTGACTCATCTACTCATTTAACTACTCAAATAGTCTGAATGACATTTCGCAGCATGCATAGATGAAATGAACAGTGACGAAATGGTGTACAATAGTGTTGCCGCACTAATTTGTCTCTGTCCGTGCTGTAGGTGCGATAGAAAGAGGGAATGCTTTAACATTACCTGAGACGTGTTGTGTGAATGGTTTAGCATACGATTCAGCACTGTGTTCCGTGTTGGAGTATAATTTGAGTTACTGTATCTTTACTTACAGTATTTAATGTAACAAAAGCCCCATTAAATCTTAAAATTGGTACAAAGAATGGTGATTTCCTGGTGTATCCATCGGACGTCAAGGTGTGCCAGGATAGACCATTTTCTGTAACTACTAAGGGTGATGATGATAATTTACTTCGTGTATATACCATTGAAAACTACGGATTCTGCTACGATTCCTTCAGCTGATCTCACCCTGCAAGTGGACGCAGGCGACTTCCCTCAGTATAAAGAACAATTAATACATCTTTTGCAGACCAATGGAGATGTTGTTGCCTTACCTGGTGAGCCTATGGGTAAGACAGGTATGATTAAGCATGATAATGAATTGATTCCTGGTACTCAACCAATTTGTATCCCGGCACATAAATTACCCCACAGCTTACGAAAAAAGACTGACAAGGTAGTGCAGGATATGCTAAATCAGGACATCATTGAACACACCGTCAGTCCGTTGAATAATCCACTCACCTAGTCCCCAGGATAGAAGGTAAATTTAGATCCGTAGTTGACTATCATAAAGTAAACTCCATCACTGTGTCCGATCGATTCCCGTTACAAGTCTTAACAGACTTATTGTAATCACTTGGCGAAAATAACGTTGTTTTCACCTCGCTTGACTTTCTCAGTCGCTTTTGGCCAGTAGAAATGGAAAAGTCGTCTCGCCCTATTAAGGCATTCAGTACCCTTTCTGGCCATTATCATTTCAAAAGACTTCCCCTTGATCTTCAAAATGCTTTATCAGTATTCATGAGGCTCATCCATTCTGTATTCAGTGGCATGATCGGTAATTCTCTTTTGGCTTACCTAGATGACATTATTGTGGCAAGTCAATCCCTGAACATTTTGCCAAGCTACAGCAAGTTTTTGATCACCTCCAAATGACAGGTCTAAAGATTAAGCCTAGTAAATGCAACTTTCTACGTAAGAGAATGAAATTTCTTTAACATGCGCTTGACGCTGAAGGAATTTATACCTCAGACGAGAAAGTTAAGGCAGTTTGTAACTTCCCCAAACCTACCAATACTGATGATGTTGGGATAGTCCTGGGACTGAGTGGCTACTATAGGCAGTTTATTCAAGGTTATGCACAAATCGCCGCTACTCTGACTAAATTACCTAATAAAGATTAACCATTTTTTTGGACCAATGACCAGTCTCATGCTTTTGAAACACTGAAAACAGCACTTATTAATGCCCCAGTCTTGGTACTCCCTGATTATATATATATATAATATATATATATATATATATATATATATATATATATATATATATAAATCTTTGCACAGACACGTCTGGAGTGGGAATAGGTGCGGTATTGATACAAATTGATCATGCAAAGATGAAACTTGTAATAGCGTATGCTAGTCATGCCCTCAATGTCGCTGAACCTAACTAAAGTGTTGGGAGGCTTTAGCAGTTGTTTGGTCTCTCAATCATTTCAGAGACATAATCTACGGATATCCAGTGCATATCCAAACAGATCATCTCCCACTTTGTGATTTATTCAAAGGAAGAAATCTTACCGGACGTCTAGCACGATGGTCAGTTATTATCCAAGACTTCAACCCAACCTTTGAGTATGTGCCTGGTAAAGCAAATGTAGTTGCAGATATTTCTTTCACGTCACGTAACCGCGGCAGTCTCACCATGTCAACCATTTGAAGTTCCTTACACCACTCTAACCTCAGATGTTGTTTATGATTTCCAGTTTACCGACCCTCTGTGGTCTAAGGTTATTTATTTCCTAAAATCGGGAGACGCTTCAACGTTAACTACATTGCCAGTGCCAGTAGATGATGTCGTATTTGACAATGATATTTTGTATAGGAAGATATCCCTTACAGGTGGTTATGCACCTAACAGAGAGGTACGTCAACTTATTGTTCTCATTGATATAATACCTGCAGTACTCCACATCATCCATAACACACCTCATACATCCCATCTGGGAAATGATCGATGTTTGAGACATGCACGTCTTTCATTTTATTGGCCTACCATGCGTAAGGACATCAATGTTCACTGTGATTCAAGTGTTCCCTGTAATCGTTTTAAAGGGTCATCTGGATTACCTGCTCCATGTCACGAGTTGGCGCGATTCTCTATCCAGATAAACTCGTGACATTGAACTTTGGTGGGAAACCGTGAATTCTAGTGAATTCCCGTAAGTATCACTCAGTCAACCGCCACGTATTCACCCGATCGGGAGTGTTTTCAGAACATTTTTCACTGTTTCATAAATGATCATCCTTGAGCGTGACACTAGCGCTTTCGCTGAGTGATTTATTATGGGTGTGTTTTGCTCACTCTCTTTCCATTAGCAGTTAGCGGCTGGCCTCAGCCCTCACCTCGCTTGTTTGAATTCAGACAGGATTAGAGCGCAGTGGGAGTAGGTTCGATTGGGCCCAGTGTGGAGCACCACCGCCATTGTCCAGCAAGTTCCTGAATCTCCACCTAGCGTGAATCGGCGAGAGGTTCAGAGTGTGAGGCAGCGTCCTTCATCAGCAACGATGCCCAGTCCATTCCGCTTAGCCCACTCTCTGACCAGTATTTCTTTTCATTTTTCCTAGGTTTAAGAGTTTAGCTTTTGAGTGAGCGAGTGAGTGCATTCTTATTTTGAATTCATTTGAGACTCATGTAACGTAAAATTTGTTTCATTGTAATTAATAAATTCACAGTTCTTTTCTCTTGAGCTTAATGTAATGTAAACTCATGTTTTATTTCTCCACATTAAGCTTATTTTAGTTATAGCTCCTAGTTTGCATAAACGCTTTGCATTATTCATAACTGGAGCTTAGGCCAGTCCTTTTGTATTAAGCTTAAAATCCGTTGTGCAATCAGGAGTTAATGCACCGGCAAGAACCTGCTTATTACTGTTAGTATTACTTATTGATTGTCAGGGGTGGAGTCACTTTCTCGTGAGGCTAGCAGTACTAACAAACAGCATTTGTGAGTAATTAGTCTCTGCTGTGTACTGCTGAGAAAGTAAATAAATTCTCGTCCTTAGAGAATCGGCGAAGTAAGCCGGTATAAAGTATCAATCATTGCTTGATTCTCACAAGTCAATTCCTTGTCTCTATTGACGAGTTAACATTTAAAGTATTATTTAATATAAGATTATTTAATATAAGATTCACAAAAACCCCGTGACATCTGGCGACCTTGCCAGGATATTAACTCCTAGCTCTAAAGTTATTCACGAGATAATACTCACTCACTCATACTTAGGTATTTATCATTAAAGTCTATAGGCACTATCTTACTGGTGATTATTCATTCAGTTCTATTAATTTTACATAATAGTTTTCATAGTCACTTGTTTGTTTAATTTTTTTTCTTTACCAGTTTAACTATATAAAATTGGTCACCATTAACCTGTGCCTATATTCTTTATTCTCGATTATTGGCATCTTTCTCTGCAAAATAGCAGTCAGTACTTGGTCTCTAGTTCACTTAGATTGACTTAGCATCATGTCTACCAACGTCTATGTACAGGAAGCTAAAGATATGGGGCTTACCGACCTCAAAGAAGTAAAGGATTACGTCCTCTCTCGGTTTAGTTACGAGCAGCAACGCGAGAATGATGCTCGTGAAGAGCATAGAATCCAGTGCAAACACGAGCAAGAACAACGTGAACACGAACGACAAAGAGAATATGAGCAAAAACAACGTGAACTCGAGTTAGAACAATGAGAGAAAGAGAGCGAACACGAGCAAAAACAACATGAACTGGAGTTAGAACAACGAGAGAGAGAACGAGAACACGAACGTGCCGAGCGAGAAGCACGCAAAAAATATGAACTTGAAATGCTGAGGCTCAAGCAAGACTCCTTGGCTTCAGACACATCTGGTGCAGCTGGCCCAAGCTCCACGAGCGCTCTCCTTGCACATATTATGGCGACCCCACACATCAAACTTCCTCCATACAAGGAAGGCGAGTGAACTGAGCCATACATAGCTCGTTTTGAAGACATGGCTCAACTGTACCAGCTGGATGATGCAGCTAAACGGCTTCAGTTTCCAAGTCTGTTTGAGGGCCCTGCTCTCGATATTCTCCACAGAATTCGTGGAGACAATCTCACGTATGAGATGATGAAGCCCGCACTCATCAAAGCATACGGTCTCACAGCTGACGACGCCAAGAGTCAGTTCATGAGGGCGCGTTTACAGGAAAAAGAGACTGCCATTCAGTTTCTTGACTGGCTTACTGCTTACTTAGATGAGTGGATGGAGAAAGATGAAACTCCTTCCACGGGTGAGGGGATAATTGACCTTATGCTGCGCACGCAGCTAGAAAAGTCGTGGCCTGCCGAACTTATGGCTCAGCTTAAGATCTGCCAGGTAAGGGATGCCAGCAAAATGGTGGAAAAGGCTGATGCATTTTTCACTGCATACGGGTATCAAACTCGCAAGCAGCATACCTGGAAGAGGAAAGCTGATAAATCTGGGATACCGTCTCAGACTGAACCCCAGCAACAAGGCCGTTCTCAGAATAATGGCCACGGTCCAAAACCGCAGAAGAAGGACCAGGGGCAAAACACTCAGAAACCTGAGTGGAAGCAGAACAACAAGTACCGTAACCAGCAGCAGTATCAGCCGCGCAATTGACCGATGGGACAAACCTATTCAGCACCAGCCCCAGTGTACTGGAGGCAGGAGGTGAATGCAGCCTTTGTTCCTCAGCAGCAGCACGGCGGTGTCATCCCTAGCAGTACGGGTACTTCTCCACAGTTCACTAGTCCCTCAGCGACAGTGAACACCCCTCCACAGGAGGCCAATGCTCCGTCTCTCCAGACAGTGAGTACAACCCCTCAAGTATCTGATTGTCAGGGCACCATGTTTGCTGCATCATTTATTCAGCAGCCTCATCAGTGGCTGGCTGCTTCCTCCACAGGCCCTCCCACAGGTAACAGTAACTTCCTTGTTCAGCCAGGGTTTGTGGGAGACATTCCTGTGAAGGTCCTGAGAGACAGTGGGTCCTCAGGTTGCTCTGTCAGGCAGAGTTTAGTTCGGCCTGAGGAATACACAGGTCGACAGATCCAAGCTAACCTAATTGATGGATCAGTGAGATTGTTCCCTGAGGCATGTATCCAGGTGACATCTCCATTTTACACTGGTACGACAGTCGCAGCTGTCATGCCAGAACCTTTATTTGACCTTATCATAGGCAATATTCCCGGTACCAAGTATAGTTGCACCGAAGATGATGCTACTCAGACTTCGGCTACAGTAACGTGAGCCATGGCTGAGGCTCCAAACTGTGTCACCCTGGTGACCATTGAATCGCTGCAAGATCTGATGTGTAACCAAGTTGTTGTTCAAGAACAACATTCTGACCCGACACTTGCTGCCGTGCAGAAGAAACAAAAGGGTAGAGTGATAAAGTATTCAAGGGGAGGTCAAGCCAAGTTCGTTCATAAACAAGGACGGCTGTACCGTGAGTCACGAACACCCCAGGGCGAGGTTCGACTGCAGTTTGTTGTTCCCGCTAAGTATCGCCAAGCAGTGTTAGAATGGGGTCATTGTTCAGCCTCAGGAGGTCACATGGGCAAAAGGAAAACCCAGGGCCGTATCCATGCTGACTTTTTCTGGCCAGGGATGGGACGAGAGATCGATAGCTTTGTGCGTTCCTGCAATGTGTGTCCACATACCACTAATCAGGGACATGTCCTTCCTGTGCTGTTTGAAACCACACCCATAATCTCTGAGTCAGTTGAGAGACAGGGCAGTGGTAATGTGGGTGCAGATCTGACATCTTGCCTGTTGGCCCTACAGGACACATCATGTCCAGGGTCTGTACATACATATGTACCGTAAGTTAAGAGGGAAAGTTCGAGAACCCTGTGCGGACAATCAGAGGCTGTGTGTGAATTACCTTGTGGAACGTCTCGAGCTGTGGGCCTCTCAGAGGATTCCCGGAGAATGCACATTATCCACATGAGTGTTCACACCCACGGTGGGTGTTAAAACATGACCTGCCCGAGATTGCGTAGGGATTCTCAGCTTCATGTAATTAACCGTAAGTGTAGAGTTAGGTTAACTAGTATACTGCCCATTCTCAGAGATTTGTAAATTCAAGAACTGGCACGTTTCCTGGTTAATAAGCGTTAACCAGTAAACTACAAGGGTTCTGAGAGATTTGTAAATCCAAAGACTACATTTCCTGGTTAATAATAACATAAGTACTGATTGCTAGGCAGAGAGAGAGAGAGAAATGACACTTTTGATGCTCCACCTTGATTCCTTTCGCAGGTGCAGGTGGCAGGTGCAGCATTGTCGTGCAGATCAGCTGATCGTCCCTGACGCATGCTGCCGCTTCTCTTCTGCCTCGTTGTCATTATTTACTATTGTATCACATAATTTTACACGTAGGCTCAGTTACACTACAACTGTCACACCTACACAGTGTATTACATACATCACGCTACATAATTAGTTGTTAATGTAAATGTAGCGAACTTTTCGCTCAGTTTGACCTGAGTACAGGATTTTTCACTGTCATCATGGAATTATTTCCTCAAGCTTGCTTCTATTAACGTATATACGAGGTTTTTACGCTCATGGGCGACTGTGATTTTCTTCTGTAGCAGGATAGCACACACACCACAGTGTGAATCTTGTGTGACTGAGTTAGGATTTATATGTATGTATATTGAAATTTTTTTTTTCCTGAGGGAAAAAAATTTTTGATTTTGATGGGGCGTAATGTCACGAGTTGGCGTGATTCTCTATCTAAATAAACTCGTGACATTGAACTTTGGTGGGAAACCGCGAATTCTAGTGAATTCCCATAAGTATCACTCAGTCAACCGCCACGTATTCACCCGATCGGAAGTGTTTTCAGAACATTTTTCACTGTTTCATAAATGATCGTCCTTGCACGCGACATCAGCGTTTTCGCTGAGTGATTTATTATGGGCGTGTTTCGCTCACTCTCTTTCCGTTAGCAGTTAGCGGCTGGCCTCAGCCCTCGCCTCGCTTGTTTGAATTCAGTCAGGATTAGAGCACCATGGGAATAGGTTCGATTGGGGCCAGTGTGGAGCAGCGCCGCCATTGTCCAGCGAGTTCCTGAATCTCCACCTAGCGTGAATCGGCGAGAGGTTCAGTGTGTGTGGCAGCGTCCTTCCTCAGCAACGACGCCCAGTCCATTCCGCTTAGCCCACTCTCTGACCAGTATTTCTTTTTTTTTTCCCTAGGCTTAAGAGTTTAGCTTTTGAGTGAGCGAGTGAGTGCGTTCTTATTTTGAATTCATTTGAGATTCATGTAATGTAAAATTTGTTTCATTGTAATTAATAAATTCACAGTTCTTTTCTCTTGAGCTTAATGTAATGTAAACTCGTGTTTTATTTCTCCACATTAAGCTTATTTTAGTTATAGCTCCTAGTTTGCATAAACGCTTTGCATTATTCGTAACTGGTACTTCGGCCAGTTCTTTTGTATTAAGCTTAAAATCCGTTGTGCAACTAGGAGTTAATGCACCAGCAAGAACCTACTTATTACTATTAGTATTAGTTATTGATTGTCAGGGGTGGAGTCACTTTCTCGTGAGGCTAGCAGTACTAACAAACAGCATTTGTGAGTACTTAGTCTCTGCTGTGTACTGCTGAGAAAGTAAATAAATTCTCGTCCTTAGAGGATCAGCGAAGTAAACTGGCATAAAGTATCAATCATTGCTTGATTCTCACAAGTCAATTCCTTGTCTCTATTGACAAGTTAACATTTAAAGTATTATTTAATATAAGATTCACAAACCCCCGTGACACTCCACTTGTGCAATATCCAGTTCCATCTCGTTCATGGAAAACTGTTTCTATTGGCCTCCTCAAACTGCCTCTTACGGAATCTAGTGCAGAGTAAATTTTGTCTGTGGCAATTGATCATTTCTCACGTTACTGTGTTATCATAGCTCTCCAAGGCAAGACTTCTAAGAGTATTGCACGTGTCTTCACTGATCACATCACTTGTCCATTCACTCCGACATCAGCCATTATTATTACCGATAATGGCTCAGCGTTTAACAGTATTCGTCTTGTTGAGATCTGTAAACAGTATAACATTAATAAATGTAATGTCTTACCCAACCATTAGGCGTCCAAAGGCCTTGTCGTAAAGTGCTGGAGTGCTTGAGGTATTTAGGTTCTCAAAGCACACTTGTTGGGATGTGTTCCGGCCCCAATCAATAGTTTCACCAGTAAATCCATTGGCGAAACTCCATTTTTTTGTCATATATGTATTTGATAAAAAAAAAAAAAATTGCTCTAGTCAATACTATTATCGAAACCTAGTACACTCGGTGATTTGGATCATTTCGTGAAAGTGAAGATGACAGACTTCCTGAAAATACACCAGTAAGTAAAGGCTAACCTGGCCTTATCTAAAGAGGTTATGATATAACACCAGCATAAGTCTGCACCACCTAACAACATTAATGCTGGGGAGTTAGTATTAGCTCGTTCATATACACGTAGTTCTAAATTAGATGATAAATTTACAGGCCCACACCACGTGACATCTTGTAACTGTAAAAAAGATGAGATGAAGGACTTGTCATCTGAGAGTATGTGGGTTCACGCAGACGATCTGAAGGGAACTCCCAGGTACTTCGAGTAGGAAGAAAATTAGGAAAACGATGCAGTTTCTACTTCTTCTTCTTCTACTTTTTCTTCTCCTTCTCCTCCTTCCCTTGCTACCCCTTCATCACCTTCTACCCTACCTGTTAATGAGTACAGACAAAAGCTTCGCTCAGCAACTTGCCCCACTGTTACTTGTCTGTCCCTGTCAGCATCACGTAGTTGATTTGAGCATTATTCCGAATTCGCTTTATAGGTAAGATGTTGTGGAGAGCGTGGACAGTCTTGCTGACACTAGCTGCCTTCGGATCATCTCTGGAAAATGAGGACAGATATGGGGTCCTTTGCCCCGGGGCACTGGCTAAGCCCTGGGAGCAAGTAATGTTAGTGGAGGACGTCATCTCAGTCCGTTAAGAGCTTCAGAATTTAATAACTGTCACACAAGAACTCTCAAAATTAGCTAGTCAGCTGTCTGCCATTGGATCCCTACTCGCTTCCTTGGTAAACAAGCCTGAGAATGGATCTTTTGGGGTTCCACTATATACACCTAAGTAGAAACTCGTTTGGAATGAGAAGCAATTCCTTAGGTTAAATGTCTCCGCGTCTCATATTCGCCCTGTCGGAAGAGCACGTTGATCGTGGTAGTACTCCTTTGTGGTGTTTTTGACTTAGCAACATTTAGTGACCTGTTAGCTTATCATGAACAATTAGAAACATTTGCTTCAGCTTTGGAAGCACAGGATAGGGTGCTGAATGTTCATCATAAGTTGCTAGGTAATACTGTCACACATATGTGTTTCGGATATCTTAGAAAACCTGAATGATAAAATTGTCACCGAAATATTGTATTATCAGCTTTCACTTGAATCATTGTCCTTGTCACACGAATCATCATTGATACAAGTAGAGAAATTTTATGAATTGTTAGATGGTGTGAATGGTCATGTTACCCTAGATTTTGTTCCGATGTCAGACCTTCGTTTAGTTTTGGAGTGGGCTCGCATTAACTTTAATCTTGACCCTGTTTATATATTTTTTCCATTCTCAAGTCTTGAACTGTACTATTCTGTAATAGAAGGTACTTTCCTTTCCTCGACTATAATGGTCCATATTCCTGTTCGTTCTGCAGCCATCTTTGATCTCTTCCAACTAATTCCCTTCTCTCTAGCTTACAGTGACACTCTTTATACTACATCTGTGTACTCTGAGTTCTTTCTTCTCTCTCACGACCATATGTCTGTGGCTTATGTCCTGTCAGATCCCTTACGCTGGTGTTCATCTGTTACTCAGCCTTCTTGTCTATGTCCATCATTCATCTTCAATATCCTTCCCATCGCAGGCTGCTCCTTGTGAGAATGCCATAGTGCGTAACCTTTAGGTCAAGACTATTGGTTTTGCAGGTTTTTTCAACCCTGCTCCCAAAATATCCATATTCCTTCCTCAATTAGACCATATACATTACTTTTATTTTCGTACCCCGTCGGAACACTCCTGTTAAGTCACTCGAAGCTTGTGGTCTCTACATTGCCCCAGACTATTGCTCTGGCAAGCCAAATTTTCTCTCTACATACCCAGCCCGTCAACACCGTGCTATTCGTCCCCATAACCTTGACATCTTTGCACCTACAAATATCTCTTTTGTTTTCCCCATTGATAATGTAAGTATCACCTCTCGTCAGCCAGACATGCTTGCATACCTGACTTTGTGAATGTTCAGATGTCACTTCCTGCATCACTCATTTCTTAAACCTCCATCTTGCATATCCTATTGCATTGCTAGGATTTTTGCTCATGATGGTTTTTGTTCATTTCTGTGTTAAACGTATGGAAAAGAGACTCCATGACATTAGGTTACTATATGGAACAAGGAAAACAATGAAACCTGACACTGACGGTGGAGAAATTTGAGCGGAACAATGGTAAAATGAGCAAACCACGGCCCACTCCGCCTCTGCTGCACAGTGATGTTTTGTGTGAAGACGTGTGGACACCCAGCTAATTATATGAATATTATTTTGTTATTACAAGACCTTATTCTCTTGCGATGCTATTGTGATTCCTGGCCAACCAATTGCTATGTAACTTTATTATTCATCACTGTAACATATATCATTATGGTATCATTCCCTTGTGTATGTACATTAAGTTAGATATTTTCCCTGTTAACTAGTATATTTCTGCTGTTAGTATAATATATTATCATATGATTTCCTTATCACTCACGTATAATGTAAAGATTGTTCTATGCATTTTCCCTGTTAACTAGTATACTCTTCTTATCAGCATAATGTATTATCCCTGGTTTTCTTATCATTCACTTATAATATCAGTGTTGTTTCACTATTTAAATTATCTTTATTAATCTCTCCATTAGTTAAAAAAAAAAAAATCAGGAGATATCCGCTTCACTCAGAAAGGGAGAGAAATGCACGATTAAGCAACCGGATGTTTCGCGCTGAAGTATCTGTGGACTTCCTGAGTCAGGCTGAGGCCAGCAGACCTCTTGCAGATTCTGCTGGACAGACAGTTCTATCTGTAAACAGTGTAGGCGTGACATTGTGCAACACACACAAAGGAAACTATCTGTGCCCTGAAAGATTGTATGAGAGTTAGAAATCAACTACACTCCTTAGGTGTAACATCTAAACTACCAGTAATTCATCCAGTAGCAATTCGGAGTCTTTAAGATCAATCTGAAATATTGATGATATATGTACAGGTCCACATCTCACGGCACGGAGAGTTGTTTTAGTCTTCCCCTTTCCACGAGTCCCCTCCATGTTTTTTTTTTTTTTTTTTTTTTAAATAACAGAACAGAGGAAGGAAAAACATATGAATTAAAAAATAATAATCCATACGCCAGATTACTGACGTCCTCTATTTATAAAAAATCTGTAACAGTTGGAGCTGAACAATTGTACAGTAGGTTGAAGTTTGGAAGGAAACAACTCAGGGGAAGTGAGTTCCAGTGAGATGCAGTACGGGGAATGAAAGAATTCTGATGGGCAGAAATTGTGCATTATGACTGTATGACATTCCAGTCATGAGTGCTACCAGATGCCCTTGTAGCATGAGGAAAGGCAAGGAGAGGTGGCACAATGGACGCTTCGTCTGAGCATTTGCCATAAAAGTATCTGTAAAATAATGCAAGGGAGGCAACATTCCTTCGTACATGTAGGGGAGGTAGTTTATTTGTAATTGCAGGGTTATTGATAATTCCAACAGCTTTGTTCTGAATTTTGTCTAGTTGTTTAATGCAACCTCTCCACATCCATTCCACAAGGGTGAGCAATATTCTAGCTGAGAGCGCACATGACTCATAAATTATAGCTAACTGCTCATCAGTGAAGAATTTACGGACTCTGTACAATAATCCAAGTTTCTTTGAGGTGGTTTTAGCAAGTGATCTGACATGAGAGGTCCAGCTGAGGGCATTGTTAAATGAAACACCAAGAATTTCGATACTTTTGGAGATGGGAATATTAGTAGCTTTGAAGGTAATATACGAATCTGACAATATCTGTCTATCAGAAAATTGTATAAATTTCGTTTTACTAGCATTAAATGAGACAAGGTTATTTTTTGTCCCCATTCACTGATCTTAGATAAGTCTTCATTTATGGAGATGGCTGCACGGAGTTGAGAGTTAGAGATAATGGATGTTTGAGTGTGAATGAACTGTGAAGAGTTGAATCATCTGAATTTGAATGGATGGGATTGTGGGTGACAGATAAGAGATCATAAATTTGAACTAGGAATAGGGTTAATGCCAGAACTGATCCTTATGGTACGCCAGCGTTAACTGAGTGGTTCCTATACATCATCTACATTTACTCTTATTTTTCTGTCGCTGAGATATGACGAAAGTAGAGAAACAAAAGACGTTAGTCCATTGCAAGGGAGTTTGGACGGCAGTGAATGGTGCCACACTCTGCTGAAAGCTTAAGAAATATCAAGGGCTACTGCATAAGTTTCTCCATGTTGGTCAATTGATTGATGGATGGTATGAGTCAGAAGATTAAGTATATCAATGGTGGATCTTTCGTGGTGTAAACCATACTGTCTATCACTAATTAAGTTGCTGGATTCAAGATGTTTAACTATGTGCTTATTAATTACAATTTAAAATACTTTGCCAAGGGAAGATGTGATAGCTATTGATCTGTAATCAGAGGGGTCAGAGGAACTCCCTTTCTTTGGAATTGAGTGGGTATGTTCGTGTGTCTATCTACATGCTCCTTTCCACTGTCATAACTGGAGGAGTGGAAGCCTCAGACATGTCACACGTAGCTGCAGAATCTTTGTTTTCTATGTCAGACTCGGCAAAATAGTCCTCATGATGCTGCAAACACATCTTAACTCACTGGAGTCTACGGGATACATCCTACACTGCCAAGTGGAGATCCCTAATGGCATCACATAGAATGGTTTCATACTGACTAGAATCGCCATCTGGAGGTTGATTTGCCGAGGATTCAGCAGGATGTACTGGTGGCTGGGTGTGCACAGATGCAGCAGTACCAGTTTTCCCAGTTGTGGGAAATTTGAATCTTGTTCTTAAACATTGGTCAGTGGCAGCAATGGTGGTTGTCCTACTTGGGCTTAAGCTACAGTGTCCTGTGGTACCAGGGTCGTCTGTAGTTTGGGGGGAAACAAGGACGAGTGGGCACTGTGTTTCCCTTCAAGGATGTAGCACCTGGGTTGGAAGTGTTAGCCTCTCTTAATTTTTTCCATCTTGCCTCCCAGCACAAAAACGACAGCTGTATGCTGCACAACACTTCCATGCCAGCTGCCCCCACCTGCTAGAGTGGTAACTGAGATCAGGCTCCAAAACACGGTGCAACCCTCTTGTGTCCCAGTTCCTGATGACTACTGTCTCTGGGATCTCCCCCTTCTAAAAGAGCAATAAGTTGTGGTCCTGGATCTTTCCCAACCGTTCTTCGCTTCATCCACAGACATTTCTGAAGCTTTAAGACCTTCCACCATCCAGTAGACAGGAACATTATGAATAATAATCCTGGTCTGGGGGCGGCTGGTAACAGCTTCCAAAACAATGCCATTAAAACCACCTTTAGTCAAATAGTCCACAGTATGGCCACTGCTCACTGTCCCATATGGATGAATCTTACCTTCTTTGAACAATACCTCGAATTCAGGAAACTGTTTTGCCAGAGAAACAGTCCACTTAGTTTTTTGTGAGAGGGAGAGCTCACAGTCCGAGACGAAATTCAGCTCCACTCTTGCATTATGATTTTGGTCCAGTTCACCACAATCCATTACATCCTCAGCAGCTGGTACATCGCTTCTTTCCCTTGTGCATTGGCGTTTGCTGACACCAGTTCCTGCATCATTCGCATCAGATGGTGTTGCCTGCGCCTGACACCAGTACTGCCATCCATGTTCGTTTTTTCGTGTTAGGGATTGTTCCTGCCTTTCCCGTCACTTTCCGAGGTTGAGAGACTATCACAGGCGCCAGTCTGTCCCATGATATTGTAGGTATGATGAGAAAGGCGAGACCTTTGGCGTTTATGGTGACGGTTATGTGTGAGCATGGCAGCTAGTACACACACACACCCGTAACTTGAGACCACCCGGCAGGCACTGAGTATAATTATTATCCGTAAATACTCAGTGCTAAGTCAAAACACCCAAAATTAAGAGTAAAATGAAGAGAGAAAAAATAGTGTTCTTAAAGCCCCTAAGAATCATTGTTAATTGGGGCAACATTATTCTGTATTCCTCTCACACCTCAGCCTGTCCCCTGACTGTAAGAACATCTATAAAACATCAACGCATAATAAGTTGTACCCCCATCAGCCACAAATCACAAGCGCTGGGTATAATTTTAACTCACCGCGTGCCGGCTATTTTTAGCCCTCTGGGTTACCCCAGTGCCGGCTGTTTTTCGACCTATTTTTTTTGGCTAAAATTATAGATTTTGATGTGGAAACAACGAATTTCACCATTAAAATGCTAACCGAGGCTCGGAAATGAGTTTTATTGAGTCCTGCATACTCGTGTACAAGCATAGCTACTCTCTCATGCTCACCACATACATGAGAAAAAAGCCGTTTTCTGTGTAAGGTATACTCAGGTATTTATGCTGGGAAGGTATAGCAATGTTCAGTACACTTTTCTGATCACTTATTACTTCAGCATCTATCACAATTTGCGTGTTTTTCTCACTGTGAATGCATTATCTTACACTTCCTTGAAGATAGGTACAACCTGACTTCATTATGTACAGTCCTAGCACTTACAAAAAGGTATTTACAACTTGACTTCACTATATAGTCCTTACACTTAAAAGAAAATATTCACAACTTACACTTACATGAAAATATTTACAAAATGCCTTCACTATGTACAGAACTGGGTGAGGCACACAGGCAGAGTGAGGCAGAGCGAGCGTGAGGGGGGGAGCAAGTGAGTGTATGGCCTTGACAGCCTGGGGGATGGTAGAGGAACAGTTACTTTACGTGCCTGCCCATTTTTACCCGCGAATCTTGAAAAATGTGGTCACAGTTAAGTTTTTTATTTTAGACCATTTTAAAACGGCACTGGCACTGGCTGCAGAATTATGTCAGACCGATTAAAAGCGGCACTGGTACGAGGCAGGTTAAGGAGAGATACTGTAGCCTCAATCCAACAATAATAAAAATGAGAGAGAGAGAGAGAGAGAGAGAGAGAGAGAGAGATGGAAATGAAGGAGAATGTGATAATTGTAACAGTCAGTATGGGGCTTACTACAGAACTGAACATTCTCCTCAGTGGGAGAGTGGGAGCCTAACCAGCCCCATACAGGCCAAATGTGAATGTGAAAGAGAAGGGTTTCTGTAGTGCGTGCTGCATGTGAAGTGTCGAAGTATCGTAATGGCTCAGTTAGTGAATGTCAGTCTTTTTTTTTTTTAATTGGTATGAACAGGCAGACTGTGAATAATTGCAAAAATATTAAAGCACTTGTTACCAACGCTTGCATTATATGTCCACCAGCGCTTAAGTTTCCATCCAAAACTCAGGGCATAGGTAGATCACGAGACGAACATGTTGCCACCAAGTCAATAAGGGGCTGTGAAAGTGAATGGGAGGATATATTTGGTGGGACTGTAAGTGTCTTTAGAAACTTAAAAACACGTCTTCCTTAACGAAATATATTGCAAGTTATGCCTCAATATCCTACTGTAAGTTATTAATGCAAACTATCCCAAAGTGATGCGATATAAATAAAAGTAAATAACAGTATGTAAAACTGTAACGTACAAAATATATCGCTAGGGAAGAGTCGTATGTTTGCTGCTATACGCTACTAAGAATATGATCCATAATAATTGTATAAAGCTTACACTGCTTAACTTAGCATAAAAATGAGAGGGAGTGTGTGAGAGACGTTTGTAAGATAGAAATGGTTAATCCAGACACAAAAAGCTAGTGCGACAGGGCCAGCAGGAGGTGTAACAGGCGAGTGAGAGAAAAACATTATATCTAATATCTTTGTTCTCCTGTTACTCTTTTTTGCCATGACCTTGCACCGCCCTCCCTTCTCTGCCTTTTCCTTCTCTCTCTCTCTCTCTCTCTCTCTCTCTCTCTCTCTCTCTCTCTCTCTCTCTCTCTCTCTCTCTCCCATCACTAAGTTCTCTCCTTCCTCTCATTCTCTCTTACCCTACAAACTCTTGTAACCTCTTGCTTTTTATATGTTTTAGGCCGAGTTAGGAAGCACACTTTCCTCCCTATTGGTACACGACTAAAAAGATTTGAGTGTTAAATATATTCTTTCTACTTTTTAGTTTCATACAGAACAGCGTACTTATTATACAGCACTTATAAAATTAACATAACATACAGGGAGCAATCATAACAGTATAAATATAGACAGCCACCAGTTTTTGTAGTCAGTTTAAGTTCTGATCTCAAGCAGCTCAGAACACGATGACAAATTTTACTGGCCCTGGCTTGATTGTTTGTGTTCCTTTTTATGATTTCCAAAAGAGCTTTGATGAATCTTGATAAAAGTTTGGAAAGCCGATGACTTACTAGTATCATTGGAATGTTGATTATATGATGAGCTACTGATGATGTTGAAGGGTCCGTCACAATTATTATTAATTGTTATTATTATTATTTATTATTATTATTATTATTATTATTATTATTCTTATTATTATTACTGCTGGTGCTGCTACTACTACTAATACTACTACTACTACTACTACCACTACATACTTTTTTTAATTTTCATATTTTGTTAACGAAATTTCATCGTATTTCCAGAAACATTTTATAGACTAGACTACTAAAGTATTGACGAACATGACACTTCTATTATTATTTTACATAATGAAGAGTTTCCTTAAAGACAATATTTTACAAATTAACAGAGAATACTCTATAACTAAGATTTTTAAAACGACGTGCAACTTTACAGCGGTCTTTAAACTAATATCAGTGAATTTTTACGAAAGTGTGTATGTTGGCTGACAGGAAGAACTAAATCAATAAAATAAAGAAACAAATAAATGTGTGTGTGTGTGTGTGTGTGTGTGTGTACACAGTCACACACGTATTCTCTCTCTCTCTCTCTCTCTCTCTCTCTCTCTCTCTCTCTTCTTACCCTTTAGCCTTCTCTCCTTTTTCTCTCACTCCCTCCAGACCCTTCTCCCACATTATACGTTTACTTCCTTTGTAGTTTCCACTCACCCCTTCCCTCCCTCAATCCACACATCCTTTATTGGTCTTCGTCCCTCCACATTAAAGACCCTATAGACAGAAATCTATAGGGTTTCTATTTCATATGTTCCCTGCTTAATCCAGACACATTTCTCTCTTTCCTCTCTCTCTCTCTCTCTCTCTCTCTCTCTCTCTCTCTCTCTCTCTCTCTCTCTCTCTCTCTCTCTCTCTCTCTCTCCCGTCCCTTGCTCTACCCCTTCCCTCCCCCTCCCGTCTCCCACAGTTCTTTCCATCACCATTCCCAGTTTGCTACCCTTACTTTCCTTGCTGACACTATCACCTCTTCCCTCGTTTTTCTTTCTCACTCTGTCTCCCTCCTTCCATTCCTTTCCTATTTTTTCTCCGAACTCTCTCCTCTCTTCTCTTCTCTCTCTCTCTCTCTCTCTCTCTCTCTCTCTCTCTCTCTCTCTCTCTCTCTCTCTCTCTCTCTCTCTCTTGTTTATTCTGCCTCCCTCACTCTTACCTTTCAACATCCACCCCTTCCTCTCGCCACACTTCTGTCCCTCCTCTCTCCATACCTCGCCTGCTTCTCAACCGCGTTCATTCCTATCTTCCTTCCGAATTATTTCTCTTTTCTTCCTCTCCTAGTCGCTTCTTCCTCTTTCCTCTCTCTTCACTTCCCTATTTCTTCACTCCCTCTTCTTTTCCCAGTTTCTAAACCCATCCAAACACAGAAATAAGAATTTATTCCTAAGCCTAAAGTTAGAGCCTTAAAGTACAGAGACGGGCGTAAACTACCTTTATTTCCCCTCTATTTTATAATCTAGGCCAAGAAATTTTTGCCGGCCCGGTGGTACCTTAATTACTGGGCAATTACGTGGCACAGGTGAGGCGTAGGTAAAGAAAAACAGGTGAGTGTCACTTGGTGTAATGGGGGAGAGAGGTACCTCGCCGGTTTGCGTTGCCATGTAAGCTGTGACAAATGAAAGGTTTTGTGGTTGTCGTCTCGGTTGAATTATATATCCAGAAGACTGATGTAGTAGAGGACTTTGTACACATGGGGAAGGACGGTTTGGAGTGGCGCGTTGACAGGCCTGAAGGTGTTTTTGCCGTTGTCATTGGTGATGGATTGTAACAATTGGTTAAGGCATGTGGACTGTTGCTGGACAAGTATATAGATTGTTGCTGGACATGGGAGATAGCCATTGGAAGAGTATCAGGAATACGGGGAAGTATAAGTGACTTAATGCCTCCTACTCCAATAAATAAATCAATATATATATATATATATATATATATATATATATATATATATATATATATATATATATATATATATATATATATATATATATATATATATATATATATATATATATATATATATATATATATATATATATATATATATATATATATATATATATATATATATACATACATATATATATATATATATATATATATATATATATATATATATATATATATATATATATATATATAATCAGCCATAACTAGTCCACTGCTGAACAAAGGCCTCCCCCAACCTTCTTCACGAATTCATTGGCTGAGCCAATCTTTGCCACGTTTTCCCTGCAAATTTCTCTATCTCATCTCTCAATCTCCTGTCTGGCCTTTTTCTGCTACGCTTACAATCTCTTGGTGTCCAGTCTGTCAGCCTCTTGCTCCATCGGTTATCCCTTATTCTTGCTATATGGCCAGCCCACCTCCATTTCTGTTCTTTTATAACTTCTATAATATCTTTGACCTTAGTCTGCTCTCTCACCCAAGCTGATCTTTTCCTGTCTCTTAAAGATATACCCAACACTGACCTTTCCATTGCTCACTGAGAACAGATTAATTTATTTTCTAGTGATTTTGTCAGTTTCCAGGTTTCACAACCATACGTCATAGCTGGAATTATACATTCGTTGTATGCTTTTCGTTTCATACAAACTGGCAAGCTACTTTTCATAATGTCTCTATGTTTACCGAAAGCTTTCCATCCAATTGTAATGCGTCTTTTTATTTCGCTATCATGATCCTTTGTTAATTTCAGTATTTGTCCCAAGTAGTTGTATTCCTCAACTTCTTCAAGAATTTCATGGCTTATTCTGATGACGCTCTTTGGTGTTTGTGGATTATCTATCTATCTATCTATCTATCTATCTATCTATCTATCTATCTATATATATATATATATATATATATATCTATATCTATATATATATCTATATCTATATATATATCTATATCTATATATATATCTATATCTATATATATATAAGAAAGCAAGCTTTGATCGGTATATTTTGCCTGCAGACTGAATGAGGATGACTCAAGGAAAGAAATCTTTCGTCTAAACTCGAGGATAAATTAAAGAAGACTGCCATCCAAGATGTGGCTCTTTATTAGCTCATCATCTACTGGTGATGAAAGTGAGCAGGGTCAGGTGGAGGACAAGCAGAAAGAAGGAGAGAGTGAATAAAGAGGAAAGAAAAACTGGGAGAAGTGGGAGAGAAATAAGAGCCTGAGGTAGACAGTTGAGGCGAGAGAGCTGAGCTAGAATGAAATGGTGTATTGAATAAAATATTACTGTCAGTAGGATGAACAAGTAATGTACTCTTACCATGAGCAGTGTTGGGTCCTCAAAAGAAGTGTTCGGTAATCAGTTAAAACTATGAGAGAGAGAGAGAGAGAGAGAGAGAGAGAGAGAGTGGTTAACAAGGAAAATGTTGCTAGGTGGCCTTCTTAACTTCATTCGTACTCTGAAATATGTTCCTTCTTTCTGCCTTCTGACGAGTCTACTCAGCTCAGGAAGGATGTACGGTAACAGATGGATAATTTATGGTGCATGTATCCATATCAAATTTAAAAAAAAATTAATTAAGCCAGTGAAACCATATGGATGAAGCAAAAATGAAATACAGTATATGCATCAGACAGAAGGCATTAACTGGCAAGAATATGAACCTAAGAACAAAGTTTTCCTTTGATCTCCCCCCCCTACCCCCACCCCTGCTGTGAGTGGGATGATGTTCGCAGGCGTAATCAGTGTTCAGGGCACATCGTGAGGATATGGGGGATATGTGGGGGGAGGGGGGAGGGGGTAAGATGGAGCACACTACTGTACTCTTCAGGACACAGAATCAGAATACTTTATGCCATAATACATTTTTTTTTTCATCTTACATTAACAATTAACACAGCTGTCAGTTTAAAAATACTTCCTAAAAATATACAGTAAAATACCAGAATATTCTGAAATAACCACTAACTCACAGTAAATAATTTTGAAAACACTTCGGTTTACGTCACCAAAAGCACGTTAGACATCAGAATACGATATACGAGATCGTATCTGAGTGCACATTTAAAACTGTTGGTTGTTTTCTTTTATTGTTGTGGTGCTTGTTCCAAACCTTAGACCCACGAACAGGAAGTGATCGAGTACCACAGTCGGCGTTAGTCCTATGGATCGTGATGATCATATTTTTATTTTGTGTGACTTCTTGGTGCATTATGCACTCTTGTGAGATGCTAAAACCATTCAGGATATTCTTTATAATGTATCTTGAAGACCATTACGGAAACATTATAAGCACATTATTTTTTTATGCTTAACCAGTCCAGTTCTTTGACGTCTGGGATACCATGGCCATACTTTATCACCTCTCCTACAGCCATTTTGGCTGCAAAATTTTGTAGCTCTTGAACATGACACAGTAAAGTAATATTAGTCATGTTTTATATTTTTAAGCCAGGGGTGGGGAACGTCCGGACTCCGGACCTTATAAGGCCCGCAAGACCATTTGATCAGGCCCGCGAGGCAATTCATAAGTGCAATTTCATAAACTCATGAACGAATATATATATATATATATATATATATATATATATATATATATTATGTACTGGGCTACAGTTGATTTTAAGTTGATAATTTTGTATGGCCCGAGAATGATGTTAAAAATATCCTAATGGCCCTTACTAGGAGAAAGGCTCCCCACCTCTGTCTTAAGCAGTAGTTAGTCATACTAAGTACAAAAGATCGAACAGCCATAATCCTATAGGTTTATTAAAGATATCTAAGTCTGTTAAGAAACATCAGAATACCAGATACTTGTTTGTTCGGCTCGTTTGTATGAGTATTAAATTGTATATGCCGGTCAAAATATGCTCCAGGTTTCTATACATGTCTGCTAGGAAGAACGTTACTGCCAACAGAGTGAATAACTACATCTTTTGGTGTATGACTGATTAGTTGCCATGTGCCATTAAAAAGTTTTTCTTTTCCTTTTTTTAGAACACAAGACCACCTCTTAGAGAGTAATCCTTGACTTTCCTTAAGGTTTGTATAGCATGATCATTGAGATTATGTATATTGTCTATAGTATCATTATGAATAAACTGTGTACCGTCGGCATATTGCACAAGCAAAATATTCATTTATCCTCTCAGCAATGTCATTGACAAAACTAGGAAATAATATAAGGCCAAGAAGAGACCCTTGGGGAACTCCATAATGTACTGCTGTTTTAGTTTATAAGACACTGTCAGTGTGAATTGACTTGGTCATGTCTGATAAGATATTCTGTATTCAAAATTAATAAAGAACATCTGTGAATTAAGACTGAATGAGTGGCACTGTCAAAAGCCTTTGATAAATCACATAATGTCGATAGTGATACCTTCTTATGATCCGTATGGGTGTATAAATGATTACTGATAACTGTAAATGCGAATTCTGTTGATAATTTCGATCTGAAACCATGTTGATTGACTGATATCAAATAATTATTAGTCTATAAATGTGGTGTTAGTTGAACGGCAGTAGTCTTTTTTCCTAAAATCTTATATAAAATCGATAGGAATAAAAAATATATCTGTAACTGCTGATGTCGATGGAATCTTCATTTTCATAGACAGGTACAGTCGTGGCCATAAATAATCACCTATCCTCCAGTACACCGTGCCTCAGGCTGTCTCATTTATGTGCGGCAAGTCACAGTGGAGCAAGAGGGGCTGAGAAGGAGGGGCCAGAGAGAGAAGGGAAGGTGGGGGGGGGACGAGTGGTGGTGTGGGGTTGGACTGAGGGAGGGGAGGGAGGGAGGGTAGGGGAGGGAGAATGAATGCGAGGTGGTGATCATATTATTTGTCTATTTTCTTTCATTCAGGGCATGATATATGTGAATTAATATTCGGTAGATAACGATGCACTTCATCTTATTACCGGCGTCAGATAACAAGCTTTAGATAGGTGGTGATATCAAGGGCTGGCTCGTGTAGGAAATATACTAACATGACAGATCAAATATATATTTTAGTGCTGACCTAGATATTTCTGTTTATCAGTATATTTTGACTTAGGACGCAGAATGGAATCTGGATGGCTTTGACAACCTTTATGTTTAAGAAACGTCCTTTACCCTTATATGTAATTAATTTTGAAACTAAATATCATGTGCAATCTGTGACATGGCTGTGTC